>NC_060130.1:808976638-809282888 GCF_021461395.2 Schistocerca americana | reverse complement strand
CAGTTTGATAAAAACATTAACTACGTCACTCCATTAAGCTAGCTATATTAATTTTGAAGTTATTAAGAACTAAATTTGGAACAAAAACGTCTTTATTCAAAATAGATTAGGAAATTTGGAAATTAGTGGTAAGGTCTTATAGGACCAAACAGCTGAGGTCATCGGTCCCTAAGCTTACACACTACTTGATCTGCCTTAAACTAATCTACGCTAAGGACAACACACACACACACACACACACACACACACACACACACACACACACACACACACACACACACGCCCGAGCGAGGGAGGATTCGAACCTCTCCGACGGTGACGGAGGGGGGGGGGGGGCGGACCGGAGACCGCTCGGCTACCCCAGGAGGTCATAATTAAGCGCTTGATTAAATAATACAGCTGTAACAAGTTTCAGGACTTCAGTGTAAAAAAAAAACAATAAAAACAGGGACTGTTAAAAGAGGTAGTACAGAGCTCATGTTTTACTGTCCTTTCCGTTCTAAAAATTCTAGCAAGCAAAGTTTAAATGCAGTCAAGCTAAAACTTCTGCAGTAACTAAAACCAGCTTAACTCCATTCATATAAAAATTACGAAGATTGTAAAGCGTTACACGACATTTATTAATTAATACGTGTCCAAAATAGAGACCAGTTAGATACTGCTACTTGTGCCTGTGGCTGTTTATAGAACATATTCCCCGCTGCGCCCAAACACAAATACGACCAGGGAGGCAATAAGAGAGACACTTCACACCGAGCTATCTAACACCTTATTGAATCATTAGGTAATAGAATATTTGCTGTAGAGTTTAGTGCATAATAGTTACTTTTGCTCTTTATTTGTCAGAAAGCACATTGGTGCAAGGCTACTAGCAGGGGCATTCAAAGCTAAGAAGGAAATTGTGTTGGTTTTATGTAAAAGAATTTAACGTTTATTATGTAAAGGATATTATTGTTACTTTATTTAGAACGTGGAAGTGGTCAAGCTTTGATTATTTAAGTATGTTAAAACTTAAAATAACGTAGAATAAGCTGTAGCCAATCAGATGGACGACTTCAGGAAAGGGAAGTGCCCTGGAGTTGAGCGAAGATGTTCGGCGTGCGGGAAACGCGGTCGGAGCCGGGCAGAGGGCACTTCTGGTATAGACACGAAAGAGTGCAGTTCGGCTATAAACACAAAAGTGTACAGTTCGGATTGAGACGCGAAAGCGGATAGTCGGTCTTTAGGCAGCTAGGAAGTGAAACGGCTTAGAAAATTTCGCGTTGTTTCGTATCGCGGAACTTGGTGCCTGAGCGGTGAGCAGGCACCAAGTTTCGTGTAAACATCGAGGCGGAGTATTGGACTTGGCTTTCGCGATGGGATTGTGAATGATCGAACTTTGTCAAATGGATATGCGCTCTAGTGTAACAGTAACTCTAAATACGTCCACTTTCGCTAGTAGTTTATTCAGAAAGCAAACATTATTCTAACCAAATCGCACTGTGTGGCCTACGTCTTTCAGCGGTCGTTAATTTAGCTCCCGATATTATTACCGTTATGTTAACTTTGTATTTCGCGAACTTGCCATCAGCCAGACAATTTAGCCGAAGGGTCAGAAGTGTGTAATTTAGGGCGTGTAGTGCGACACGTGCGATTCAACCCCTAGACTAGTTCGAGCCAAGACATTTCAACGAAGAGGAACCGCATGTGCTACAGAAGAATGCTGAAGATGAAATGAACAGGTCGCGTAACTTATGAGGAGGTATTAAACAGAATTCACTGAAAGAAGGGCTCGGTTGATAGGACACATTCTGAAGCCTAAAGGGATCGCTGGTTTAGTATTGGAGGGACGCGTGGGGGTAAAAATCTTAGAGGGTGCCCAAGAGACGATTGTAGTAAGCAGTTTCGAAAGGACGTAACACTGGCAAAAGTTGAGAGCAGTGTGGAGAGCTGCATTAAACCATTCGACGACGACGACTTGCGTTGAACTCTCCAAATGACCTCTAAATGCAACGCTTTGAAGTTTTTATTAAGCTCGGTTGGTTGATTCTTTGAAAAACAAAATATCGTTATTTTAAAATTTTTCCTACATAGAAGGCGTAGTCAAACCAATCCAATTTAATACATAGGAATCCTTGGCATGTCTGTCATTCCATTATACAGCCCTGCTAACTGCCGAACACTATTACAGCAGAGTTTGAATTGTTTTGGGCAGACATATTTGCTAACTGGACAGTTCACGAACAGAAAATTTCGAACTATTAAGAAAACGAGCTTTCAGCATTCTGTGCTACCATCATCACGATTATACATTTCTAAAAGCGAGACACTATGTATCTTTCGTAGATGGTCAATGAATTTTCTCTCTTTACTCATTTAACCTCAACTGATAACGGTTAGCGAATGTGTACTTATATTACCCGTAAAAGATGTTTGTATTTGCCAGAGGAAACAGTGGAAGACTATATTACATTGCCCGCTAGCCTTTGTGCTGTGTATGGGCGAACTTGCTTCGCGTAATTGTTACTGCTTTTCCATTGGTATATGGAACAAATTTATATGGCGCTACATCCACGTAAATTTCCGATGCATTTCCAAATGCTTTCTGCTTTCACACACGGTGTTTAGCAGTTGAATTTCTGTTGCAAGAGCAGGGGTATGCGAGTACGAGGTTGCGCGAGATTTTTGAGAAATGGTTGCTGACGAAAAGGTGAAAAGGAAACGACCGCAACTGAAGTAAGGGATACATACGATAAAGAGAGAACTGCGAACAGTGTTTTCTATAGCTAATAAGGGACCAAGGAGAAACTTCAGAAAGGTCTGTGGCCCCTTGATGGGTCGTGTGATGTACCCAGGATTAATACCATCACGAAACTGCACAGTATACATACCTTGGAACGGCATAGGTAAGGTGCCCGATGCAAAATTACGAACTGCTAGCTGACAAACGCAGGGCAGCCTGACGAGGCGAGAACTACGTGCCTCCACCCTCTAGAACATTTAACTACATCTGCCAAAGTCGCCCTGTGTTAACTACCCAAGGTGACAAGGGTTTCCGGTTTACGTGTCAGGTGCACTAGTAGACATTCGCCCGCGCATACTCTTCGGTACATTTGAGAGGTTTCAATTTCTAGTGTAACCATGTTTTGGACTAATGAAAACTGACTGGCTGTGGTAGGATTGTTATTTGCTTTTCTTTTACCAATCTTGTGTTAACAGCTTTTCTATTTCCTACACTGTGTCATACACTTTTTACGATCCAAAAAAGAGATTTCCATTAATGAAATTCAATTAATTCCTCAGTTGTGACATTACTTTTACTATTAGTTATGTTTGAAAACCAAGTCTCAAAAGAAAGGCCCCTACTAAATGCGCTATGAATTAGCTTAACGCCAACAACAGAATTCGGTTCTGAACTCTTCACATACTGACGTGAGAACGAAGATCGGACGGCAAACTTTAAATTTGCGCAGGCTTCTGTTCCGTGAAATATCTTATTTGCGAAAACCCTGTTCTTATGCCGAAATGACTTGCGAAAGTGGCTTACGAAATGCACTTCGAGCTCTGCTCAGCAGAGACTTAACAAGTAGAATTGACAGGAGGAGGAGGAGGAGGAGGAGGAGTAGGAGGAGGAGGAGGAGTAGGAGGAGAAGATTCAAAACGAAGTGTAAGTTAGTAGGAGTAATCGACTAAATTATAGGCCCATTTCATTAACGTCTATATGCAGCAGGATTTGGAACATATATTGTGTTCGAACATTATGAATTACCTCGAAGAAAGCAGGCCTTGACACAGTCAATATGGATATAGAAAACATCGTTCTTGTGAAACAACAAGCTCTTTATTCCACGAAGTGTTGAGTACTATTGACAAGGTATTTAAATCGATTCCGTATTACTGGATTTCCGGAAGGCTTTTCACACTGTACCACACAAGCGGCCTGTAGTGAAATTGTGTGCTTATGAAATATTGTCTCAGTTAGGTAACTAGATTCGTCATTTCCTGTCAGAGGTCACAGTTCATAGTAACTGATGGAAAATCATCGAGTAAAACAGAAGCGATTTCTGGCGTTCCCCAAGGTAGTTTTATAGGCCCTTTGCTGTTCCTAATCTATATAAACGATTTGGGAGACAATCTGAACAGCCGTCTTAGGTTGTTTGCAGATGACGCTGCCGTTTATCGATTAGTGAAGGCATCAGAAGATCAAAACAAATTGCGAAACTATTTAGAAAAGATATCTATATGGTGCGTAGATTGGCAATTGACGCTAAATTGCGAAAAGTGTGAGGTGCTACATTGAATCCGTTAAATTTCGGTTACACGATAAATCAGTCAAATCTAAAGGCCGTAAATTCAACTGAATTCCTAGGAATTACAATAACGAACATCTTAAATTGGAAGGATTACAAGAAAACATTGTGGGGAAGGATAACCAACGACTGCGTTTTATTGACAGGACACTTAGAAAATGTAACAGTTTTATTAAGGAGATTGCCTACACTACACTTGTCCGTCCTCTTTTAGATTACTGCTGTGCGGTGAGAGATCCTTACCAGATGGGACTGACGGAGTACATTGAGTAAGTTTAAAGAAGGGCAGCACGTTTTGTAATATCGCGTAATAGGGGAAAGTCACTTAAATGATACAGGATTTGGGATGGATATTATTAAAGCAAACGCGCTTCTCGTTGCGGTAGAATCTTCTCACGAAATTCAAATCAACTTTCTCCTCCGAATGTGAAAATATTTTGTTGACGCCGACCGACACAGGGAGAAACGATCACCATGATAAAACAGGGGAAACCAGAGCTCGCACGGAAAGATATAGATATTTGTTCTTTCTGCGCGCCATACGAGATTCGGATAATAGAGAATTGTGAAGGTGGTTCGATGAACCCTCCGCCAGACTGTGATTTGCAGAGTACCCATGTAGATGTAGATGTTTCATTTGGTAAGCCCGACAGCGTTACGGATACGGTGACGCGTTATGCACCACGGAGGAATTTGCTCAAATTCCGAGAACATACATTACAAGAAGATAGAAGAATATATTACTTCTTCCCACACACATTTTGAAAAATAATCACAACGAGAAAAACTCTGTGAAATCCGAGCTAATAACGAGGCTTACCGATACTGTTGTGTCCCACACACAATTTGCGAAGGGCGAGGGTGATCACTTGTACCGAAATTTCCCTCCACCATACATTATAGTCATTTCCGGAGTAACTATCTAAATATCTAGCATTAAACTGGTTTATTAAATGCTATCAAAATGTTGTATAATAAATTTGAATGACTGCTTAACTTTGTTCTTTTATACCATCTATACTTCCATTTGGCGCTGGGGACTACATGCCCGAGTTCCACATTTTGTCATACAAGCTATATCGTCAGACCGTTCACTCAGTATTATTCACGGAACATGTCAATCTTTGCCAAATTTCGCTATGAAAAAAAGTCTAAACTGTGTTTCTGTGGTATTTCCAATGTAATACAATACTAGAATTAACTTCATAATATTTTTAGTGCTTACGCAATTTTTTCCTTACGTTTAAATTATGCAGTTACTACAAAAGACAACAGACACACGGATTTCACCTGTTACCCATATTAGGAGCCTTCACTAGGACGCTCCTTCAAATGAAGCTACTTTTTCACAACTGATGATCAATGTTTATTATGTACTCCTCATTCCTACTGCGCGCCAGAAATGAAAAACCTGTAGTACAGCACTAGTAGCGGTCGTTTGGAGTAGGGATGGTAAATACTTAAAACACACACACACACACACACACACACACACACACACACACACACACACACACCCATGAGGATTGATTGATGTTCAGGAATGTGGCAACAGCGATGACTAAGCCAAAAAGGTCTAGTAAACATGGGCTCTAAAATGCATACCGTAGGAGCCAGGAACACTTTTTCCACCTTCGCTACTGTGAAACCTTTCTACCGACGAAGTACTCATAGCTCTTTAGGTATGCATTTTGGAGCCCATGTTTCAATGACTGTTGATCATTCCTCCTCTGCAATAACTCCGCAGTTTTTTACAATCTTCGAGTAGTTCTTACGTGGTAGGAAACAAGTTTTATGTTTTGCTATTTGCTCTGTTCATCAATACTGTGTAAACTGACTGCATTTCCAGAATGTGTTTGTAAAGCCGTTGTGGAGTAAGTACACACGATAAATTAAAAAACCTAAAGATGTGGAACTGTGCTAACTGGCGAAGTCCTGAACTTGGGAACAAGTGGCTCCTTTGTACATACCGGTAAACTCACTAGCTACCGCACCCAAGTTCTTCCCTCAAATACGTAGGTACTTTAGAAACCAAGTTACCCGTGTCGTTTCACGAAAAGACGACTGCCGAAGAGGTCTGCAGGCACAGTTCTGCTGCCTGACGGGTAGTGCGGGAGCGAAAATGCGCAGCAACTGCAACTGCACAATCTCCGGCGTTTTTCTTACAGCTCGGTTTTCAAACGGTCCAATGACAATAATATGCATCTGTAATAGTTTAACCCCTTTCCAGATGGTCAATGAGGATTATCCCTTGCCAATCCCAAAAGACAGTCGCCATAACCTTTCTAGCCGAAGGAATGGTCTTCACCTTTTTTGGTGGAGATTGTCCCTTGGTAACCCATTGTTTAGATTGTTGTTTGGTTTCAGAAGTATAGTAATGTAGCCATGTTTCATCCACAGTGACGAAACGACGCTTGTAGTCCTGCGGATTCTTCCTGAACAGGTGCAAACTATCCTTGCAACACTTCACACGATTGCGTTTTTGGTCAAGCTTGAGCAATCGCGGAACCCATCTTGCGGATAGCTTTCTCATGTCCAAATGTTTATGCAAAATATTATGTACCCTTTCATTCGAAATGCCCACAGCAGTAGCAAGCTCACGCACCTTAACTCTGTCATCCACCACCATATCATGGATTTTATCAATGATTTCTGGAGTCGTAACCTCCACAGGGCGTCCAGAAGGTTCACCACCACTTGTGCCATATGGCCACTCAGAAAATTTTTAAACCACTTATAAACTGTTCTAATCGAAGGTGCAGAGTCACCGTAATGTTTATCAAGCCTCGTTTTTGGTCTCCTGGGGCGTTTTGCCTTTGATAAAGTAATGTTTAATTCTTTTTCGTTCATTTTTTGACGATCACTCGACTTCCTTGATTCACACGAATGCCAAACACAAAGAAATAGACCAATATGGCTGAAACTTTATGCGCGTTCTTTCCAAAGATGCTACTAACTAAACATGACCTCGATACGGGCCGGTGGAGCCATCTCTCGGACTTTGCACGAACTTTTCAAGCGCTCCTCGTAATTGTACAGTTCAGATGAGTCGTTTATGTTCACGTAAGGAAGAGTACAAGGGGTGTATGTTGTATTTTATGCTATACTCATTTTGCGCGTTCTAGCCCCCTTCTCATACAGCCAACGTAAGGGCGCTGACGGCCGCGATGTTGGGCAGCCTAAGATGAAAAAACGGCAACAACCATTAACAAGCGAGTAAGAATACGTTATGACAAAATATTTTCTATTACGAGTACAAATTGTTTAATTACTTCTCGCGCGAACATTCATTTGTAGTTAACTTATCCGTTCCATAAAACGGTCTGAAGGTCGTTTTGATGGTAAAACAGAAGTTTTTGATGAACATTTCACACACTGCATGAAGATCTCGTCCATACTTTGAAGGCTAGTAAGGAAAGACGGTCACGACCAGAGTTGTAATTCCTGCTGAATTTGAAAAACGCTATGCTGGAGGTTCTAAAACACTATCGATGATCTCCCACACAATTTTCTTCTGATCTACAGAAATTAAGTTGTCGAGAAGAAATTACGTCGTTTAGCGTAGTGCACTTTGTGTGGAAAGTAACTTTCCATCAGTGTGCCTACCAAATGAGTTCTATGGCAGGCGGGCACGCTGCAGTTCAGAAACGGCTGGCCTATGCAACACGACACCATCTCTCTGGTGCCAGAGGTCACTTTTTCACTTCCATCCTTATCATTTAGACTGTAAAACTAAATTGTAGAGCGCAGACGTGTTAAGCGCACGTTCTTCGAGTGAATAATTTACGAGGCGAGCTAACAAACAAGCGAGTAGAGCGCTTCTGGAAACCGTGAACTAATCTCTCTCAAATGCTCTAAGAATTATGTGATAGCAGAACTTCCCGCAGGCAGTGGAGTTATTGCCGTCAAGTCGTTACTTAACCACCCTAATGACATTAACTTTGAAAGTACGAGCACATCAGACGGTTGCTAAAGGGGGGAGGGGGGGCTACACTTCTTTGCATCTGATTAATAGGAGCCGTACACTTCAATAAACGCAATGGCTCGGGCGACACACACACACACACACACACACACACACACAAGAGAGAGAGAGAGAGAGAGAGAGAGAGAGAGAGAGAGAGAGAGAGAGAGAGAGAGAGAGAGACGTACCTCGTCCATCCTTCCAACTGTATATGTAGCTTAGCTTGCCATCTGTACAACATCTACAGAGACGTAGTTTACTCATTTGTGATTTCTGATGATTTCGGCGGGATTCCTGAGTACACCTAGTTAACTATTCCAAGTTGGTTACTAAATTAAGGCGAATAAATACGGAATAGTTTCGATTTTCCTTTTTTATTGTAAGCAAATTTCACGTGTTTAACGTATATTCAATATTACGGAGGGGCGAAAAACGTACTAAAGTTGCCGATCTGACTGTCCTGTTTTGATCGGAACCAAGAACTCGTTTTGACAGACTACCTTACTCTGCGCTACTTTTTTTTTTCTTATTGGCCATAATAAATTATAGCCCACACATGCCAATATTCTTCGCTTAAGCACGTAACTTTGCGATTATAGATAAAATTATTTATTTTTCAAAGTGTCTTATCTCCCCGCCCCCCCCCCCTAATAAAACAATGTGTCTTAGTGTTAAAAATATTAGTGCAAGCTCTCGACGTTATTTTGCATTTTGGTGAGGAACGCATGTGAATTGCTACCAAGCACAGACTTATGCTCCATTTCTTGATAACCTGTAATTCAGGAAAATATGTTGGATTAGACAATTACTTACTGAAAGCTGTTTCGTTTGTGCCATAGAAATGATTCAAACTCTGAAGTCGTCCTAGTTTTGGCGAAGGCGGAACACACTTGCTACTTTATCGCGTAAAAACAGCACATTACATTGTTACTACGGTTCATTTCGTGTTCGTGTAGCAAATCTTGGACGAATAGTAACAATTGTGAAAGCTTATAGTTAAAAGTAATTGCGTGGGGGCGAATCCTTGAGCGAGTACCTGATTTCCAATGTCCCGCGCGCGTGCAAAACACTTTACAGGTGTGTGGGAACAATACGGTTCAGAAAAACGGCATCGAGTCATAGCGGTGGCGTTGTTCAGCCATGCGAAGTATTGCTTATTTCGCTGTCCCGAGGCCACCGTTTCACAGTTTGATGGGCTGTAGATATACTTTCCACGCTTTTTCCAATACCTTATATTTACGGGTATTCATGAGAACTTATCATAGCCATCTTTCCAACACATTCTAATTAAAAACTCACGATTAAGGTTACACGCGTCCAAAAAAATTTCGCGTGTAGCCCGTGTATCATCAAGGTCCCTGTATCATCACCTGTGCCATTTATTATTGTACTGGTGAACTTAAACATCGGACTATAAGACCTCTACTGAATTATTTTATAGATCAGAATCAAGTTATCCTTTACTGTATAGAAATTATAAAGTAAAAAAAATAAAATACCACCACCACCACCACCACATGGTCTTATGATGAATCCACGATATCAGATAACCATACCTCGACAACAATTCTTTGAGATGCCTCAACACGCCGACTTCTTGGAAAGGTGAAAAGAAATCATATTTAAAGTGTTTATTGAGCTATAGATTTTAAGCTGTCGTTTTACATGGAAGCTACTTGCTAACAGGCGTGATGGACGAAGCCTTAGTAATGAGGACTAAAATTTATCCGTATGGCGGCAGCATGAGGTGGAGGGAGTGAATATATTCTTACCATACTTAGAGCTTGCGTGGAGGGGTGGGGTGGGTAGAGTTAAGTCTTGGTCTCTCTCTCTCTCTCTCTCTCTCTCTCTCTCTCTCTCTCTCTCTGAGTCATTTCTGTTAGCATCTGAGGTGCGGCAACCTCCGTAATGTGGCGCTGAAGTGACGGCAGGCTCTTACGCGCCTGGTGTTGTTGATTGCGGCCGAACTACGACAGGTGTTTGGCAAGTGCTCGATGCGCCTTGCTACGTAACGCCACAGAAATAGCTGTCGCCGGCTGCACGCAGCATTTCTTGAACCCTGCGGCTAGACGCTCTTCCCCCATACTTTCACGCAACCACTTCCTTCATTAACCCTTTCTGCGTCTGCGATTCCAAATGGCATCATTAAGTATTCCTGGCTTTTTTGAGCTTTCCAATGCTTCAATGATACCGTTTGGCATAGCTTCACGTAGTTCAGGGCAATGGAAAGAAATACGGTAAGTTTACAATACAGTAATGTATGCATTTTTTGAGTAATTATTATGTAATTTCTAATGATGCCATTTGGAATCATTATCTGATTTATTAACCAATAGCTTCAAAAGATCTTTTGCAATGGATATGGCATATGTGCAACATATACAGTAAATATTCATCACAAAAACATTTTCCCATTTTTTTTCTAAATGTGACGCACAAAGGGTTAAGCACGATGCCTGTAAATTTGCTCCCAAGTACAGACAGTCAAATAAGTGTTCACGAGCACACGCGAATACTGGAGACTGCCGAATAACCTCCCTTACGCAGCCTCAACGTGTCTCGCAGCGCACAAAACCAGCTACGATCATCACTGCCATTTGGGGGTCTTACATCTACTTCAAACTTTTATTTCTCTCGTCATTCCCATACTACGGTGTATCAGATTTCTTCGACAGAAATTTTTTCTATGTGCCTTCACTGCCGCTTTCGATCTATTCTTTCGGATGCTGAGGGGAAATTATAGCTGAAGAAGCAACTCATTTCGTGCTTTTGCACGCTATAGACTATTATATTACTACTGTAAGCAGTTTCTAAACACCATCTATTTTTACACGGACCGTAAACACTGTGTGAAGTTAGTGATTACATACTTGTACATGCATAAATACTTGTTCCGTACATCATGAATAAGACATGAATGATGCGGAACGTGCCACATTAACAAGTTTTCTTTACACAAAATCTTTTTTTCTTCAGTTACTACAACATATCTTCTACTCTCGCAATAAAAAATCTAGTTCCCACAACATATATGCGTTTCATGGCATTTCACGTATTGGAGAGGATTTTAAATTCCATGTCAATTATAGCTGTTTAGTCGACAGTTGATTCACTTTTCCATATTATGTAGTATTTCTTTAAACCACTTCGTATTAAGTAGTTCAGGTTTAAGACTTTGCAGTTAGCTTCCATGAATTTTCCAAGAAAAAAGATGAGACTTCTTGTCATGGAATTACTTATAAAATGAATATATAAATTAAACACACATTTTCAACTACAAGTTTTTACTTAAACTGTTGTCGATAGGGAGGTCTCAGTTTCGTTGCTCAAAGTTTCGAGAAATAGGCCAGACTATGGCACAGTCTAAGACACCTCATCTTTCTTTTTGGAAACGTCGTATCCCACGAATCCGCTCTCTCTCTCACACACACACACACACACACACACACACACACACACACACACACACACACACATTCCCACTATGAAAATCTGTAAGGCCTCTTATTGTGTTTACTACTTCTGCAAAGTTCATGAAGCTACCTAAAGACAAGCGTGACATTTGCACTGTGCAGACGTCAGTATCTTACACTAATCTGAATCGAATAAATAACGTAAAGTACACAGAGCCACATGAGCACAGATTCGTCGCAAACATCAGCCTCCTGCTATCAGGTGAAGCAGAAAGCTATGCAACGCATATACCGCATGCCATATCCACATGATTAACGGGAAGTTTCACCGGGGAAGTTGAAAGGAATTGAAACATTGACACTGAAAACCTTTCCGCTTCAAGCGGTACCTCGTATTTGTTCTTGCCAAGCCAATGGAGGGGGAAAAAAAAACTGCCTCATTTCGACTAGAGACTCTCAGTTTAAGGTTGGTTGACACGGATTTGAAGAGGCAAATGCGTGACCATATAAAATGACCTCTGGTAATTTGGCTTCGAAATGTACAGCGTGCCAACTGAAAAACAATGCAGCTGAACACGTAAGTACAAGAACTAAACAGAGAAGAATGAAAGTTTACTTCTTCCCCCGAGAGATTCTAAGCAAACGTTCTCACTTCCGTTTCTACGCAAGCTACAAGTTCTCTATTTCTACAAACATTAAAGGGCGTTCACCAATTTTTTGATCACCTTCCGATAGTGAAATACTGTTGCAACAAGAGGTATGCTACATGGTGTGACACGACGGAGACAATACGTGGAGAAGCTGGCCCACTTTACTAAGCACTCCCTGGTTGCCACTGCGTATTATTGCCCGTCATATTTTGCTTGACAATTCCTTAGCTGTTCCAGAAGACAGTACGTTTTTGATCGAGTTTATGCTGAAAGTAATTGCGAAGTAATTTGTTTTTCTGATCATTCGTGTCGTGTGTGCTCTGCAATTAGCTGCACGCAAAGAAGAGAAAATACTGCCAATTTTAGTTGTATACCATACCCTGGAATCTTCCAAGAATCCAGTGAAGAATAAGGCCAACCCGAAAAGTGAAAATTAAAACTGTCGTACCTTTTGATCTAAATGGACACAGGAAGTAGTTCTACAAAATCTGGGTACAGTTACAGGGGGGGGGGGGGGGGGGGAAGCGCTGTAACTAGTTTGAGAAGGTCGCGCGCAGGATCGTCGTTGGAGTGGGAGCTTCGTATTCTGTTCCTATTTGAGCTAGAAACACACAGTAAAAACTAGCGGCACAGCCATCCGAACATATATTTTATAGTATATTAAGTAAAGTATGAACGACGCGCCCCGGCAAATTGTGCGACTCGATGAATTCCTTTTGTAGAAGATGTTAACAGGGCTGAAACTGATGCTCAGTTAATGGCACCATTTTGTGTGCATTGTTCGGATACTAGGTGAAAAAAAAAATCACGTTTTTCTGGCAAGTTTTGGAAGCGTGCCATAGCACAAAAAGGCGAATATGTCCAGGGCAGAGTTAGGGAAGTAAAAGAAGGGAACTAGCTTTTACACTTGTGGCAGCTTCAAAGACATTTAAATCAAAACATCTGAACATATCCACTTTTTTTTTGTTTTAACTAGCCCTACTTCTCCAGCGCAGTGACTCTCAGCTGCAATGCGTTGGCACACCTACATCTTGCAGTTTATAGGCTGAAACACCTGATCCTGCGCCGAGAACTCAGATGATTCGCCAGCCATAGTATACATTATACAAAGGGCGTTCAAGAAGTTTTGCACAGTCTTCTTATTTTTTGCTGGAGGAGGATGAATTTTTTGTGAACATACTTTGAAGATTTAGCTGTAAGTTGGTATGTAAAAGTATTTTCTTTTATTTACAGGTGAGCCATAACGGACCGTGAATCAGATGGCAGGTTGCGACAACGGTCGGTGATGGAGTTTCTCTCCAAGACCGGCGATGACTCTGCCACATCGCTTCACAGGAAGTTGCTCCATGTTTATGAGGACACAGTGGATCGCAGCAGTATCCAGCGGTGGTTGCAGAGGTTTAAAGAAGGTGATTCCTCTCTACTGGACAATACACGATGCGGTAGACAATCGACCGCAGTGAGTGATGTGAATAAGGAGACCTCTGACCAAATCATCCAAAATGACATGTGTGACGACATGACTCTTTGGTCATTGGGTAGTGTGGTATCACTGGTTTAGTCACTAGGGTACAGAAAAATCTGTGCACGTTGGGTACCTAGATTCTGACAAGAGAAATGAAAATGATGAAGAAGAAGGTGTGCACGGGTCTCATGAAGACCTTTACTGAAGAGTGGAAACCGTGTTTTGGCGGCGTCATTACCCAGGATGAAACATGGTTGTTTTTGCCCGAACCTGAGAGCAAAACCCAATCCATGGAGTGCCGTCATCCAGGTTCCGCTCGGAAGAAGAAACCAAGACTTACACCAAAAGCAGGCCGAAAGGTGATGGCCTCCTCCTTCTGGGATCAGTGTGGTGTCATTTTCATTGACTTTTTGGTTCCTGGCTCCACAATTAACCGGGACGGTACTGTTTGTCACTGGACAAGCTGCGATGTGCCATCAAGACCCACGAACTACAGATTCAGGGTCAGCTCATCAGGCTACACCATGACAATATGACAGTGCCAAACCCCATACAGCCCTTATGACGCAGGAGCAAATCAGGAAAATTGGTTGGAAAATTTCATTCTCCTCCTGCAAAAAATTAAAAAATTAGAGACGACTGTGCAAAACTTTTTGAACGCCCTTTGTATACTACGAATGTACAGGCTAAGTCACGGAAGACTTAACACCCCTTTTATACCCTCAGATTCTAAGGCATTTCTGGATTTTTTTTTACGGCTGGTTTCAACGTCAACATTAACAATATATTGCTGAAGAGCATACATGTAATAAAAAGGTTTTTCTTGGTGGACAAAGTTTATAGGGGTGGATTTATTCCTTGGGAGGGGAAATCACATACCATGTTATGTTACTTGACACGATGCATCGTATTACATGACACGGGTCTAATATCAACAAGCAAGAAAGAGCTAATAGGTCTAAATGTTTAGATTTAAATTTCTTTGGAGCAGCCAAGTAACTCAAAAACCCAGTTCTCTTGTTCTACATCCCTAGATTTGCCCAGGACATTGCCTACGATGGGAGCGTTTTTTATTCGGGTAATAATTAGTTACCATGTAATACCATCAATGGATGTTCTACTGGTCGTTTGGCTTAAGTTTTGTGTATTACCTCATCCGCTAGTCGGAGCTTCCGGAACTGACTCACACTACGCTATTCTTTCTCACGTATTTCATACCGTTCCGAAAATGTGTGCACAGGAAGCTGCCACACAGTTCGCTTTTTTTTTTTTTAAATACAGCTTTTGTATAGTAAAGAGTAATTGAAAACACAAAGCCTAATACTCAACTGAATTTTCGTGAGCCTTTTTTTGCCTGCCAATGACCGACTGGAACTTAAGTATTTGTGTATTGGTTACTAAACCTGCTGAGACACGAAGTATTGAAAAGAAATTAGAACTGTCTGCCGGACCGGCTGTCTAACGTGGAACTTTCGCCTTTCGCAGGCAAGTCCTCTACCGATTGGGCTATCCACGCAACCTCTCAGCCTTACTTCAGCCATTACCTCATCTCCTACCTCCACAATTTCAAAAAAAGTTGCGGGAATAGGACTCGTTTGTTTGACGAGTGCAGGTGAGAGTACAGCCGGCAGAAGAGCACTTGCCAAGTCCCACGTTCCAGTCACAGCTTGGCACTCGGCAAGTTTCTCGTATCGCACACTTCGCAGCAGAGTTTACATTCATTCTGGTACACCGAGAATTAGAATTATATTCGAGCGTAATTATGTTACTGATTGCAACTGCCAGTAAATAACTGTTTGCAGTGAGCATTTTCCTCCTTAGTCTCACACTGAATGTAAATTTAGATAGTGAACCATTTTTAAACGCATTTTGGATAGCTTTTTTGTGGTGATGGATTTATTATACTATTATTTATATTAGGTTGGTGCATAAGTTTGTAACGTTCTTCAGTAAATTTAATAAACAGGAGAGATACAAATGATTGTCTTCAGTCGTCACTACTTACAGCAGTCTGCCAACGCCGGGGTAACTTTCCGACTGTAGAAGTCACGTGGTTTTGAGGCGAAGTACTCGTCGAGCCGTTATCATCAGGAAACGAAGTTCCTCGAAGGTTGCTCGATACAGAGAGGGAAAAGTGAAAATCTTTGAGTGCACCATCAGGCGCGAATAAGGTGGTTCTGGAATGACTTCCTAACCCCTGCATAGCGTTCTTTTGTCAGTCAGGCAGAATGCAGAGGGGGAGGGGCGGGGGGCGTTACGGTGGAGTAAGATCACTTCACGCAGTCTTCCTGGTCGTCGTTCTCGGATTGCGTCGGCAAGATATCCGAGTTGTTGACAATAAATGTCAGCAGCGATGGTTACACCTCGGGGAAGCAATTCGTAGTACAACACACTGTCGCTATTCCACCAGATGCGTAACATTATCTTTCGTTGATGCACGCAGGTCTTTGTATGGGGAGTTGCTGCTTTGTTTGTCGGTGTTGTTCACGAGGCAATTGATGACAAGCATGCAGAGACGCACATATGGCCACCAGCTGAATTTTGTGATTTTGGCTTATAGCGAACGCTACCCATACACCAGACTTTTTTGACCTTACCCACTGCACGTGAATGTCGCACGATGATCACAGTTTATCACATTTGCGAGTTCTGGAGTATACTGACGTGAATCCTTGTCGATTAATGCGTTTGAACGATCTTATTCGAACTACGAAGGTGTTCCCGAACGTGGAGAAACACCGATGTTCAAAACGATCCTCCTCCAGAACGAGAATACCATTTTCTTACCGTAATCTGTACGGTGGATTACCTCCACACACTACTGCTGTCGTCCCCCTACTGAACTCAAACATAACATGTCGGAAATGTTCAGATTTACCCACTTGACACTTCATTTTCTAGCATCCACTACTCAACTCACTTTCTCCAGATGACAATATACAGACTCAAATAGCAACAGTGAACTACTAACCAAAATGACAAATATACGCTTATCTATCGAAATACCAATGTACAAAACAAAAACGCTACGAACCTATGCACCAACCTAACATGTTTGTTGACTAACACTCGGGTCAGATCTCTACAGTACATATCTAAAGGATTAGCTGCAGTAATGTAATTATGATACTGCGCAGCTGCTGTTGTTTTGACAAAATAAATGTGTTTGGACCAGAACTGCAGTTACGCTTTAAGGGGACATGCTCGTGAAAATGACCAAAAATTTGAAAAAATTTCTTGGTCCATAGGAAAGAGCATTTGATGCTGATTTCAAAGAAGTATAGTTTGTGAGCATTATTTTTCGTTCGTTCTAAAATTAAGGTTGAACGTAATGTTGCACAGGAGCTACATCCATCTGTACAGTTTGAAGAGCATCAGTACACGTGATGCATTATTTTGTTCTTCCGCTTTTTCCGTCGTTAGTTACGGATCGTTAACACAGGTGTATTGTGGAAGGCACTGAACTCCCGGAACCAAACTACAGGCATGTCTAGAAGACTATGGGAATGTAAACAAAGATCTGGGAATATACGATCGATTTCGGAATTTCATACACGTGTGGTTTTGTAGTTACTGTGTTCTCTCTCTCTCTCTCTCTCTCTCTCTCTCTCTCTCTCTCTCTCTCTCTCTCTCTCTGTGTGTGTGTGTGTGTGTGTGTGTGTGTGTGTGTGTGTGTGTGTGTGTGTGTGTGTGTGTGTGTGTGTTTCCTGTTCTACAAATGCCGAGAGCAAAGAGATTTATTCCCAAACTGAAGTCGTATGGATGAACATCTCAAGGTTTCTTTCCCAGAATTTAGTTATTACTTTCAGAAACTAAACAGTTGTGAGTGAACTTTTACCGTAGGCAGCACTAGAGGTTGTACGATGTCCATGGGTTGATTTGGTGGAAGAGACTTAACAGCGAGATCTTCGGTCTCATTGGATTGGGGAAGGATGTCGGCTGTGCCCTTTCAAAGTAAACATTCCGGCATTTGCCTGAAGCGCTTTAGGGAAAACACGGAAAACCTAAATCAGGATGGCCGGACGCGGGATTGAACCGTCGTCTTCCCGAATGAGAGTCCAGTGTGCTAACCACTGCACGACCTCACTCGGTGATGTCCATGCAGCCTCTGAACAGTACATTAAATTAGCAATTTCGAATAACAACAACCATCAGCTGTAGAATGAAATGACGAAAGTGAAAATCTGTGCCGGATCGGGACTCGAACCCAGATTTCTAGCTTATCGCGAGCGGTCGCCTTACCATTTGGCTATCCGTGCACGAGTCACGGCCAGACCCAAAATTCCCTACGTCGTCACCCACGCGTTTCCGACCTGGACTCATACATCCATTATGCATATTCGCGTACAGGTCAGACGTTATACGAGAATGATGTTTGCTCGGTATTGGCAAGGGGAATACGATATTACAGTGCCTGTGTTATTCTGATTACGATGCGAAGTTCCTTTGGACATTCATGCAAAGGAACTTTGTATCGTAATCAGATTAACACAGGCACCGTAATATCTAATCTTTGAACAGTGGTGGTCGCGGCGGCGGCGTCAGCAGGATGGATCGGACTGTACTCTTCGCCTACCAAAAACAACTGAGCGCCTAAATGACGGGCATAAGCCGAACTAGTCCACAATCTCCCAGCAAAGTGCTCCATGGCAGAATTTTCTTCTAGTTTAGTGTTGTGCACAGTTTTCTCAGCCAGAGTGGCCAGTTATGATATTTTATGTCGCCAGAGAATTCTTCATTAGCAAATCTCCGCTGTTGATGATCACCATCCTCATCCTCCTCCTCCATGTTAAACAGCGCACAATCGGTGGAAGGTTATTCTACTTTCTCTACTCCTGCAATGACGTGTTATCTATTATATATATCTTACTGAAATGTGAATTCTCTTACCGTTTTCTTCCATGTTTGAGAATCAAATGCAGTTTTTATAAACTCCTGTCTTCGACATGACACAAAATATTTCCTTTCTTATGTTTATTCGTGTTTCAACAACTGTCATCATCTGTGGGTCTCGTTTTTATTCCTGAAGATTCATCATTTAAGGCTCGAGAGTTATGGAGAGTGACCGAGATTTAAATGATTCGCCTTAGGAATACTAACCAGGCCGACAAAAGTTGGACATACAGGCATCTAAATGTGTATGTGTAAACCGAAAGAAAAAGGAAAACCGTACTGCAGAATGAACAGTGTTTGAAATCAACCTGAACTATATCCTTTCGATAAAACCTTTTTAGTACATCCTACTCTTCACAATGACATTTGCATCTTCTGAAAACACAATTTTACCCCTTTGTTGTGCGTATGGGTAAACCTTTGTCACATAACG
Source organism: Schistocerca americana (assembly GCF_021461395.2). NCBI lineage: Eukaryota > Metazoa > Arthropoda > Insecta > Orthoptera > Acrididae > Schistocerca > Schistocerca americana. The sequence goes on along the minus strand of NC_060130.1, from coordinate 809,263,781 downwards.
AGATTTTCACTCCGCAGCGGAGTGTGCGCTGATATGAAACTTCCTGGGAGATTAAAACTGTGTGCTGGACGGAGACTCCAACTCGGGACCTTTGCCTTTCACGGGCCTTCCATTGTCAAATATCTCATAAAGGTAGTCGATAACAAACAGATGATTTTGCACCCCGCTCAGATTTAAATTTAACACTGCTGACAGCAGGGAGTTGACTTAAGTGCATAAGGAGCTGTTGACGAGCCTAACAAAAAAAAAATCACGCCAGTTGATGGAAGAGTACAGCGTGGTTCACAATAACTACAACTACTTAAAATGCCAGTTAAAGCTATATTTCGCAGACATGTTAACTGTTTTCAGTTTACTACTTACCTTTAAGTACTTAGGAGCGAAACCGCTGTCTTCGGGATTTACCGTAACACTCTTCGCTTTTCGTTATAGTATGGTGAAGCCGTTACGGTCGTTGTCTGAAGACTGGTTTTAAGCAGCTCTCCATGGTACTCTATCCTGTCAAGCCACTTTATTAGTTATTCGATCTATTCATCTAACACTCAGTTTCCTTCCGTAGCACCCCTACTCAAAAGCATCTGCTCTCTTTCTGTGGTCCACGATTCACTTCCAGACAAACATCGCGGGGAAAGACTTCCTAACATATTCATAATCAGTGTAAACAAATTTCTTGTTTAGAAACACTACTTCCTGATTTGTTATAGTGGATTCCAGGAAATTAATAATAATAAAATTAATAAAAAAGTAGCCTCATGATCCAGTTACGGTTTTATGAGGTTCGCTGGAACTGCTGGGTGAGGCTGTTTTAGTTGTTGTTACTTTTCTTTCTATTAGCAGTCCAGTTTTTGTATTCCTCCACCTCGCCTATCGCCAGTTACTTTGCTGCCAAAAATAGCGAAACATTTCATAATATAATTCTCTTATTATCATACGATTAATTTCGACTGGCAGGCTCATCTGAATTTTCCGAGAATGGGAAACAGCGAAACAGATTCTCGTTAAATTCAGCTGCTGTCTGTTTCACCAAGCTACGACGAAAATTCTAGATTCAAATTTGTGTACCCTGAAGCCGGAACTTTGGCTCCGGAATACAAACGTGTGTTCGTAACATAGAATGGTGCAGCTGAACGGTGGTGTCGCGAACTGCTGGCAGGAGGCCACATTTCCATACTTAGAGGCGGCCGAGCCGGCCCGTGGGCGCGCTCTATTAGGTTAGGTTAGGTTAGGTCCCACGCGCGACGCCCACCGCTGCTACCTCTGCAGTTAACATTTGCCTGCCGCTAGCGTTTTAACAGCTGCACTCGCCGCCTTTACAACCAGTTCCAAATTCCGTGGGACCCACGCATTACGTACGTCACGAAACGTATAAACGAACTAGGTATTCTGTGGTGTGAAGGTCTGGAACGGGGTCACGTTCGTGCCGAAACGCCGCTAGCTTTAATACGTTGAGAAATTTACGCCCTGGTCTCCGAGCGAGGTGGCGCAGTGGTTAGTACACTGGACTCGTATTCGGGAGGACGGCCGTTCAAATCCACGTCGTCTTCAAATGGTTCAAATGGCTCTGAGCACTATGGGACTTAACGTCTTAGGTCATCAGTCCCCTAGAACTTAGAACTAGTTAAACCTAACTAACCTACGCACATCACACACATCCATGCCCGAGGCAGGATTCGAACCTGCGACCGTAGCAGTCGCGCGGTTCCGGACTGCGCGCCTAGAACCGCGAGACCACCGCGGCCGGCCCACGTCGTCTTCTACATTAAGGTTCTTCCGTGGTTTCCTTAAATACGTACATTTTATTGACACGTGCTCACATGTACAATATCCCACCCCCTCCCAATTATTTATCACTATGAACGCTGTGCTTTCCCCCCTGCCGTGGCTCTGCTCAGATTAATTAGATACACTTTTTAAAAGGTAACGTTTAAGAAAATTTGCTACCAGTCACCCCTGAAACAGGCTTGTGTAAAAAACAACCAGTTTCAGGCTTATGCCAATCTTCAGGTAATTACAAACTGGCTCTGAGCACTATGCGACTTAGCTTCTGAGGTCAGTCACCTAGAACTTAGAACTAATTAAACCTAACTAACCTAAGGACATCACACACATCCATGCTCGAAGCAGGATTCGAACCTGCGATCGTAGCGGTCGCTCGGCTCCAGACTGTAGCGCCTAGAACAGCACGGCCACTCCGGCCGGCAGGTAATTACACATTCAATGCTGGCGTTCAATACACATCGAGTTTCCAAATGACAATTCGCATTTAACTCCAAGGCCCTCGTTTGAAGCACAATATTCCTATATTCACACAACAACTCCACTTACAATGTTGTGAACTGTCGAAGAAACTAACTCAGCATCCGATGTGTTCGCACTGGAATACTGTTATTTCAGGTTTCGTTAACGTTTTATTATAAATCAACGGGAATTAGAAATTTTTTTAAAGGAACAGTCTCGGAGTTCAAGAGCATCCATTGTGGATAAAATCAGCTAGACATACTTTTAGTTCGAAAGATCCGTAGTGATGAGATTTTCTAGAACGTAGACCATGTTCGAAGTCAAGAATAGATAATACATATTTACAAAAAAGCAGGTATATTTATGTTTCTTCCACATATCTTAAGTTAGTGTGTCCTCACGGATATGCAATAATTAAAAATATCCCTGAAATATTTTAATTTATAAGATAGTACACTTTTCACCAAATGTGTAGCAACTGCAGTGTATAAGATAATTGTTACACTATTACAATCACCCATCATGAAACAAAATCAATTCACAGCATTTATACCGATAATATTACTGAACTTCTGCTGTGTGGAAGTCAGATTTCACCTATCACTCTCGCTGTTTGACATTACTAATAACGTATACATCAATACTAATAGGGGAAAGCAGTGAGTTGTTGCAGAACTGGATTAGGTTCATTATTAGTAACCAAGTGTGGGTTCGAAGGCATGGGCAATGGGGAAGGCAGCCCAAATGTCTGCTGATAAAATGCCGTAATTAATATGCAGTAGGTTATCACTGCTAGTTCTTGTCTCGAGGTCCCTGATAAAGACTTCAGGTGTCAGGTTACACACTTGGGCGACATATTCCAGGTAGCCCCTCCTCCCCTGCCCTCGGGCTTTTCATCGCAGTCACCCAAGTGAACTCTGCACTACCCACGCAACTTAGGCAATTGTGCTGGGTCGTGACTGAACCGTATACTGATCTCTTGATATAAAATTTGTGGGAGACCCCTGGACCAAAGATAAGATTTACTATCAAAAACAGGCTTGATCACAATTTATTGCCCCGTACCGTAATAAATAAATTGTCATCAAGACTTCTTGATAGTAAATATTTGTAACACATCAATCGCTATCACTCCCATAATGTATTCAAAAGTAAGAAAAGGTAAGACAATAAAATGACAAACTTTTTTCTCCTGGACCAATAAGATAGGAGCACCCCTTATTATCCTTTGTAACTAGCTGAATTGTCCGTCTCCGTAGCGCAGCGATAGTGTTACCGCCTGTCACGCAAGGGGGCCCGGCAGGGGACTGGGTGTTTGTCCTTCATTATCATTTCATCATCATTGACTAGGCGACCGAACCTTGAAAGGGGATATCCCGGCCAATAAATGCCATATGATCATTTCACTTACTAGCTAACTTGTGTACTCCTCTTCATTGGAGGTCACTGCGTGTGCGTGTGCGTGTGCGTGTGCGTGTGTGTGTGTGGGGGGGGGGGGGGGGTAGGTTGGTGTTACACAAATTAACAATAATTCTAAAGCGGTAGAGTTTGAAAGTAGTAACTAGGATACAACAATTTAACTTGACGGTTTATTATTAGCCATTTGGGTTTTGCGATAAATGTTCTTTACAATAATTTTTGTTTTACATTAACAGTTTTTTCTTTTACATAGCTGTTTCTGATGACATACACAATCTTCCTCCAGGTATTCCCACTTGATTTCCTGAAGTATCTCCATAATAGTTCCGTATTCATCGAATCTCTCGGTAACAAATCTAGCAGTCTGCCTCTACATTGCTTCGACGTACTCCTTTCAGCACCCAAGAATGGGCCACCGCTTTCTACACTACATCTCCTTTACAGATGAACCACACTTCCTCAAATCTCCCAATAAACTGAAGTCGACGATTCGCCTTCCCCACTACTGGTTCCATTACATATCGGTCCGCAATATTACGTCTATATTTTTAATTGACCTGTCTGGGTCAAGTAGCACACTACTAATATTGTATTCTAACACTAGCAGATGTGTTTTCCTATTCATACGCATTAACTTACAATTTTCGACATTTAGAGCTAGCTGCCATAACAAGTAGAAATTTTGTCTAGATCATCTTGGATAATCCTAGTCAGACAGGTTCCCATACACCACAGCATCAGCCAACAGCCGCAGATTGTAGCCCACACTGTCAGATCATTCACCTACATAGATAAGAGCGGTCCTATGACACTTCCCTTGGGCGCTCCTGACGACACCGAGGTCAACGTACATTGCCCTACTACATAAGACTTCTTCGACCCACTGTCGTATCTGGGAACCTGTTACATATGCTTGTACCTTCGTTAACGGTCTGCAGTGGTGCTCCGTGTCAAACGCTTTTCGGAAATCTTAGGAATGTGGAATCCAGCTGTTGCCGTTCATCCATGTGAGGAAAGGGCAAACTGAATCTCTCACGAGTGGTGCTTTCTAAAACCGTGTTGATTCGTGGAGAGAAGCTTTTCCATCTCGAGAAAATTATATTCTAAGTGAGAATATTTTCAGGAATGCGGCACCGAACCCATGTCAAGGACAGTGGTCCGTAATTTTGCGGGTCTATTCTTTTACTCTTCTTACATACAGGAGTCAACCTGCGCTTTTATCCATTCGCTTGGAACTTCGCGCTGGGCGAGAGATTCGAGATAAATACAAACTACTCAAGGGTCCAACAGCGTGGACTACACCCTGCAAAACTGAATTTGGATACCATCGAGACTTATCAGGTTCTCGGGAAGGTCTTTTGCTAAGGTATGACGGAAGTAGTAGCTGTAAGCTTCGGACATAGCTATTTTTCAGACGCACTAATCTCTAGTAAACTTTGCCTGTCGTCATTTGTACGTTCTCTTTCGATCAAAGAGTGCAACAGCCTTTTCTTCAACATTTTCCGTATTTTTTATTCAACCACGGAGGGTCGTTTCCCTCACAAACCCACTCACTCAGAAAATACTGCTCCAGAATGCGATTTACAATGCGTTTAAACTTTGCCCATAATTCCTCTATTTCCATCGTACTGGAATTAAATGGGATGCTAAAAACTGCTCTTTCTAGCAGATATACTCTCCAAGCCATTTTGATTCATCTATTAACTTCAATAACCATAGTGCAATGACGAAATAGAAGCCACTAAACCCTGTCTCTATACAGACGCCATCGATAAGATCCGACCTGTTTACAGCTAAAAGGTCTAAAATATTTCCACTGCATGTTGGATGCCTAACTAGCTATTCAAGACAGTTTTAGGAAATTGTGTATCCCACTTTTCTCTCTACACGTTTTTATAGAATTTTACAATTTTTTGTGATCATTCTACTGGGTGGTTATAATTAAAATTTCCCTATTTAACACGTTATAACACGGAAACTAATGAATGTAAGAGTATACCAAACTTGGTAGCATTGATGTCCAGGGTATGGGGTAAACGATTTCCATGCGTCACAACACCATCATCCAGTTCCAACTATGACCACCACTTGCCGTGATCAGTCATCGAGATTCATAGTCTCACACACCTTAACAGTCGCAGTGCACTTTCAAAAAATGTTCAAATGTGTGTGAAATCTTATGGGACTTAACGGCTAAGGTCATCAGTCCCTAAGTTTACACACTACTTAACCTAAATTATCGTAACGACAAGCGCGCGCGCGCGCACACGCACGCGCACACACTCACACACACACACACACACACACACACACACACACACACACACACACACACACACACACAAATGGTTCAAATGGCTCTGAGGGCTATGGGGCTCAACTGCTGAGGTCATTAGTCCCCTAGAACTTAGAACTAGTTAAACCTAACTAACCTAAGGACATCACAAACATCCATGCCCGAGGCAGGATTCGAACCTGCGAGCGTAGCGGTCTGGCCACACACACACACACACACACACACACACACACACACACACACACACACACACACACACACACACACACACACACACACCCGAGGGAGGACTCGAACCTCCGCCGGGACCAGCCGCACAGTCCATGACTGCAGTGCCCCTAGACCACTCGGCTAATGCCGCGCGGCGCAGTGCACTATGTGACCTGTCAACACCAGCTTGGACAAAAGGAGCAAGATATAATTGGGAAGCTCTATTATCAAAACAACAGTAATCCTGCACTTCGATAATATCGCCGACTGAAAGGATTACGGAAGGGTCTTCTTTCTCCACATGCTGTGCGGACCATAATGCGGTACTTCGAATCAACTGGAGAACTGGGCGTCGCTCCGGGAAGAGGCCGACGACCGGTTGCACCACAGGTGGTTGATGAAATCACTGTTGCTATGGAGATAACGCGGTGCGCAATTCCCGATCGTCAGGTAGTGCGCGTGATGTGTCACGACAGCTGAAAATTCCATGGTCCACAGTATGGAAGGTGCTGCGAACTATTTTAAAATGGTATCAGTACAATATCCACATCGTACAGCAGCTTCTACCACAGGATATTCAACGACGTGTTGACGTCTACACTTTCTCGCAAGGATTGAAGTTGAGGAGGGCTGGCCCCGGACCATCCTATGGACAGACGGAGCTCATTTTTCTCTGGCGGATAAGATGAAAACACACAATTGTCGAGTGCGGGGATCTTCACCTCCAGTCACTGTGCATGAAGTTCCTCTTTGTGGTAAATTTTTTGTATTGTTTTGCTTTAGAGCGTAAAAAACAACTGGGTTATTACACGCCCAACTCAAAACTACAGAACACGAAAACAGAGAGGAGTTAAACGACTATACATCAGTCCAAATAGACAATAGGAGACAGGTAAAAACAGGCACGTGGAGAAAGGGCTAAAAAAAAGACACCATACAGAAACGGAGGTCCAAAACTAAAACTTAAATGGCCTTCGCCATATTGCTTCGGCGAATAAAAATTAAAACGCGGTCGACAGCCCGCGCGTCATTCGCTAAGACGGCTGATAAATCATGCGGCAAACTCAAGCTGGAACGTAAATGGTTAAAAAAAAAAAAAAAAAAAAAAAAAAAAAAAAAAGGGGCACTCCATCAGGAAGTGGAAGACAGTTAAAATTTGGGAGCAATGTGTACAAAGTGGTGGGATTGCGCCACTTAGCAAATTACGATGGCTAAAAAGGCAATGCCCAATACACAGCCGAGTTAACATAATATCCTAAAGGCAGGAGGGCAGAGACGAGGTCGTCCAAGACGCTGGGAGGGGCTTAACAAGCCGAAGCTTAAGGGTCCTGCTCCATGGGGTCCACAGAAGCTACAGCTTGCTTGTGCGGTCGGTCTATGGAGCCCCATGTCGGAAAACTGTTGCTGGTACGCACCAGCGACACGGAGACTGCCCGGGCTAAAGTATCACATGGCGACAGCATCGAAGAGACTTTCCGGTTATATGAAGACTATAGTGTTTGGCTGGAGGGACGGAGGAAGTATACATAGGCCTACCGGTTGTGTAGCTGGTGGCTTCGCTCCTTGAGGCCAGAGTTTGACGGCTTGTTGCACAGCTGGACGGAGGGGATGGCGATACTACCTTGACACTGGGTGATTTCACAATGTCAGAGCTGAATTGGAGGTCACATGTCTGTGTGGGCATGTCCTTCATGGAGCGATGGGTAACGAGAACAGAACTATAGGCACCAGCCGGGAGAACACAGAGTTTGCGACCATCCAGTAACTTGCGAGCGATTGGATATGGCACCTTTTCCTTTATACGGATCTCTGTAACAGCTTGCTCACCAAGATACACTGGACAATCCAGAGAGTAGGCGGTATGGCCGCCATTGCAGTTGATACAGTGGGGAGGAAGTGGACAATTGCCCTCGTATGCATCTCTACAACAAGTGACATTTGGCTGGGTGTCGACAAGACGTTCTAGTGTGGTTGAAATGATGACACTGATAGCAGCGCATCGGGTTTGGAATGTATGGTCGGACAGTGGTAATTTCATAGCCTGCTTTGAGCTTTGACGGAAGCACCATTATCAAAGGTGAGGAAGATAGATAGTGCAGGTGAGAAAGATAGATAGTATCCTCCTTAGTGCTCACCTGCACTATCTTTTTCATCACGATGGACGGCAACGACACCCTGAACAGAGAGGTGTAAGATTGTATTTCGGCCTTGGTTAGATCGTCGAGCAGCCTGATGTAAATTACACCATTCGAAGAATTCCAAGTCCTATGAGCCTCGATACAAACAGGGTAACCATGGAGAAGCGGGCAGTAGTTGTGTTTGAGAATCATAAGCCGTCTCCAAATGCAGTGCCATTCCGTAAACGAGTTCAGGATTCCACAGGGCCAGCAATTGCATCTACACCTTTCTGAATTATAAACGGAATTACCGTGGCGAAGGACTGACCGTCTTCAGTACGTGAGACCACAAGGAACCATGGCGCAGCAGGAAGGGTCTTTGAATCATTAGCCTCATTGCGTTTACGTTTTGTAGACGTTGAGTGGGAAGATGATTGACTCATCGCGAGGAAATCCCCATGATTACCATCGTCTCCAATGACGCACTCGTTCCAACTGGGGGCCCCCTCCACAAGGGGGCGCACCCACTTTAAGTGATTGTTCACACCTCCCGAACACTTGACAGAGTGACCAATCGGCAATTTGGGAAAGTTACAGCTCAGGCAATCACCCCTCCCTGGGCCTGCCCTGTACCAGGGGTACGTGCGAACCCTACCTGTCGACCCGGGGCTGGGAATCACTCATTACCCTGTCACCTGTTACGCGTCAGACGAGTGGGCCGGTCTTCAGGAGCGCACAGGAAGTAAGAAGATAAAAGTGGATCCTCAAATGTTGAAGCGGAGGAACGTGAGAAGAGAAACAAGAAAGACAAGGGAGCGAAAAAAGTGAGACTTTATTTTAAATTTTCCTGGGCCTGCAGCGTTATGTATGTCTTGCATGGACATTATGTGTACAACAAGCCAAAACGCTGCTTTGTGTAGCAGTTATTATTGTGACTTTATTTTCATTGGCTATAGGCCTATTTCGGCTCAAAGGCCATTTTCAGTCTTTCCATATTACGTCGTTGACGCCCTTGCTGTCAGATATCTTACTTGGTGCGTTTTGAAGCAAAGCACAGGCGAAATTATAAATCACTCGCCAAGTCATGTCTCAGCAGTGGAATTTTTCTTTGTTGGCCAGTATCGTTAAGATCTTGTTAACATTTTGTAAGTTTGACAGCCCAAGAGCAATGCCCGACACATGAAACTGTCCAAACGCGGAAGAGAAAAGTTATGTTAGTGTATATTATTTATTTTGGTTGGGAAATTAAAGTAACGATCGGTCCCAATTACGTAATTAATCATGAAGATCGGCTCTACTTACACAACTATATGCATACCTCTACACAAGGAGTGACAAACTGCAACACAGCTCAAAAATTGACGACGCCATACAACCGGTGTTATCTTGCAGGGAAAAAAAGAAAAAACCACGATACCACTCGAAGACAGTGGCAGCTGTACTCAAAACCTACCCTTCACCTCAAAGCTGGTGGTGAAGTCTGTACTCGAATGCGCCCAGTCACTGGCAACCAAATATTCTATGCATTTGCTGTATTTTCTATATGTCCATGCCTAAGCGAGTATCCTGAATGGCTGCCAGAAACCTGCAGTCAGTCCTCTCGCTGGTGGATACACCTTCAAATCCTATCCCAGATATTCTGCTTTGTGGATCATTCTGTAGACACCGTTCCGAATACAATGTACGGTGGATCCACCATCGAGAGCACTGTGTCAGCTTTATTGTAGCCATCCGCAACACACGCATGGACATAGACAAACAAAAAATACAGCATTTGCATTGCATCTGTAGAATATTTGGTTGTGACTGGGCTCATGGAGTATAGTGCAATACTATACAGACTGACTGATGTGCTGTTCTATCTCGTACACGAGAATTATAATCACGAAGGACTGTCTCACTCCACCCAACGGGTATCTCTCTTCTTTACTCCGATGACGTTTTCAAAATAACGAGGAGATTCTGTGGTGATGGGTTAGTTTTCACAGGAAAATAAATTTTTTTTTCTTATTTCACGCAGGGTGGACATGTATAGGTAGGGTATAGCCCAACCTCTGCAATCTGGTCCTCTGTAAATGGCGGCGGTGCTGTAGTTCCTTTTTTTCCACTTCATTGGATGTCTCAAAAATGTGATGCGTATTGTATCCTGTAGTCGAACGTAAAAACTATACCGAGTTTGCTCATAAAACTAAAAGAAAATGAACTGCATCTATTTTCGTGGAAGGACGTCGTTTATTATAGTCGCGATTGTGTTTTCATTTTGAATAGAGACTATAAGAGATGCGTTCACAAGCGTTCTCCATCGCAGAAAGGGACTTGTGGGGGCGGTGTGGGTGTTGGCTTTACATCCTTTTGTGTTGAAGGGCTGATGCCTGGACCGTCGCCTCGAGGCGAACCTGGTAACGCTTGTCTGCAAGCGGAAGGGCAGTAGGCCGCAGAGAATCTGCGAGAAGCGCGGTAGCCGTTGGCCGTTTGAAAAACCCTCCGTCCCCACCGTAGGTCGAGGTAAGAAGGGATGGAGGGAGGGAGGGTGAGAGGTGAGGGGAAGTAGGAGTGCCTACGATTTCGCTAGCTTCCGGCCATACATCGAGGAGAACGCACGTTCAACTGGCGCCCATCTGCAATCTTTTGGGACGACGATTTTACCAAGTACACGTGTTGCACTATGACCTGTTCATTAAGAGTGCTGTTTTTTGCCACGACAAGGCTGATGTGTAATTAAAAGAGTGAAGCACTTTGCATCAATTATGGTAGCGTGTATTGGCTTCGATTACCTGGGCTGCAGGGTGATTGTCGAGCAGGCATCTGTAATCAACTCTGACGTCAAACAGTGATAGACACAGTTCTCAGCTATCCGCTTACAGGTAATACACTTACTAAACTCTTATCTGTCCAACATAATCTCGTCAGTTGATCATAATTAAAAAAATAAAAAGGAAAATAAAATAAATGTAGATAGTGTCCTCCAGTCTGGCCTCTCTCTCCTCTCCCCCCCCCCCCCCCCCAATCAGCTTGTAGGAGAAGGTACATCTGCCATTAATTTCAAGTGGTGGTGTGATTTTTTGTTCCCCCTAGCAGGATAACACCAGTTGTATAGCATTGTTAATTTTTCAGCTGCATTGGGATTTTAGGCACTCTTTGTGTAGCGGTATGCATATAGTTGTGAAACTAGGACCGATCTTTATGATTAATTACATAATTAGGAGCGATCCTTACTTCAATTTCCCAACCAAAATAAATATTGTACACAAATACAACCTTCCTCTTCAGTGTTTGGACAGTTTCCATGTTTTGGGGGTTGTACTTACGCTCTCCATCCGGGACAAGGGTTCGAGTCTCATAAAGGGCATTGCCATTTTTAATTGCCTTCCAGTTCCCAGGTGGGGAGTGGGGTGGGACGTCAGCACTGCCCTGGGACAAAGAAATTCCTGCCGAAACTCAAAATAACCGCCGATAGAATAGGTGGTGGAGTTTGGAGGGGGTGGGGAATCGTGTGTCAGCTGTCCACCGCGAGGTTGACTGCATCCTGGTGGTCTTGAGGGCATGTGACGCAGTAAGGAACGAATGTAAGCGGAAGAGAGATACATGGTCGGTTATATGCGGAAATGCACTGATATAAGCGGTTTTGAAGGAAGGCACATTGTTGTGGCGCTGCGGCTGGAAAGGAGAACCTGGAACGGCGAAGCTGGTCGGCTGTTTCTCACTACTGTCGTGAGCACCTATGGAAAGTGATTGAAGGATGGTGGAATAACGCGCAGGCCGTATGGTACCGGACGTCCACGTCTCATCATCACAAAACGTGAAGGTTGGAGAATACTCCACTGTGTAATCCAGGGTAGGCAGATCTGACGACAGGGTACAATGCTAGTGCAGGCATAGGTGTTTCGCAGACACTTAAGACCATTGTTGAACATTGAACTCCACATCATCGACCTACGTGTTCCTGTCTTGACGTAAAGACATCGTCAGTTACGATTGCAATGGGCCGAGTATCACTACATTTTCGTCGTGGACCAATGGAAACGTGTCGCCTGTACAATGAAACTCATTTCTTGTTACAGGTCCTTATAGGCCATGCTCCATGAGAAACGTGCACCGAGCCACAGATGCAGGCCGGCGAGAGCAGACTTCTGTTACGGGGTACAGTGAGTTGGGCTTCTGTGGCAACACTCGCATATTTCATGACAGTAGTGAACGTTACTGCTCAACTCTGCTCTGATGGCGACGACATCTTCCACCAGGATAACTCTCCGCGGCACAAGGCCACAATGTTGCTGCAGTGGTTTGAGAAGCACGATAGTGAACTCACACTGACGTCTCAGCCAGCAAATGCCGCTAATCTGTACCCATTAGAACACTCATCGGGCCGAAGCTACATGCCCACAAACCACCGTCAAATAATTTGCGGCAATTTAGTGACCTGTGAGTCGACATCTCGCGCCGCAGACTTTTGGAAACCTACCGAGGACACGCTATTAAACATGTGGTCGTAATGTTCTGGCTCATCGGTGTAAACTTACACGATGTATTTGTAATACGATATACGTCACTCATGGAAGTGTCTTAGTACAGTTTCATTTATTTTCTGAACAGCCGAAGTTACTCATGACCCGAAGTATTAGCATTCATTCAGGCATCGACCAAAGTAGTTTGAACTTCGGGAGAGTTCGAGGAAGTCTCTTTGGAGCAGAATCTAAGCATATTATTCTTACCGCTACCGTAGATACCGAAGAGAAAATTAGATTATAACAGGTGCAAGAAAGCATATATTAACCAAGTAACTGCTTCAAGACTCCATGATGGAACCATAATATATGATCAATGAAAAAGTAACCTTTCTCACGAAGTTCCCCGAGTTTCTGAAGTGGAGACGTAGAGGTGGAAAGGTTTGGAAGAGCCGCGTTCGCAGCGTCATTCGTTAGCATCCAGCGAAGATTGAGTGGGCTGCTTAATGCCAGTCTAGTTAACATGACAATTTACAGCTGGAGATACTAGATCTGTATCCGACACTACAGTTAAGCTTTCATTAGCTTTCATTGGGCTGCATCTGCGCCTGAACTCGCTCGCTATCTCGTGTGCACGCTGGTGGCAATTCCTGACGTTGCTCCTCGTGCCAGTAACTGATGCTGCTGCACAGGTAAATCGTTTGTGCCTGTTGCCAGACCTACTTACAATATCTCTCAGGTGCTGCGCTGGCTTATCCCGCCGCTGTGTTTCGAGCACAGCGGTTCGTACTCTGTGAGACAATCTTACAGAACCGTAATAAAACACAACTTCGCGTATTACTTTGTGCCTTTTCTTAACATTTCACGCAGAAGATTTTGTTCATAATTGTTTCGCTATACTTTGCAAGTCCTACAACGGCAATAGAGCGTGCTTTCTTCAATGTTAACGAACTAACTCAGTGGCCCGTATGGGTGTAATAGAAAAACGAAGTTAAGCTGTCTCGGATAACGGTGTTTCCATTTTTCGCTTGTTTGACGTGTTCAGGGTATCTTGTTGAGAATCTATTAATTCTGATTACGAAATGTATCAACTCCTCTCTGGCGAAAGAGGGGTGATGAGCAATTTTAAGCCTTACACAGGATTTACGATAGTTATTTCTTTTTACGTTGCTACACGCTCGGTACATCGGCTTTTAGAGAAAAGATGTGGCAGTACATGTTGTGTACTAAAGTCAAATGCTAAACTGATCCGCGGAATAGTTTTCTTAAGCGCACTCTGCCAGTGTTGTTGAAATAACTTAACCGGAATACCGTGTCGTCATAGAACTGTTATGGTCGATTTAACGCCAACGAAATTGGTCATAGATTTGTTTAAAGCTTTTAAGGACTTCACTCCTCTATTTTCAACGGTTAAGAAATGGCCGGCCGAATTTAAGCAAGCAGTACGATTCCAAACAGTTCCGCACGGAGACCCCACATCGCGCTATTGGACGACGTGCGGTTACAGGTATGAAAGACTACGGCAGTGGCATACATTTTTCACCGATTAATTATGAACGCATTGCGTAAAATGGGTGCCGATTTCTTTGAAAATTGGCCAAAAGAATATGCTGCCGCAAAGCATACAGCCAGTGCATCAAAGACACAAAGGGGATACTTAATGGTTTAATTACAAAAGGAAAGCGGTAATTGGGGAATACTGTCTAAGTGTGCTGCATCCAAATGGGCGAAGAAAACTCTGCGGGGGGGAAAGCACCTGGATTGAAAAGAACATCACGACAATACATATGCTCACCAAGGTGCTTTAGTAATTCAGAAACTGATGGCAAAAACTTTAGTCCAATAAGGGGTATTGCAGCCGCCTATACGGACTTTACCGGCCTCCAGACGGCACTTGTGAGATGAAATATAGTCGTTGGAGATACTTTAGGTGTCGTGAATTAAACCTGACTCCTTTTGCCCCAACACAGTCGCTACGATACCGTGAAATTTTACACCGGCTGAAATCATCAGAGGTAACCAAATCTCCAGTCCGCCCCCAGTAGCTGAGTCGTCATCGCGACAGAATGTCAATCCTAAGGGCCCGAGTTCGATTCCCGAATGGGTCGGAGATTTTCTCCGCTCAGGGACTCGGTTTTGTGTTGTCCTAGTCATCATCATTTCATCCCCATCGACGTGCAAGTCGCCGAAGTGGCGTCAAATCTAAAGACTTGCACCCGGCGAACGGTCTACTCGACGGGAGGCCCTAGTCACGACATTTAAATGTGAAACAAATCTCCACAGGCCTCTTTAGAGCCAACCGTGAAACTGGGTGGTTTCCAGGAGGATGTTGTCCTGTCTGCTGGGGCTCTGATTTCAAAGATCTCTACGTTTCAGGCGAAGAGCGGTCGAGCCATCGTTGTGCACCTTACTGTTTTTTGAACACTTGGTACAAGTGCGAAGTAAATTAACTACTTCTCCTTTACAAGTATTATGTGCCGCCGAAACTTAATCTGATTCCTGTGCGAATTATGAGTGAATAATGTTCCTTTTGTTCAACTCCTCGGCTGAGTGCTCAGGTATGGCTCATACTAGTGACCGAACTTCAAATCCTTGTTTTCTCTTGCAGGGGAGGGTTGGGGGAGGAGGAGTTCCCCTCAGCTTCGTGATGCCACTCGAGAAGCTTCCCGAGTGAAGAGTAGCGGCCTACACGTCTGCAGAGTACTTCTGACTCCATTCGGAGAGGATGGCACGGTGGCGGGTCGACAATTGGTCCATCACGGCCGGGAAGTTGAACTGGTACATATGATGTGCCTTTTATGCCGGTACCAGATCCAAATCACATTGAAGAATGTTGGCGTGCTACTATAGTGAGCACCTGTCTTAAGTTGTTGGAGGAGGAAACCATGAGTAGGTCACAGAAATTGGCGCGATAGACGGAAAATCTGTGGCAGATTTACCGACAGCGGAAAATGCTGGTGCAGCCACAGCCCAGCGCACACTGTAGAACGTGGAGCTCTGCAGGATACGACCCTTACGTGTTCCCGTGTTGATCCAACGACACCATCAGTTACACTACTGGCAATTAAAACTGCTACACCACGAAATTTAACCGAAAAGAAGAAGATGCTGAGATATGCAAATAATTAGCTTTTCAGAGCATTCACACAGGATTGGCGCCGGTGGCGACACCTACAACGTGCTGACATGGCTTTCAACCGATTTCTCATACACAAACAGAAGTTGACTGGCGTTGCCTTGTGAAACGTCGTTGTGATGCCTCGTGTAAGGAGGAGAAATGCGTACCATCACGTTTCCGACTTTGATAAAGGTCAGATTGTAGCTTATCGCGATTGCGGTTTATCGTATCGCGACATTGCTGCTCGCGTTGGACGAGATCCAATGACTGTTAGCAGAATATGGAATCGGTGGATTCAGGTGGGTAACACGGAACGCCGTGCTGGATCCCAACGGCCTCGCATCACTAGCAGTCGAGATGACAGGCATTATATCCACATGGCTGTAACGGATAGTGCAGCCACGTCTCGATCCCTGAGTCAACAGAAGGGGACGTTTGCAAGACAACAACCATCTGCACGAACAGTTCGATGACGTTTGCAGCAGTATGGACTATCAGCTCTGAGACCATGGCTGCGGTTACCCTTGACGCTGCATGACAGACGGGAGCGCTTGCTATGTTATACTCATCGACGAACCTGGGTGCACGAATGGCAAAAAGTCATTTTTTCGGATGAATCCAGGTTCTGTTTACAGCATCATGATGGTCGCACCCGTGTTTGGCGATATCGCGGCGTACGCAAATTAGAAACGTGTATTCGTCATCGCCATACTGGTGTATCACCCGGCGTGAGGGTATGGGGTGCCATTGGTTACACGTCCCGGTCACCTCTTGTTCGCACTGACGGTACTTTGAACAGTGGGCGTTACATTTCAGATTTCTTACGACCCGTGGCTCTACCCTTCATTCGATCCCTTCGAAACCTTACGTTTCAGCAGGATAATGCACGACCGCATGTTGCAGGTCTTGTACGGGCCTTTCTGGATACAGAAAATGTTCGACTGCTCCCCTGGCCAGCACATTCTCCAGATCTCTCACCAACTGAAAGCGTCTGGTCAATGGTGGCCGAGCAACTGGCTCGTCACAATACGCCAGTCACTACTCTTGATGAACTGTGGTATGGTGTTGAAGCTGCATGGGCAGCTGTACCTGTACACGCCATGCAAGCTCTGTTTGACTCAATGCCCAGGCGTATCAAGGCCATTATTACGGCCAGAGGCGATTGTTCTGGGTACTGATTTCTCAGGAATCTATGCACCGAAATTGTGTGAGAATGTAATCACATGTCAGTTCTAGTATAATATATTTGTCCAATGAATACCCGTTAATCATCTGCATTTCTTCTTGGTGTAGCAATTTTAATGGCCAGTAGTGTACAATACTGCAGTGACCGTAGATCGATGGTAACCTGCCGCTTGGCCTGGTGAATCGCGTTTGTTGCTGCACGAGTTCCAACGACCGCGTCCAGATACGCCGTTATACGTGCGAATGGTTCCGCGAAACGCTCACAGCGCCGCTGACACTTGCCCGTGGGGACAGTATTACGTTACGGAGGGATGTTCACGTGACCTGTGGTAGTAAGCGAAGGCACTATGACAGCTGTGGACTGTGTGGATATTTTTGTGCACCACGTGCATCCCTTAGCGCTCTGTCTTCTCAGATGGCGATGGCAGCTGGCAGCAGTTTAAGTGTCTGTGTCACACTCCCAGATTGGGGGGAAGGGGGAGGGGTTGGCACAGTGGTTTGAGGAGCACGATAGCGAACTTACGATGGGAGACCTGTGGAACGCCTCTCACTTACAAGACTTGTGTGACCTGTGCCGCGAACCTTCAAAAATCTAGCAAGTTCTTGTCGAATCCACGCTCTCTTGCATAGGAAAGGTGGTTTCGGTGTTTTGGCTAGTCAGTATTTAACATGCTCTGGCAGGTTACTGCTACGTGTATACTAATCCTATTAAGTCTTTCCAAACGTCTTTGCGTATTGTTATATTTATGGTTTTCATTATTTTGTGAGGAAAATAATTGGTAACGAGGAATGACAAATGTTTATTTTGAAGCAGTCGCCAAAAATCGAGATTTCAAAAGCGGTATCAGCGGCATGTTCCAGAAATAAAACAACGAACAGTTTACCAACACACTTCCTACTTATGAGAAGGCCGTGCCTTCAAGTTAGTTGTCAAAAAATGCCGTAATTCATTAAAACTATCATCTTCATTCTTAAATCACCTTCAACACTAAGTCACAGGTAGTGCAATTTTAATTGTACTAATATGCTTAATCTGGACAGTGAGTTTTCTAATTATTAAGGTTGCTATTTGTCTATAGCCTCAACAACTTATTATATTTCACAGTTTTAGAAACCCATTTTTTCTAGAAGATCTACAGAATAGTACACAATCAGTTCGAAATTTAATTAGAACACACTTGTCTCGAACCACCTGTTCATGTGTATCGTTTGCCGCCTCTGCACTGAGGGGATTTGTGCTACTTTTAATCAAATACTTTTGTAATCAGCAACATGGAGGAAATTTGCTACTTATGATAATTCGAATCGAATATGATTTATGGACGTCGGAAAAGGGAGTTTCCAACCAGAACCCTGTCGTTCTGCATGTCTGATTTCTTCCAAATTCTGAGTGCTTATTGTTGTCTTACCAAGCCAACCATTCAGTAACTGTTAGTTGGACGGAGCGATTAGTTAATAACTTTTAGGTAGATGGTCTGCCAACAGACTGGAGTACGACATACTCAACATTGTATTTCCATCAAAGAGTGGCCGAATAGAGCGATGGAAAGTTTGGTTTGGGGTGGGGGGGATGAAACAGGGACTAAATAGCGAGGTCATCAGGCCCTAGCTCATGGCACACCAAACTTGTCTTCTGATCGAATTATGGTAGTGTTAAAATCGATGCACTGAAAGGTATACGGATGCCAGAAACGAGAAATAATTGCCGGCAAGCAGGAACGATGGAAAGCTCCGAGGAGCGCTGGAGGGCTTTAGTAGGCCGGCGACAACATAGTTAACACTGGATACACGTGTGAGCGCCGGTGGCTCATTCGTGCCTCCATTTAGCACTGCGTCACTATCGCAGGCGCCTTGCGAAACCAAACAGCAGCTGGCCAAGCCACAGGCCAGCTCTTAGTGTTGAACTCAGTCAAAAACTTAACGACCGTCAGCAGAGAGGTCCTCGGATGAACGTTTCCGTTGGCGAAAATATGAATAGAAACCGAGGAAACCTGTCTTAATTACGTGTTCATTTAGTATGTCACTGTATTGCACTGAATTTCCCCTCTTCCTGTTCAGTTATAGACAGTGCAAGGGAAGAAAACTTCGGGCACACTCCGTAAGTATCTTTTTTGTTTTGGTGTCACAGTCGTTACATTAGACATACAGTGAGAGTCGCGTAAATTTTAAAAATCTCCTATACTTCGTGAACGCTTCGAAACAGCGAAACGGTGTTTTCGGCTTGACAGTAGGCAGAGCGCGTAATTTTGTTATTCGGTTAGCTCACTTAACTGTGTCAACGAGGCTAAAACAAGTATTTTTAAATGGAGCGACACAGCTTAACGACATTCGAAAGGTTTTGTAAATATAAAGACAGTAGCATAACGCATGTTGATGACGTTAAGGCTAAGTGCAATTTGAGACGCGTATAGCACGTGTGGCGTGACACCACACTGCAGTGTGACGCGCACGTATCGCGCTGGTCCTGCGCATATTGCGACGCGTGCACGTACTTCGCACTCTCCGATTGGCGACGTTTGCGCTGACGGAACCGAAGCGCCTGCACCCTGAAATCAAACGATTTTACAGAAACTATTCAGTGAAAATATTTGATTTTTGCCTTACTTGTAGCGTTTTTATGTCAGCGTCATGGCGAAATGCCCATCTCTTCGCTAATGATCACACTTATATATAGTAAGACACTACACAAAATTCGAAATATTTGCGTTTGGCGCATATTACACCATATGTTGCTGCATATGAAATTCAGCTGACATATTGAATTTTTGTTTAGACTTGGGAGGAGGTCTAGCTGCCTCAGATCTCGAGAAAATGGATCCTATGTAGCGCGTTCGCTCCCAATCTCACGCCCGCAGGAATGAAGTATTCACGACATCCATCGTATCTCCTAATCCGCTCGAGACATCGAAACGATATTTTGGCGAATAATGGCACACCAGGAGCATCCTTTGCCAGTTCGTAAACACAAAGAACTTTATGTATTGCTATATAACATAAGTTGTACTTTCTATTAAATTTTTTACATTCCAGTGACTAATTCTTTAGAGTTATCAACAGATTGTGAACCTAGAGTTTCCTGGTATGAAAATAAACATGAAATTTCTTATGTTACCTCAAACCGACAGAATGAGTTTTTTCGTGAGCTACTGAGCTAGCTGGTCGCCAGTTACTTGTTTAATGGGACACTGTTTCAGAATTCTCTCACGATAGCTGCTGCAAAAATGAGTTTGTGCAAATTCTATTGTTTTGGCAAAAGAAGTACAATTAAACCTGTCAACAAGAGAAATGTGGCCGTTACTCATAAATGCTGACGTCTCTTCGAATGAGAAAAAGTTAATATTCACACAAAATTAAATCGCCAATTGTGTTGGAACTTTGGTTGACTCCCATAACCCATCGTATTTTTAACACTGAGCCACTGGAATGGAAACTTACCGAAGGATTTTATTCCTTTTATTCATCTGAGCAGTATTAAAATAATGACGAGCAAACCCTTCAGGCGGAATGACACACATGCCAGACGCTGGTATTTCACCTACGGCTTGCAAATCTGACGAAGTGTGATTCGCGAATAAAATAGTTGTTATTGAGAAAAGTAAAGAAATTGATACATGGCACAACAAATGGTCAGTATATCAGCAGCAGCTGTGAACAATGCGCGCGACAGGAATATGGAAGCTAGCTAGTTGTGCATTGTAAGCGGAGGAGTTCACGTCGTTCGAAAAACACTGTCATGTAAGTAGATCTGCCTTTGTCAGCAATACATTTCAACAAATTAAATATATCAAATCACCACACTCTTACAGGATAGTCATACTTTCGGAATAATACCGACCACTACTTCAGTTGTAGCCTGTTTGTATAATTAGTTTATTAACGCTGACCGTGTGTATGCAACCACTGAAATGCGTTTTTCGCGTCACGACGAGCCGATTAAAAATCGGCTATTCGTGAGGGCTTCTCGACTGTTTCTAGCTTGCAGTGAAAATGTGATGTCCGCATGTACGTAGATTAATGTCATTACATCCATATCCAAGTAATGACAGTGAAACTTATGTACTTCATATCTTGGACGCTTTTTACCAAGAGCTCGAAGGGGTGACACCTGTGGAAATTTCGACTTTTTGTAGCAGATTGTAGATATACGTCAGCATAACAGGCAGCAAGT
This sequence comes from Schistocerca americana, assembly GCF_021461395.2. Taxonomy (NCBI): domain Eukaryota; kingdom Metazoa; phylum Arthropoda; class Insecta; order Orthoptera; family Acrididae; genus Schistocerca; species Schistocerca americana. Next base: position 809,242,585 of record NC_060130.1, on the reverse strand, counting down.
ACATAACCTTGTTTACTTTCGTGCCTCGCTTCTAGATAACATGATTTTATAATGTTCCTTACTTCCTTATTCACTACCCTCACGATGAATCGTCTGTCCCTTCTTACGGTCTGAAAACACTGTGGAGGCAAAGGATACAATTCCAGTGGCTAACGGCACATCAGTTAAATAACTGTGCATTTTTCTTGACAAAAGAATAAACGAAACAAAAAATACAGATATATTCAACTGAAAACTATTATATACTAACGAAAAGAGCGCTTGAACGGCGAAAAACGAAACACTACTGACAATAAAATTCAGTATACCGTAAGGCTGTATTTTTCAAATGGGCAATGCTTCGTGTGCCCATATGCGCCCCTTCAGCAGTGTTCGCGCGACGCGCGGCGCGAGAAACTGTGCCCCCAACCACAACGCCGCGCGACCTGGCGCAGGCGCGTATCGCGTCCTAGTCGCGCTGCGTCGCAGTTTGTGCGGTCCCATTTGAACCTGTTCAAGTTAAAAAAACGCGCTGCGCTGCGTCGCGCCACACACGGTATGCACGTCTCAATTTGCGCCTAGCCTTAAACTATTCGAAAAAATATCAGAGACCTGTGCTGAAATTGAAAAGCTATTGCGGTATAAACAGTCAAATAGTGCAGTCAGTAACTTAACAATTTTCATTCGCTTCCGTTTTTTGCACTGTTTCTATGTTGCGCGTTCCCTGACAGGAAGTCCTTAACTTGTTGCGAAAGTGTGCAGAAAAGTTACGATTATTACCACTCAGCTAAATAAATCTAATAAGGCATGTTTAATTGGCAGCGTGTGAACGTATCCATGACGGAAAGAGCCAGCTGTTGCTGCCGCAGCGATATTTTACATCCCTCTCCCAGGGTAGACTTCGTTACTTTGATCGACGACGGAGACTGGCGATGTTTAAACCGCGCTATACGATTGCGACCACCTCACCTCGCCTTTGAAATTTAACACACTTCTGGCACTTTCGCGAAAGGTTTGTGTAAAAAATAAGGAGAGTTATATCACTATACTCTTATTCGTAAGAGCTATCAAACACTGTTAAAAAGTAGTGTTCCATCTTAAAAACTATTTGTTCCAGTATCTCAATTGACATGTAATTCAGAAATTTAACCGTGCAACTAAGTTATGTGGCGTTTGGATACCATCATTTAAGACAAATCTCGTTATCGTATATTTAACCGTTCAGAAAATGAAATGAGCGTTACGTCTTACTTGACTCATCCCATATGGGAGGAACTAGGCTGTTTCTTTACTTGTTACGGAAGGGGGGAGCCAATTTTCTACAGTCCCCGCGTTGCACATCATCTTCGCAACATCTCCCGCTGCAATTTCTTGAGAATTTTCGTGGCGTCCTCACGATATTAAACAAAGTCGTGCTGTATCATGTAGCTATTCTTTGAACCCTCTTTTTTCATTAATTCGATTTGGTCGAACGAGGGTCTTTTAACCGAGGTTTTCCGTGTAGGAGAGCGCGGCATCTGCCCGCACATAGCATCAGTTGTGTTGCTTCCACGTTAAATCGCTCCAGACAGGAACTCCTAGATGCCTCGAGGTTGCGACTAATGTGATAATACCCAGCTGCACCGTGGTTTAGAGTCCATCTCAGAAAGTAGGGTAGTCAGTTCGAAGGTCTGGGACTATTCACGCGCATTACATCTATTAACGAGGTCAGAAGTCGACGCTGTGCAAGTGTGTGCACGTATCTTGTAACTATCACCTGCCTCTATACTAGTGTGTCGTCTGCCAAGTGCAACAGACAAAGCCCAGCACAACAGCGGCCAATTGCACTTACCTTCGGGTACGTCAGAAGCTATTTTTGCTTCTATTGACTAATGACAAACGTCAAGCTGTCATCAGTCCGAAGTGTGGTGCTTTACTAAGTTCGGTCCTATGCCGTTGCCTTTAACTGACTAATCCAGCCAGTTGCAGAGGTTCCTACAGCTTAACGTGGACTCCGAACCACGAAGAAATTCGGATTTTATACAGTAACATGTCCAACAAGTGTAGGATGAGAGGTAAAAAATCCTAGGAATTAACGATGATCGAAACTTAGGCCCTTTGGATTCTTAGTTAGGCACTTTTCGATTGAAACACCGAGCAGCACTATAAGAACAATTCAGTGAGTGTGACATCTCATTACTTCAAGATGATTTACGATCGTGCATATTGCGTGAATAGCGGGCAGCTTTCCAAAGGCCTACTTAAATGCGCTACCAAAAATTTGCTCATTCACCTACAACTTGTTATGCTATCTTGCTAATTTTCTATATTATTTCGTTAGTGCGGACTAACTTCAATTTCAGACACGCGGTGACAGTGTAAAAAGATTTACTACGAGTGACCAAGCTGTCAAAATGTTTAAGGTATCGCTTGTGTAATGTGATAGATCTATAGAATGTGTGTTTCGAACCATTTTCGTGGATCTTCCGTCGCTGCTCAGTATACAAGCACACACTTATTTAAAAAACACAAATTTTGGATTTCCTACATTAGTAATTTATTTTGTCGACTGGTTTTCGGCTTACAAGGTCAAGTAACGAATACTATCTGATAATGACCTTATTCGCAATTGCAATGTGTCCGGCCCCGATAGCTGAATGGTCAGCGTAACTGATGGTCTATCCTCTGGGCCCGGGTTCGATTCCCGGCTGGATCGGGGAATTTTCTCCGCCTAGGGACTGGGTGTTGTGCTGTCACCACCACCACCGACTGCAGGTCGCCGAATTTGCGACAAATTGAAAGACCGCCACCCGGCAAACGGTCTGCCCGACGGGGGGCCCTAGCCATACGATTTGATGATCACATAGGTTCGCTCCATCAAGACTGAAGACTAACACCTTGGGAGTTACAGACCGTGCAGGATGTCCAGCTAGGTATCTTTGTACGCAAACCAGGAATAAAGCAAAAGCAAGTTATGTTGAGCAGCTAATGGCCAAAAGCAGGGCTTACGCCGTAATTTTAGTTCTGTTATGCCCATTTTCCTACTCTTGGATAATGGGACGCAAATAATCTCTACTGCCCCTGCAAATTCACACACACGAGAAAGAATCGTGGGGTGCAGAACAACTTCTCGCAGCACAGCAAATAAATTTCCAGTCAATGTACCATCCAGATCAGCAGTCTGGCATAATCGTATAGGAATGCGCGAAGATATTAATGTTAGTTGTTCTTGAGACAACTTTGTCGGTATCTCTAATTCATAAGGTTGCTTTCATATGCATTTCCCCTTCTAATCCCGACTGGTAGCAATTGAAAACAAATTCCTTACCGAGGGATTGGACAAGTTTGTTTATCTCATCTACAAATTTTCGGGCAAATTTCGCAGTTTGCTGTGCATCGTCTAGTTGACGGGTTGTTTGAAATTTGTTTTACGTCTTCCAATTCTGTACAACTAGTTGATTTCATACAACCATCCACTGCTACCTCGAAATAACTTATCTATGTCACGCACAATTTGATACGCATACCGTAGAAGATCACTATCGTGCACACCATGTAAATTTATCGAGCGTCCTCGAAATCGCGCAAAGATCAGTTTCTGTAACACGCGCGTCTTGCACTCCCTCGAATATCCGTAGTTTTTCTTATGCACTACACGCTCATATTGCTACAGACTTATTCCAAATCTCTTCATAATTATTTTCTTCTCTTCATAATTATTTTCTTCTCTTCATAATTATTTTCTTCTCTTCATAATTATTTTCTTCTCTTCATAATTATTTTCTTCTCTTCATAATTATTTTCTTCTCTTCATAATTATTTTCTTCTCTTCATAATTATTTTCTTCTCTTCATAATTATTTTCTTCTCTTCATAATTATTTTCTTCTCTTCATAATTATTTTCTTCTCTTCATAATTATTTTCTTCTCTTCATAATTATTTTCTTCTCTTCATAATTATTTTCTTCTCTTCATAATTATTTTCTTCTCTTCATAATTATTTTCTTCTCTTCATAATTATTTTCTTCTCTTCATAATTATTTTCTTCTCTTCATAATTATTTTCTTCTCTTCATAATTATTTTCTTCTCTTCATAATTATTTTCTTCTCTTCATAATTATTTTCTTCTCTTCATAATTATTTTCTTCTCTTCATAATTATTTTCTTCTCTTCATAATTATTTTCTTCTCTTCATAATTATTTTCTTCTCTTCATAATTATTTTCTTCTCTTCATAATTATTTTCTTCTCTTCATAATTATTTTCTTCTCTTCATAATTATTTTCTTCTCTTCATAATTCTTTTTTTTCTACGCTGCAGATGATCTTCCAGGTACTTATTTATGTTTAGTATCCCCTCCGTTGACAAAGATTATCCTTTACCATGTTTCACTGTGGAAACGCGATTTGTAGCTCCCCGTCCGACAAAGATGATTAACTGTATGGCTCGACACCTGTCAATATCACTGACTTGTCCAATATTTCATCTGTCACTTCTTCCTCACTCTGCGTAATTCCTTGGTTTCCTTTCTGACGAAATGCCATCTTCAGCAACTGTTGTTTTAGATATAATGCAATGCTTGCTTTGTTTATCGTTGCCATTACTCTGCTTTGTATCGACACCACTAGCACTGTGGCACTGCTGTGAGTTACTCGTCGACTACGCGTTTCATCGGTGCTCTGTAGCCTCCTGCTGTGCTCACTATCAGATACGTACCATCCCGCCCCCTGTTGCAATTACCAGCAAGTATTGCGCTTATATAGTAAACAATGTGTGAGGTGTCGTATTCTGTCATCATCATTGGCCTTTGCGACTTCGAACTCAAAGGATTCCTTTTAAGTATAAATACAGAAAACCTGTTACAAAAATGTCGAAAATATAAAAAATTCAGTAAAATCGAGATACGACGTTTTCAGTTTTTTCGATATTAATTTTTTTCCATATGTGAATGAGCAAGTATACCTACGCTCTTGTTGCTTAAATAATCAGGTGTGGATTGACTTTTTTAATACCTGAAAAGAGTCACTCTGCTGTGGGGCCGGAGTGTTGACGTTACTTTGTTTATAACGAAGATAGCAGAGTTAAACTATTTGGTGTGTGGGCCTCTCCCTCCCTCCACCAACGGCAGAGATGGCGGCGTCGAGGGTGGCGGCAGCCTGGGAAGAGTTCGCAGTTTCTTCCGGAATGTGGCTCCACCGGTGTTAGGTGTGGAGTACTGATAATGGTGGATCCACAACGAGCTACTTCCAGGGATACCATCAGGTGTGGCTCCAGCATGCGCTACGTCTGAGGCTATTTTTTGGGGATCCACATGCGCGAAGTCTGGGGTTACGGTTGGGGCCGATTCATCTGTATAAAATCCGGGATAACGTTCAATACAAATTCACCTAAGTACGGTCCAAGATAGTGTACGGAAGGTGGGTCGTCCTACATAAGGTATGCCGCCGCCGCCACGATGACGACGCCGACCACCACTGGTTACATTGTCAGCCACCCCCGGGACACACCTAGAAGCCAGTACACGAAACACATTAACTGTGTTACATGCGCGTGCAACAGAGTAATGTCAACACACTACCCCGTAATTAGTATGATGCAATGTCGTCGTTTCTACTAATGTGGTCATTTCGTACACACGAACTGTGATGTCACATTAATAATGTAGTAATGGCTTAACAATGATACGTGAACCCGGATGATGCTGCACTGTACTTGGCTGAGAGCAACGTGATCCGACGCCAAGATCAGCGAGTTGGAACTAATTGCGTGAAATTCGTAATATTGCGGAACACTTGCAAGAAATACGAAAAAACGTAAAAATTTTAAAGCCTTAGGGTACTTACTTACCCCTCTACGCGGTACTTCCACTGATGCCTCTAATCGCGGAATATTGTGTTATTAGGGAACAGCCAGTGCCTAGACCTCAAATGACATGATTTGACATGTTATCAACAGCTAGACACTGGCTTATCCTCTCCCTAATCAGCTCAGCTGCAGTGTCAATCCCTCCCGCTCGAGAGCCCCAGATATAGAAAATGGTGGTGATGATTGGAAGGAGGGGACGCTTAATCGTCAATTGTTTAGAAGGGAGATGAGGTTGAGAAAGCGAGGAGGGCAGGAGCTGGGTTCCTCTGGGTGACTCATCCGTTTCCGGTGGTTCCTAGGGGAAAGGATGGGGGGTGGGGTGACTTGAGGTGAACTCTAATATAAGTCGGCCAAGTGGGCAACCCGACACCAGATGTGTAACATGCGCTGCAAGTCCTTATTAGTATCGGGCTGATAGTCTGAGATCAAGGTCAGTCCGTATATCCACTGCACTACTAGCAACCAATCGAGGGCTCACTATTTCTGTAATTTCTATGCGTTTCAATCCAGGTCTATTGTGCTGTTGCTGCAAAGCAGCAGTGGCCGGCATCGAGTCACAACAGCTTCAGCTGGAGGGTTACTAAATCTGTCCCCTGAAGCTACATCTCTAGCTGCCTCTTCCTGGCTACAGAGCCCGAGTGTATCATATCCGTAGACTCACTCAGTATCTTTTCTCTCTCTCCGCCGACAGAGTCCTCAGTCCCGAATCTAGGAACTCAGTTCCTCGTGGCTTTTTTTTTTTTTAGTGCACCTAAACTTTCCCAGGTCAATCATTAAATTTACCGCCAACGCTGGCCAATAGTTTATTTTTGCAATGTTCTTCATCCTCCTTCCAGTGGCTCCACAAAACCATACTCCACTTCGACAGTATTACCACCCTCTCAATCTAACGAGTGGAACTCGGGACCTACGTCATAGGTCATCTGCCAGTGTAGGATCGTGCTTTTCCTGTCAGTGCATTTTCGCCGCTGTGAGAGACAAAATAAACAGAAGTTGTCTGCGTCCCGAGGGACGATCCCCGGTCCCTCTCCGGCGCTCGCTCTCTCCTGACAGCGTCTTGTCCATCGCTACACATCATTACTACAGTACGAAGGTTCAAATGGCTCTGACCACTATGGGACTTAACATCGGAGGTCATCAGTCCCCTAGAACTTAGAACTACTTAAACCATACTAACGTAAGGACATCACACCCATCCATGCCCCGAGGCAGGATTCGAACCTGCGACCGTAGCGGTTGCGCAGTTCCAGACTCAAGCGCCTAGAACCGCACGGCCACACCGGCCGTCCAGCATGAAGAAAATCCATTAAGTTTATAGAAGCACTCTGTCGTATCCCTCATTTAATTGCCACGTGCAACTGTCGTGTTTAATATTTATAAAAATGTTAATTCTTCTCTTGTCGGATACTGCTCAGAGTGCAAGCATTAATGACAACCTGTTTGCAAGTACAGGTGTCACACTCCTTACACATTTTCCGGCAGAGTAAGAGTTCGTACGCGGATAACTGCTTGTCCATCGCCACTGAATCTATAGATATTTGATGAAACTGCCCACAGTGGAAAGACATGGAGGTCGAAAGACGCTATAGCCGTGCACCAATATGCCCCGATAAGGAGTACCTTAGAATGTCGACAGTCTGTTCCTTTGTGTCTAACTAGTCTGTTTACAGTAGTCGCTGAAGCTGTCTCGACTCGTGATTTGTTTTCACACACACCACTGCTTCACTCTGTCGGTCCTCGCACCAGCTCCCCGTGTCACTTGCAGGGGTGTAATACAGCTTAACGTACAGAAGTTGGTAATCTGCAAAAATCGAAGTGTTAACAGGGACGCAAACGAGCAGCCAAGAGATGAGGCAGCAGACTTACGCTTTTGATATGACATCCGCACAGTCCGCAGCTCGTGGTCGTGCGGTAGCGTTCTCGCTTCCCACGCCCGGGTTCCCGGGTTCGATTCCCGGCGGGGTCAGGAATTTTCTCTGCCTCTTGATGGCTGTGTTGTGTGATGTCATTAGGTTAGTTAGGTTTAAGTAGTTCTAAGTTCTAGGGGACTGATGACCATAGATGTTAAGTCCCAGAGTGCTCAGAGCCATTTGAACCATTTGACATCCGCACAGCTTTCGAGCCGAGATATATGGCCACAAATGTTTGCAATTTTATAAATATTACCTCTGTTGAGATTTAACCTGTGGATGTAGAGTTCGGTCATTATAATGTGTCAGTGGGCCGCAAATCAGAAGATGCCGCCCGAAGGCAGAGGAGCGGAGCAACTCCAAGTGAAAGAGCCGTCCTTCCTCCGGCAGGTCTGCCGTACTACGTCGTGTGAAGCTAGGACTCTTAACGATCACACGGGTCGCAGATTCCTTCTGCTGTTGTCAGGGTCACTCTCTACCCATCGTCGGCCATGACTACGCTCTACACTCGTACTAAGAAAACTACGAGCGAAGCACAAAACATAGCAATGAAAAATTGACAAGCATTCGCTAATGGCTACGGCGCAATATTTTGTCTACGCTGGCAGTGTTGTAAATGTGCTAGTTAATATGCGAACAGTTTAGAACACCACATTCCCACATTAAACTGCCACATTGTCTGCATAATACTAGCAGAGCTGGTTCATCATTCGTCATATTAAGCACCACCGGTTTCAAACCGAAGATAGTACACGGACAAGAAACACCAAACCGCAATCTATGAACCCCTGCCAAACCACCACTACATTATCGGGCTATGTAAAGAGACACTAAAATTCTGATGCTTCTAACCGAAGATAGTGTGTGTAGCACAGCACTACAAAATACTCCTCTCGAGAGGAAAGCAGTATCTGCGACAATCTTAGCGAAAAGCCTGTCGCCTGTAGGATAGCCCACCCCTTTGACTCCAACATACAGGATATAAATGCGATCACCGCACTAGCAGTCGCCGAGAAGACACACAATCTGTGTCTGGTGGCTGACACAAAAGGCGCAGATGCTATAGCAATTCTGGCCGAGAGATCGCCAGCCCGCAGTAACAATGACAAACAGATTCCAACACGGCGGTGGAAATATGGGAGTGCTACAAATACACAGATTACGGAGAACTCTCAGCAGGCGCAGGCCGAGCGAGTCGTGTGAGATCCTGGTAGGGAATGCAAATTATCGAGGCTGCCACCGAAGCCCTTGCTGCGAACGAGATAGCTCCATGTTCTTGCCCACGGTAGAAAAAAATTTGCATTATTTAATCTATATATAGGTGTAATCATTTCCGATCTAGTGCTTGAGGCAAAAAGCTCTACTACGAAAATCTAGCATTTACAGACGTGGCGGGAAAATGGGGGAGGGGAGGGGAAGGATAGGATCCCACCAACGCAAAATAGTCGTAACTCGCAGGCATCTACACGCTCATCAGAGGAGATCTGTGGACGCCTTTGGATATAAACGTTCATAACAGTTTAAGTGTCCAAGCACCCCCTTACCCCATTCCTTCCTTACCCTCTGGACCAATCAGAAAGGTCACCCACCTTTCTCAATGCTCACGCTTTTAAAACTAGCGTGGGCAATCCCATTTTCAGACAGGCAGCACTCCTAGGTGGAATGAAGATACGTAATTATGATCACGATATATACATTACTGCAAGGCTCGTAATATTAACTACAAGAAAATTCGAGCCTGGCCATCGCTATTAACCTAATTTATAATGGTTCACAGAACTCCAAAGACATACTGGATAACAAGCACACTGCACTATTTAAAAAAAATATTCCTACGAAAGTGAAATTGCATACGAAGAGCCAAAGAAACTGTTACACTAGCCTAATATAGTGTAGGGCCCCCGCGAGCACGCAGAAGCTCCACACCACGACGGACTCTACTAATGTCTGAAGTAGTGCTGGAGGGAATTGACACCATGACTCCTACAGGCTATCCATAAATCTGTAAGAGTACGAGTGGGTGGATCTCTCTTCTGAACAGCACATTGCAAGGCATCCCAGATATGCTCAGTAATGTTCACGTCTGGGGAGTCTGATGGCTAGCGAAAGTGTTTGAACTCCGACGGGTGTTCCTGGAGCCACTCTAGCAATTCTGGACGTGTGGAGTGCCGTACTGTCCTGCTGGAAATGCCGAAGTCCGTCGGAATGCACAGTGGACACGAATAGATGCAGGTGATCAGACAGGATGCATACGTACGTGTCACCTGTCACTCTTATCTAGACCTGTCAGGGGTCCCATATCACTCCAGCTGCACACGTCCCACGCCATTACAGAGCTTCCACCAGCTTGAACAGTCCCCTGCTGACATGCAGCGTCGATGGATTCATGAGGTTGTCTCCATCCCCATACACGTCCATGCGCTCGGTACAATCTGAACCAAGACTCGTCCGACCAGGCAACAAGTGACCAGTCATGAACAGTCTAATGTCTATGTTGACGGGCCCAGGTGAGGCGTAAGGCTGCCTGTCTGGCAGTCATGAAGGGTGCAAAACTGGGTCTTCGATCCGAAAGCCCGTATCGATGATGTTTCGTTGAATGGTTTGCACGCTGACACTTGTTGATGCCTCAGCTTTGAAATCTGCAGCAATTTACGAAATGGTTGCATTTCTGTGACGTTGAACGATTCTCTTCAGTCGTCGTTGGTCCCGTTTTTGTAGGATCTTTTACCGGCCGTAGCGATGTCGAAGTTTTGATGTTTTACCGGATTCCTGATATTCACGGTGCACTTGTGAATAGGCCGCACGGGAAAATCCCCACTTCATCGCAACCTCGTAGACGCTGTGTCTCATCGCTCGTGCACCGACTAACACCACGTCCGAACTCTCATCTTGGTAACCTGCCATCGTAGCAGCAATAACCGATCTAACAACTGCGCCAGACGCTTTTTGTCTTGTATAGGCGTTGCCGACCGCAGCGCCGTATTCTGCCTGTTCCATTTATCTATTTGAATACGCACGCCTATACCAGTTTCTTTGGCGCGTCATTGTATATGTATGGTTTTAATAGCGGAAAGCCAAGGCATTGCTCATAACCTACCAGAACGCGATATTTATACAAATAAACCCTGCAATGTCATTAGTTTGCGACGATGCTAGAAGAATCGTGAAAACAATCCTGCAGGAACACTGACTTGATAAGATCCGCCAGCGCTCGCTAAAAAAAAAAAAAAACCTAACTGTCGCAATACTCATGTACGACGTCATTATAGCACTCCTAAATAGATGCGGAAATAATCCGAAGTACACAGGGTGAAGAAAAATTCACGCACTCTCACTTCGTAGCACGATTCCTCGCATACAATACAAAATGTCTCAAAATTTCGTCCTCCGTACATTTTTGGCAGTAAATGGATGTTAACATTATAACCGAAATTACGGTAACTACCTCTGCCAGGCTATGAAAGTAGTGCTGTGCAGCTGGTGTAGACAATATTGTTCTGGGTTAGCATGCAGGAGGTCGAGGGTTCGGTTCTGGTTCGAGGCATATTTATTTTTATTTGCGTATTTCATTCATAAATAGGTCATTAGTCGCAGTGGGCTGTTCCCTCTCACGCGCACCACCCTCTTACAGCTTCTGTTCTGCATGATTCAGCCAGGCACTGCTAATTGAGGAATGTTCTTTTTCGAGTTACACTGTTTCGCTAACGGCAATGGACGTGATGTTTCGACATTTCCGATAACGACGACGACAATAATACACATGGAGATACTTACTGAACAGCATCCGCTGATGTGACTGTTGAAATGCGTAATCAGTGGTTCCATGGTGATACTTACAAATGGTAACCGAGATTGGAAATTATTTGCAGAACACGTTGCTGGTCCGATCGAAATGGCGTCGACTTGAATTTTTCAAGTTGGTACTAATCGATGGGACCATTGGGGGATCGTACCCAGAAATCGGCTTTGGAATCTAGTAGATGCCGTGGTGCGAAGCAAGTCCCGCCCACGACGTTCAAAAGGCTTCTTAAGAAGCTGAAAAAACGATTTGACTTCCACATGTGTTAGTAGTACGCAACTCCAAATGTTTTACTGAAGACCCACTCTAAATGCTGTATGACGATTAGGAGAACATGTATTTTATTACGCAGACATTTAGCAAGTAAAAACAAATACGCCTCGGCGCAGAATCGAACCCTCGACCTCCTGCATGCTAACCCAAAACGCTATCTTTTGCACCAACTTCACAGCACTACTCGCGTGTGCCGACGGAGGTAGTGACAACAACAATAATCGTAAATTCACAGATATGCGAGTGTCTTAAAGACCTCTGAAGTAATAGAAACCAGACCGTCGTTCTCCACGGCGAGTCAAGGGTGTCGTCAGGAGTGCCCAAGGCAGGTGTGATAGCACCGCTGTTGTTCTCTATGTGCATAAATGATTTGCCGGAAGGGGGTGAGCAACAATCAATTTTTTTGCTGATGATGCTGTGGTGTATGTTGAGGTGTCAGTTCATCCGTAAAAGGAAACCGCATACAGGTCGCTGGTGTGACCTATTCTCGAACACTGCTGGAGTGTTTCGAATCCGTATTAGTTCGGACTGGAGGAGGACATCGAAGCAGTTCAGGGGCGGGCTGCCGGATTTGTTACCGCTAGTTCGAACAACACGTAAGTGTTGCGGACTTTCTTCGTAAACTGAAAATGCATATCACTGGATGGAAGGCGATATTCTTTTCGAGGAACACAACTGGGAAAATTTAGGGAACGAGCATCTGAAGCTGACTGCCGAATGATTCTACTGCCGCCAAAATACATCGTGGTAAGAAGCACGAAAATAAGATAGGAGAAATTAGGACCCATACGAAGACACATAGCCTTTCTCCCTCGCTCTATTTGCGAGCGGAACAGAAAGAAAATGGCTAGTCGTAGTACAGGGTGCCCTCCGCCACGGAACGTACGGTGGAATATACAGAGTGGTCCATTGATCGTGACCGGGCCAAATATCTCACGAAATAAGCGTCAAACGAAAAACTTACAAAGAACGAAACTTGCCTAGCTTGAAGGGGGAAACCAGACGGCGCTATGGTTGGCCCGCTAGATGGCGCTGCCATAGGTCAAACGGATATCAACTGCCTTTTTTTAAATAGGAACCCCCATTTTTTTAATTACATATTCGTGTACTATGAAAAGAAATATGAATGTTTTAGCTGGACCACTTTTTTCGCTTTGTGATAAATGGCGCTGTAGTAGTCACAAACACATTGCTCACAATTTTAGACGAACAGGTAGGCTTTTTAAATTAAAATACGGAACGGAGGTAAGTTTGAACATTTTATTTCTGTTATTCCAATGTGATACATGTACCTTCGTGAACTTTTTTCTGAGAACGCATGCTGTTACAGCGTGATTACCTGAAAATACGACATTAATGCAATAAATCCTCAAAATGATGTCCGTCAACCTCAATGCATTTGGCAATACGTGTAACGACATTCCTCTCAACAGCGAGTAGTTCGCCTTCCGTAATGTTCGCACATGCATTGACTATGCGCTGACGCATGTTGTCAGGCGCTGTTGGTGGATCACGATAGCAAATATCCTTCAACTTTCCCCACAGAATGAAATCCGGGGACGTCAGATCCGGTGAACGTGCGGGCCATGGTATGGTGCTTCGACGATCAATCCACCTGTCATTAAATATGCTATTCAATACCGCTTCAACGGCACGCGAGCTATGTGCAAGACATCCATCATGTTGGAAGTACATCACCATACTGTCATGCAGCGAAACATCTTTTAGTAACATCGGTAGAACATTACGTAAGAAATCAGCATACATTGCACCATTTAGATTGCCATCTATAAAATGGGGGCCAACTATCGTTCCTGCAATAACGCCGCAGCATACATTAACCCGCCAAAGTCGCTGATGTTCCACTTGTCGCAGCCATCGTGGCTTTTCCGTTGCCCAATAGTGCATATTATGCCGGTTTACGTTACTGCTATTGGTGAATGACGCTTGGTCGCTAAATAGAACGCGTGCAAAAAATCTATCATCGTACCGCAATTTCTCTTGTGACCAGTGGAACAACTGCACAAGACGTTCAAAGTCGTCGCCATGCAATTTCTGGTGCATAGAAATATGGTACGGTTGCAATCGACGTTGCCAGGAATCTTGTTGCGAAGTCCGAGTGTGCTTCATTTTCTTCACCTGTATGCGTCCTCGCTCCCACTCAAACGCGACTGAGCCGTGATCTCAGTGTAGCAAAAATAAACTACGTACAAAGTGAGACTCTCAGATGTCACAGCGCTTCTCTCACTATACGATAAAAAATGCAACCTTAGAGAAGTGTAGAGTTCGCGCATCGTCTGCTGATAAACCTATTCGCCAAGAGTCAGTTACAGATAACTTACTACCGTGTGATTTGAAGTTGCGGGAAAAACAGGGAGATGCTGCACATCTGTCGGCGCCACTGAGCCAGGGACCACTGTGCCGACGCCATCACTGAGACCTCTAGAAATAGTGCCTCCACTTCGAATTGAGCCCCAATGACCAGCGAAGACGTGTCCCAGAGACACCCTAGACAGTGGTGGGACACCAAACTGAATGTCGACCGCCAAACGAACCGACAACGATGTGTGAGGTATCTGTTATCACTTCCTTTCACAGCAGAACCCCCTCGGTTATCACCCGCAGCACTCTTAGTGCGCCGGAACGTCGACGATATGCTGTGTGCTGTGTTCTGTGTTGCCACCCTGGGCTTACATTTCAGCACGACAATGCCCATTCGCACACGGCCTAAGTTTCTACTGCTGGTCCTCGACCTCGCCAAGCCGTAACTCGGCCGGTAAGGTCGCTGGATCTCACCCCACTTGGGAACATTTAGAGCATTATGGGCAGGACCCTCCAATCACCTTGGGATTTTCACGATCTAACGAGCCAGTTCGACAGAATTTGGCACGATATCTCTCGAGAGGCCATCCAGCGAATCTGTCAATCAGTGCGAAGCTGAATAACAGCATGCTACGGGTCAGAGGTGGACCAACGCATTATTTACTTTATTTGTGAAACTCTCCCTTGAGGAAATCATTCAGTTTTTCTGAAACTTTAATCTTTTTTTCTGTACATACACATCACATTACCGATTTCCGTTCCATTCGAATAATTCCTTTGTGTTGCGTTGTTTTTTGTCTTCCAGTTCAGAACAAACGGAAAAAGGTACAGTAAACCATTAGCCTCTATTACGGTCCGATATGGAGTTTGAGAAGGAGCCTGTCCCCAAAACCTGAGCTTTAACAGGGAAATACACCGTCGAAAAATTGGAGGAGGAGGAGGAGATTAGTGTTTAACGTCCCGTCGACAACGAGGTCATTAGAGACGGAGCGCAAACTCTGGTGAGGGAAGGATGGGGAAGGAAATCGGCCGTGCCCTTTCAAAGGAACCATCCCGGCATTTGCCTGAAGCGATTTAGGGAAATCACGGAAAACCTAAATCAGGATGGCCGGAGACGGGATTGAACCGTCGTCCTCCCGAATGCGAGTCCAGTGTGCTAACCACTGCGCCACCTCGCTCGGTCGAAAAATTGTTCAAATGGCTGTGAGCACTATAGGACTTAACTTCTGAGGTCATCAGTCCCCTAGAACTTAGAACTACTTAAACCTAGCTAACCTAAGGACATCACACACATCCATGCCCGAGGCATGATTCGAACCTGCGACCGTAGCGGTCGCGCGGTTCCGGACTGTAGCGCCTAGAACCGCTCGGCCACTTCGGCCGGCTACACAGTCTACTTTCCTTCAGTATCCACGAGGTTCCTTATCCTAGTGCAGAAAGGAAATATGACGTTAACGTAATGACAGATTACTTAAGATTATTCGAAACACTTATAGTAATTGTCTCCTCTTTTGTAATAATGACAAATATTTCACCTATTTTTTTCCATTTCCTCTTATTCTTGACCTAGGGGAGAGTAGTTTTAATGGCTGAAGTGTTAAACTAAAGGCCGATTTCATAACGCAGTTAATCTTAGTTAAACACAAGAAATGAACTACCATTAAGCTTAAATTAACGTCTGTGTGACGGAAATTGCAGAGTGAAGATTATTTTGCTGTGGAAAGGGGTAAACTTTTTAGAGCAAAATATCGTGGATCGAGCGAAGTTCACAACCTAGTGACATTGCAAAGAGACTAATTTTTGTTTTGCGGAAATGCAAGTCGAAAAGTAGTAAATACTGAAGTAGTAAATGTAAACACTTCCACACCGCCGAAGCTCAGAATAATATACAGTTAATTCAAGGAAAACAACGTCAGTGTAAATTACGAATGCAAGTATCTGCCCCCCTAATATTTCTCGGTAACGACTCAATTATAACCGCGCATGCGTTACACACTGCAGGTGTGTGTAAGGTGGAATGTCAGCGGGAGAAGCACACATCGTTGAGACCGGCGGAGCAATAGCAACGCGCGTAGAGCAATACGGCCGCTACATTCGTCTGGAGCATCACAGGAAATGTGCAGTGGCGGAATGCCTGCAAGACAGCGTCAAGGATATAAAAATTTAACGAAATCTGCGTACTACCCAAGTAGCCGGGGTTAACGAAATGTTAGATCATAGAAGCTATGAAAGTAACAACACACCCTACCATCAACAGAGTATCAATTCGAGGCTTGCCCCCTCCGAGTGCAACAGACCACACTGAGAACACGTGACGCGAGGAAGTGCCTGCGTCCATCAGAAGGAAAACTGAGTCCACACCTTATTCGCCGACGACCACCAGTAACAGCAAACAATCCAAGAAGCAACAGGCAACAGCAGATCCGCACTCCCTCCACTATCGGAACCTATTATTATAAAGCTCCCGCTCTTTCCGTCTCAAGAGACTTATCGTAACAATCTTTGAAAACTGTAACGTCACATCATAAATGTTACTTCACACAGTTAAAGCACACCAGAAGGCGACTATAACCGCCGCCGAAACGTTGGTTTCTACAAGGTTTTCACATTATGACGCGGTACGACACAAACTTTTACGCTAATCGACTCTTAATACTAGAAAGATTACAAGCATTTTACACACTTAACGGCAGAGTAATAAACGGAAATTATCGATCTGCAGTGAACTGTGAGGGTATGGATGATTATGAACATCTGCAAAAGACATTGTGTAGAGTTGAACAGCAGTCATCACAAAATTCGTATCAAAATAGTTAAGAGTCACAGCAGGGCCATGACTACAGAACACCCGCATGTGCTTAACGCGCTACAGCTGCACGTGCGCCGACGAACAGAGATAGTAAACACATGTAGGTAAATCACAGAACTCACATTTAATGGTGAACAACAATTTGAAGTTGTGCCTCAGTGGCTTAGTAGTTAGTGCTGGACTGCCTAACAAAAGGTTCGGAATTTGGTGACAGGTCGCTGCTACGGTTTTCTTGCGGCACCTTCCCCCCTCTAGCAATGTCTGTTCATGTGCAAAATGTCGATTTGTACCAAGAACTTTCACAATTTTGTTTCGCTAAAACAATATCATCTGCACTCTAGAAATTCCCATTCAAGTTCACGTATCATTTCCCTAACACACTCGTGTTTATCGGACCTACCGGTAACGAATATAAGAGCACGCCTCTGAATTGCTTCAGAGCCTGGATATTTAAACGATGTAATTATCTAAAGACATACCACTTATGTTGTATTCGGACATTACTACATTGTTTTGCTTACTCATCGGCGTTAACTTACATTTTTCCACATTTACAGCAAGCTGCCATCCATCGCACCTAAATTATCCCGTATCCTCCTACACTCATTCAACGACGACGCTTTCCTGTACGTCACAGTAAACAGTAGCAGATTGCTGTTCACGCCGTCCTAACATACAGCAGCACTGTGGCACTCCTGACGATTCCCTTTGACGAACACTCGCCATCCATAACAACGTACTGGATTATATTTCTTAACATGTCTTTGTCCCATTCTGAAATGAGAACTTCTTCCGTAAACTTATTCCGTATGTTTGGACCTTCGTTAACAGCCTGCAGTGGGCATAGTGTCCAAACGCTTAAGTGGACTCTGCAGGTTGCCTTTCAGCCGCGGTTCGAAGGCTATTGCACGAAGAGCAACCCGAACATCACACGACCAATGCTTTACTGTTTCATCGAATCCTACCGACGTGATGTGCGCCAGTTCGTGTACAGTCCAGTACTGCGAATCCCTGAAGTGGTCATGAGACAATTAATGGGGAGGACGGAGAGTTAATGGTTGAGGACGGCGAGGTGGAGGTGCAGCGCGCGCGAAGCGTGTCAAGGCTGGTGTGTCCTGAAGCACGGCCTCGTTTCAGACGTGCGCCGCTACGCCACTGCCCTCTCGCATCTAAAATAGTCCGGGGCCTCGCGGCTATACTGCTTCACAAATCAACTTGGCCACCTCGCCACCCTTTCATACACTGAAGCGCCAAAGAAACTGGTATAGGCATGCATATTCAAATACAGAGATATGTAAACAGGCAGAATACGGCGCTGTAGCCGGCAACATCTACATAAAACAAGCGCCCGGTGCAGTAGTTAGATCGGTTACTGCTGCTGCAATGCCAGGTTATCAAACTTTGAGTTTGAACGTAGTGTTACAGTCGGCGCACGAGTAATGGGACACAGCATCTCCGAGGTAGCGATGAAGTGGGAATTTTCCTGTAAGACCATTTCACGAGTGTACCGTATGTATCAGCAATCCGATAAAACACGAAATCTCAGACACAGCTGTGCCGGAAAAAGATCCTGCAAAAACCGGACCAACGACGACTGAAGACAATCGTTCAACGTGATAGAAATGCAACCCTTCCGCAAATTGGCGCAGATTTCAAAGCTGGGCCATCAACAAGTGTCAGCGTGCAAACCATTAAACGAAACATCATCGATATGTCTTTCGGCGACGAAGGCCCACACTGGTACCCTTGATGACTGCACAACACTAAGCTGTACACCTCGCTTGGCCCTGTCAACACCGACATTAGACTGTTCGAGATTGGACCCTCATTGCTTGGTCGGACGGCTCGTTTCAAATTATATCGAGCGGATGCACGTGTACGGGTGTGGTGACAACCTCATGAATCCATGGATCCTGCATCTCAGCAGGGGACTGTTCAAGCTAGTGGAGGATCTGTAATGGCGTGCGGCGTGTGCAGCTGGAGTAATACGGGACCCCTGTTACGTCTAGATACGACTAGAAGGTGACACGTACGTAAGAATCCTGTCTGATCACTTGGATCCTTTCGTATCCATTGTGCATTCCGATGGACTGTGCGGATTCCAGCAGGACAATGCGACAATCCACGCGTCCACAATTGCTACAGAGTGGCTCCAGGAACACCCTTATGAGTTTAAACACTTCCGCTAGCCACCAGACTCCCCAGATATGAACATTATTGAGCATATCTGGAATGCCCTGCAACTTACTGTTCAGAATAGATTTCCACCCCCTCGTACGTTTCCGGATTTATGGACAGCCCTGCAGGATTCATGGTTTCAGTTCCTTCCAGCCCTACTTCAGAGCCGGCCGGTGTGGCCGTGCGGTTAAAGGCGCTTCAGTCTGGAACCGTGTGACCGCTACGGTCGCAGGTTCGAATCCTGCTTCGGGCATGGATGTGTGTGATGTCCTTAGGTTAGTTAGGTTTAAGTAGTTCTAAGTCCTAGGGGACTGATGACCACAGAAGTTAAGTCCCATAGTGCTCAGAGCCATTTGAACCATTTTGAACCTACTTCAGACATTAGTTGAGTCCATGCCACGTCGTGTGGCGGCACTTCTGCGTGTTCGCGGGGGTCCTACACGGTATTAGAGCGGTGTACCAGTTTCTTTGCCTTTTCCGTGTGAGATTTCTCATCGGTGTTTTACATTAACACGCTCGTACAGTCTGCGTTTGTTTAACGTACAGCCGGCGTAGAGGTCATCTGACGGACTATTAATGTTGTATTTCGACTAGACGAGGTTAGTGGAAGGCATCTTACTGTGCTGTTTATACACCGGTGGCTCCCTTTTCAGTGCAGCGCGAGTACTGATTTGATACTAAATCACAGCGAAAGTTTCTATTTTTTCCTACGCGAAACAACAAAAAACTCATTTGTGTGCTCGTGGTATTCGTAGTCACTTTACAGTTATTGAAGCTATTTAAAGTCCGTCTGTGCAAACAGCACGAAAGTACGTATTTTTATCATAAGCGTTTCGTTTTATTGATACAAAACAGTCAGTGAGTTATCTATGTCCAAATTGCATTTATATCAGGAAATGTCTGCTTCCACGTTTTTCAGGTAGGCCTTTGCTTGACAGTCAGTTTTTTATCTAATTTTCCGTTAATTTGCAACAATGCACATTTCTTGAAACATTTTAGCATCATTACTGTTTGTTCAGTCAGAAGTGTGCAAACAAATAGTAAACGTGCTAAATTTTGTCGCATTTCACGTCAAGTCGAGAAATGCGTGGTATCGCAGATAAATGTAGGATTAGGTAAAAAAAAAGTGCCAAACGAAGGTATACCTCAAGAATCGAAGTAGACATTACCCGACCTAAAGGAAAAAATGATAACACACACACCACAGACGACGGAGTTTTGTATCAATAAAACGAAACGTCTAACTTGATATGACACGTACTTGGTTGCAGTTGCAAAGGTAGCTTTTGAATACTTCGAATAATTGATAAAAGCAATCGACAATTCATGAAAATGCCGTTTAATATTAGTTAACAGTTTTAAGTTTTGCTTTGTGACTCATATGGTATAAACTAAAAAGATCTACGGGTCTTTTCCGTTGTTATGATTTTTTTGTCTGAACTTTACGTTATTTCTCCGGCAACGTTTTATGTAGGGTGGAATTGAGGCACGATTAAATTGCGTTCTGGTTCATATTTCACGGTAACAGATTCAATCCCGAGGATTAAAAAATTATTTACGCGTAACGTTGCGAAACGTGAAATGGAAAAGAAACCATTACGGGTTGCACGGAAGGTGAACGGACGGCTAAGGTTTATTAGGAAAGGTGAGAGCAGAAGAAATACCAGGGTTTAGCATCCTGCAGACGACGAGGTCACGAGACTAGGACTGGAGAACGATAGAGAAAATAAATCGTGCATACCTTTTGCAAACGAACCATCTCGGCATCCGTACAGAAGGACTAAATGTGGATAGTCGGGCGGTGTTTTAACCGCCATCCTGCCAGTAAGAGTCCAGTTTGTTAGCACTGCGGTAGAACTCGCAAGAGAACACACTTGAGTGTTGGTCGAATGCTTGGAATGAAATAAGCTGTCCCATTTATCTTGTCCAGCTCTAGTAAATTTGTCTAAAAACAAAAAACGTGTCAGTTATTCTACTCACACAAACCTTCAACCGAGAAGAGTTGACGAAGCCTTTTTGTTTCAAATTGATTTACTGCCAACTCCTGCAAGTGGATTAGCACCGTACTGTGTGCTAGTACACGGTAGTCCAAGTCAACGATTTTAATAACGTAATGTTCATGAGCACAGTAAACTGTGATATGTTTTTTAACAGTCTTGAAGAAAGGAAGTTTATTACCGAATTAAAAATGAAACTCGTAAAATTGGCGCCTGGACCGCACTACTGAAGATCTGGAACTAATGGAGTTACTGAAGGACAACTTCGTTTATCAATTCATTTATGGAGAGAGAGAGAGAGAGAGAGAGAGAGAGAGAGAGAGAGAGATCTTTCTGAATCGCCCAGTCTAGCGAGCATTGCTCAGTTACTTCATTCTAGATAAATGCTAGTGCTGTGGCGAGTTGCGCGCATTACTTACAACTCGACTGAACGCAGTGAATGACGTAGCAGCAAGGACGACTCACCTGTAACAGAAAAAGGGTAATCAGATGCTGATATCATAAAGCGAAAACTATCACGTATTCAGGTAGACAGTCACTGTGTGCGAATACTGTGAGTGGTTCTTACGATGAAAAAGTTTTCACACGCAATCTGTTCATCATTCGATCTCTCTCACACACACACACACACACACACACACACACACACACACACACACACACACACACAAAGTAACATGTTCCACGTGCAATGCCGCTTATTTGTCCTGCCATTACTTCGAAAATGGCAGTACGCAAGTACGCCACAATTATGCTGACAAGGAATCGCTTGAGAGCGAGGTCGCAAAAGGCTAATTATGTTACGGCAGTCGACACCCCACATATTGTCTATCAGGCAACCACAATACTGACTGCTAATGGGTACAGAGGGCAGGATGGAAGGTACCCAATGGTGAACACAGCACGAGCCAACGGACAGTAGTTTAACTGCTTAGCCGACGGAGAATTCGCATCAGTGCTACAGCGTTACAGGTGCTGATACAAAGCAGAGCAATGACAACGACAAACAAAGCAAACATTTCATTATATCTACAACGACAGTTATCGAAGATGGCATTTCGTCAGAAAGGAATCCAAGGAATTACGCAGAGTGAGAAAGAAGTGGCACATGAAATATTAGACAAGTCAGTGATATTGAAACAGGTGTCTAGGCATACAGTTCATCATCCTCGTCGGACAGAAAGCCACAAATCGCGTCTCTAGTGAAACGTGGTAAAAGGACAATAGTTGTCCAGGGAGCGGATACTGAACATAAAAAAAGTACCTGGAAGATTATCTGCAGCACAGTAAAAAACAATTATAAAAAGATTTCGAATAAGTCCGTAGCAGTATGCCCGTGTAGTGCATAAGAAAAACGACAGATATTCGAGGGCGCGCTTGTTACAGAAATTGATCTTTGCGCGTTTCGAGGACGCTCGAGAAGTTTACAGGGTGTGCACGATAGTGATGTACTACGGTATGCACATCAAATCGTGCGCGACACAGGTAAGTTATTTCGAGGGAGCAGTGGATGGTTGTATAAATTCAAATAATTGTACAGAATTGGAAGACGTAAAACAAAATTCAAACAAACCGTCAACTAGACGATGCACAGCAAACTGCGGAATCTGCCCAAAAATTTGTAGATGAGATAAACTTCTCCAATCACTCAGTAAGAAATTTGTTTTCAACGGCTACCAATCGGGATTAGAAGGGGAAATGCATATGAAAGCAACCTTATGAATTAGAGATACCGAGAGATTTGTCTCAAGAACAACTAACATTAATATCTTAGCGCATTCGTATACGATTATGCCGACTGCTGATCTGGATGGTACATTGGCTGCGAAATTATCTACTGTGCTGGGAGAAGCTGGCGTTCTGCACCCCACGATTGTTCATCGTGTGCGTGATCTTGCAGGGGCAGTAGGGAATATTTACGTCCCAGCATCCAAGAGTAAGAGTATGGGCGTAACGAAACTAAAACAACGGCACGAGCACTGCTTTTGGCCAATATCTGCTCAAAATAACTTTCTTTTGCTTGATTCCTGGTTTGCGTACAAAAATCATACTCCTTTAGAGCAAACTATCAAGTGTGCCACATTGCAGTTCATACCACTAGGAACCACCAGACTAATTCAGCTCCGGATGTTTTTTCCGTGCCTACATATTATCGCACTATCTGCAGCTGCGCCTTGACTGATAGCCATTTTCTCGATAAGCTCCACATCAGGCTGTTTTGCATGCCATCACATTCCATCACATTTCAATTTTTTTCTTTCTTAATTGTTAACGCAATCTTTTCAAATGGACTTTACTAAAGATTGGACTTGCGACATCACACGCAAAGTGTTTCTCCTGAGTATAATAGGATTCCTAGATGACACTGGTATCTAACCTCAGTTGCTGTTAGGACCTGTATATGGGTGTCTCCATGTAACTGGTTGTGCGAGCTGCGCTTATGTCACAGGCAGACAAGCGCTCCTGTCACTGGCCGGGTAACGTAGGAGAGGACACCGCAACTTATTTTATCTGCTCCGGTGCGGATTACGTCACCAAGCAACCAAGCTTAGCGTTCTAGTGCGCGACTGCTTAAACCGTGCCCTTATGCTACGACTAGTTTCACCAAAATCAATGAATCCAGTGACAGAGGGTGACCAGGTTACGACCAACGTTTTCTCCCACGCATGGTGATGGGGAGATATCCAGAGAGAGAGAGAGAGAGAGAGAGAGAGAGAGAGAGAGAGAGAGAGTGAGAGTGTGTGTGTGTGTGTGGGGGGGGGGGGGGGGGGGGGGGCGCACGCGCTAATGCATACTGCTCTGAAAGCCGTAGTTAGTAACTAAACACAGAAATTTCCAGAGTCTGATAAAGCGTTTCGGCACAATTTAAGGTCTAAAACTGGTCACACACTAATAAACTAAAATCAATAGGCCGTATTAACAACAGGCTTTATTATATTGTGACGTGGGTCAACATATAGGGAGCACCCCTGTTCAGCTTTTCTTTCTTCCATCTGTCAAAACTGTTACTGAAACCGATATTTTGTCTTTCACATGGATATAGAACGCTACATCAATATTCACACGATATTGCCAACTGCGGCACTATAACTGAGTCGACAAGGTTTCAGCCCGATCCTACAGGGTGTCCAAAAAAGGACTCCCTGATTTCAAAATTAAATATCTCCAAAACAAAGATCGATAGAGGAATGCAGTAAACGATATGTTTATTGTGAAAGCTGTAAGAAGTTTATACAGCAGTTTGAAATAATAGTTACAAAAGCTGCTAACAAATGGTGCTGTAATCGCCATACGTAATGCCTAGTATAAATAGTGATCCGAAGCCCAGAGCGATCAGTTCCACTATTGAAACGTGAAAGGTTAGCGTACCGAAGGAAGAGATTAAAACCATGTACTCCATTGAACAACGTGTTTTTCTGGTGCTAGGGTACCACAGGTTAGAAGAGAGTGCTACGGTAACAAGGCGAAGTTTTCAAGCACGATTTAATGTTCCAAAAGGACCCGATGCGAAAACCATTCGTACGCTCTTCGCAAAATTTCAACGAACAGGCAGCGTAACTGATGATCTAGTGGGGCATGTTGGCCGCAAGCAAACCGCAGTTACGCCACAAAATATCGCCACAGTTTCTGGAATTATTCAGCGAAATCCAATGTCATCCGTCCGTAGAATTGCATCTGAGACTGGTTTGAAGCGTTCCAGCAGGCAGAAAATACTGAGAAAGAGCCTACACATGTTTCCATTAAAAATTCAAACGCACCAGGCCATACCCGTACGAGCTGTGCAACAAAGGGTTGCCTTTGCTAATCAGATGCTCACAATGATTGATAGTGAAGGATTTGATGTTGGCTGCATCTGGTTTACAGATGAAGCACACTTCCACCTGAATGGATGCGTGAATAAGCAGAACTGGCGATTTTGGGGTTCCGAAAAGCCATATTGGTGTGAAGCTAAACCCCTGTATTTTCCTAAAGTTACTGTGTGGGCTGCAGTATGCAGCAGAGGCATTATTGGCCCTTTTTTCATTCGAGAAACGGTCACTGGTGCACGTTAGGTTGCAATTTTGGAACAATTTGTCGCCACACAGCGAGCGTTAGAGGATCGACCAGGTACTGAATGGTTTAAGCAAGATGGAGCCCGACCACATCGGACCGAACAAGTGTTTCGCTTTCTTGAGGAATACTTCGGGAATCGAGTCATTGCTTTCGAATATCCCAAATTTACTGGTGCTGGCATGGATTGGCCTCCATATTCGCCGGATTTGACTTCCTGTGACTTTTTTGTAGGGCACAGTGAAAGACATGGTCTACCCGAAGCATCCCGCCACGCTGGACGAGCTTGAATCGGCGATCTCTGTGGCATGTAAATCCATTACGGTTGAGACACTACGAAATGTGACGGCGAATTTCATTCTTCGTTTGCGCCACCTCTGTAGTGCCAATGGTGAACATTTTGAAAACATTGTTATGTGATTGCTTGCAAAGATTGTTTTCATACGATTATTTCACTTATGTATGCTGATATGAGCTGTACAGCGTACAGCGCCATCTGTTAGCTGCTTTTGTAACTTATTTCAAACTGCTGTATAAACTTATTACAGCTTTCACAATAAACATACCGTTTACTGCATTCCTCTATCGATCTTTGTTTTCGAGATATTTAATTTTGAAATCAGGGAGCCCTTTTCTGGACACCCTGTAGTTCTTACATGATAGCAGCAAGACAAGGGATTTTTACAGCATGCAGCACATAGGAAACTACGGTTGGGGCAACAACGACACCTGCCAAGGGCAACATGTGGACATGCTTAATTATTTTCTGTGTTTTTCACTGCACCTGTCATCACTGCATCAAAAGCCACAGCGATCGCATTCTCTAGTTCCTTGACACAAGCTGTTCCAGCCACCTGTGGTTCTGTCACTTTGACAGTTCACATTTCCACTCTGACTGCAATGAAGGTGATAACGTAAGCCAACAATATGAATTTGGAAGTATTGCGTGCCGTAAGTTTCGCGCAATTTTTTAGCATATTTACCAAATACCAGTCCAGTTAGAACTCTTGTGAATCTGATGGTCGCCGTTGTCTGTTACACTATATTGTTTATGCCTTTTTATTCTGTTTTAGCTTTCAGAGTTGCCGTACTACCATTGTGTGTGGCAAGTTTCTGTCTAATTTCGGTACTTCCAGTTGAGAATTCCGCAAACGAGTGAGCTGCAGCCACGTGTTGCTCGGCTGTAACCTCCACGTAAGAGGCCTGTCCTGGAATGTGGTCGTCCGCTTCCACAACCTCCTTCGTCGCGATAGAAATTTCCCTCTGAAAACTTGAGTGGGAGAAGACCTCTACATACCATACTGACGTCTGATGACAATATACCTAAGTTTTCTACCACGACTGTTACTTCCCTACGCAGTTTAGCTGATAAGTCCTTCGTTCTGTATATTCTGCCAGTGGCAGAAAAAACTAGTCCGTAGTCCATAAAGGAAAGTATACAGATTCAAATTAAATCGATAATTTACAGGGTGTCACGTGACAAGAACAAATATCCGCATGTTACATAATGGCGTACAGTCCAACATCTTTGACAATGCGTGTAATACTCAGGGAATCTAAAGAGCGCGTCACAATAATAGGAGCAGCTTCCTTCCGGTCATATTGAAGCTCTGAACGTCTTTAGTCTGTCCCTAAGAACTTCCTTATGTTCCCTCTAGTGAGGCTCCGGAATGTGCTGAGAATTTTTCAAATAAAATCACTCTTCCACAATTATTCTTTAGAAACAAATACATGAAAAACACAATAAAAACATGTTTGTAGATGATTCGAGAAGGTAAGAACAACAACTTTGGAAGTCATGACTATCTGCATACGTCTTCCCGGTTGTTTCAGTGGAAATATGAAGCAAAATTTCGCTAGCGGTCGTGTGTGTCAAGCCTCAAACGATGGGTCTTAACATCACAGATTATTATACCTATCATGTAAAACAGAAATAGAAACTTCATAAAACGTTTTTACACTGGCAAGTCTGCGCCCAGCTTATGTTCAGTGTTCAGTGACTGACTTGCGGAAATTTTCACGCAACTAAGAAATAAGGGGGGAAAAAGGACTAAATAGAAAATTTACCATTGTTTTACCTTGCTGTTAATGACTTGCAGGGCACTCCCGTAACTTTTCCGTTAATTTACTTTCGACTGTGTAAGTACAGCCAAGATAGGAATTTAACAACGTCATCGTAAGAGTGTACTTAATCGGTTAACATGCAGCGGTCTGTAGCTGGCAAGTCACTAGTTACCGAAGAGAAAGTTCGGAAAGAGAGGTTTCTTTCTTTACAGTTCTTCCGGTGATTCTGGCTATCGTTGGTATGTTACCTGCAACTGATTCTGGAAGCAATGAAATGCGAAGGTAATTAGTGCTGAAGTTTCACCTGACTTCAGAGTCACAGGGGAGCGAAAGTTGATGTCCGTGAAGGCGCAGAAATGTTGTGAAAGGTCAGACTCGCCGATAGTATCTGTACAACATAGAAAACCTTTCGTCTTCGACAAGGCCGGCTTGTATTAATTGACCTTGTTCCACATTTGGTAAGTCCTGTGAAACAAAATGACAGCTTCATGTTTGACGTGTCTTGAACTTAACAGTAAATGTAATACGAAGTAGAAGTTATAGTAACGCGCTGAAAAATAATGTTCCGAGAGCTTCACTTGAGCTGAATTATGTCGGCAGTGACGTGCAAAACGAACAGAGCGGTGGCCTGCGCGGCAGGATCTGAGATCATCATGACGTAGCGACCTGTTACAAGTCTGACCGTTTCATCAGCTAAGTGCTCTCCAGGAACGTTTTACTCATTCACTCAAGCGACCTTATTGAACTCATCTCCAGAAGGGTTTTCCTCCGAGTTCCGCAAAAACACGCGAGCGCGGCCGGAAGTTACACAACTCGCGTGTAGTGTGTAGCTGCAAGCACGTGTGTCCTGAGGTCTTCCCCGTTTCTTCCTGTGAACGGGAATTCAAACACGGCTGCACGTCTACTCGGGTATGTGAGTGAGACTTATAGCGTGTTTGCTGAACATTTTGACAGCGTTCAAATGCTTTAATGAGCGCTATATGAAGTCAGTCTGTTTTCACAACAGATATTTTTAGACATGGCGTCATTTAAAGGCTTGGAAAGAACTTTTGCAAGCACAGATAAAGCTTAACTGGAAGGCGGAAAAAAACATAAAAGATGGCGGGCGAAACACACACACACACACACACACACACACACACACACACACACACACACACACACACACAGAGAGAGAGAGAGAGAGAGAGAGAGAGAGAGAGAGAGAGAGAGAGAGAGAGAGAGAGAGAGAGAGAGAGGGGTGTGTGTGTGTGTGTGTGTGTGTGTGTGTGTGTGTGTGTGTGTCGGAGCTAAATGAATTCGAACATGGCGAATTCTTCGTGCTCGTGTTGTGGGTGCTTCGGTAACCAAGATAGACGAAGTGTTTGTTTCCAGAATGAGATTTTCACTCTGCAGCGAAGTGTGCCCTGATATGCAACTTCCTGGCAGATTAAAACTGTGTGCCGGACCGAGACTCGAACTCGGGACCTTTGCCTCTCGCGGGCAAGTGCTAGATCACACAGTTTTAATCTGCCAGGAAGCTTCATATCAGCGCACACTCCGCTGCAGAGTGAAAATCTCATTCTGGAAACATCCCCCAGGCTGTGGCAAAGCCATGTCTCCGCAATATCCTTTCTTTCAGGAGTGCTAGTCCTTCAAGGTTCGCAGGAGAGCTTCTGTAAAGTTTGGAAGGTAGGAGACGAGTTACTGGCAGAAGTAAAGCTGTGAGGACGGGGCGTGAGTCGTGTTTGGGTAGGTCAGTTGGTCGAGCAGTTGCCCGCGAAAGGCGAAGTGTGTGTTGTTTGAAGAGTCACCATGTCAGATTTATACCGTATACAGTGAAAGCGGAAAAACTTCCTTTGATCGGTCACAATACGAACGAAATATGTTGAGCGATGGTAACAAACTTTCACTGAAGATGATTGTAATGAAAATTAAGAAGACAACGCAAAAGTCACTGCAGTGCTGAATGCCGCACTTGAGAAGCGTGTCAGCACCAAAACCCTGACCGAGCTCCACAAGCAAGGAATTGGAAGGCGAGCTGCAATTCCAAAAACACTCGCCAGTGATGCAAATGCCCGTAACCGCATAATGTGCTGCCGAAGCCATAAAACCTGGACTATGGAGCAACGGAAGCAAGTCATTTGGTGGGAAGAGTATTGTTCCACACCTTTTCCAACTTCTAGCCGAGTTTACGTCGCAAGAGTGAAACCTGGCCGGCGGTATCGGTGCAAGGTCTAACTATTGCCAAGGATTATGCGACCGTTTTGGCTGATCAGGTCCATTCCATGGTACAATGTTTGTCCCCAATGGTGATGCTGTGTTATAGGATGACAGAAGCCCTGTTAATGGACATCGCGTCCTCCAGGATTGGTTAAGTGAGCACGAGGCTCAGTTGTCTTATCTCAATATTACTGAGTCTTTGTGGTCTACGTTGGAGAGAAGGGTGCGCAGTCGCTATCCATTACTTGAATATTACATGAGTTATTGGAGGTCAAAGGGGCCAAGTACTGTCGATCGCGTTGGGCCATAAGTACTCCATAGTTACCCGAAAAAACGGTAGCAGCATGCTTATAAGTATATTTAGTCATCTATGTCTTTGTTTACATTCGATAGGTACTATTCATGAAGAAATTGGTTAAATATTTACTGTTATAGAAAGTACAGAGACATTAGGCTACTGGTCTATCTTTTGTTCTATTCCTTTGATATGTGTTTGTTTAATATTTTTATGTATCTAATAATGTGTGTTAGAGCGGGTTTATGGTCCAGCCGTAGGAATAGTTTCATAATTTCAAGTTATTTAAATGTAAATCCAGTACTTCGAATGTGTTTCGGTGCGTTTGTGTGGGTGCGTTGGCATGAAGACATGGCGCGAGCGGTCTAGCCAATCACAGCGCTCGCGAATGGGGCGACTGGATGGAAGCGAGTTCGGTTGAAGAGTGCTGACAGTAGGGCACAGGACACGGAAGTGCTGGACGTGACGGAGCGACGGGCGCTCGGTCGCGGCAGAGACTTGGAGAATGTGGAGCGGTTTGCGCGTGGTCGCGGCAGATAGAAATACTTTAGACTGCCGACTTGCGAGATTTCCGTGGCTTCTACAGTGAAGACGTAGTGGTGTTTGGAAGTGAAAATCTCGCGAGCTGTGTTGTTCATAATTAATTACGTGCTGTAGGAATCTATTGTTTCCCTGTTATTCAACTTATATTTTATTTGATTGCTAGACCATCGACACCAGTAAGTGTTTTGCATAAACATACCGCATTCTGAAAAGTACTTCTACTATCGTATTCATCATTTAAAGTCGTTAAGATAGTACCTGCAGATTTTATTTAATTGCAATCTTTTATTTATAAATTTATATGTTACTTTCATAAATCGCAATTGCCGAGTGATAGAAACCTTCGACCATTTGATTCATGTGTGTATTCTTATTGTATACTGTAGACTCAGCAGTATTTGGCCTGTAATGCGGCAACTACGTATCCAACCCCGAGACAAAGAAACCAGCCAAAACTTTAATATTGGAACTATGAGTCTGAGGGTACGTACGTGAGGGCCAGCTCATTTCATTCATCATTTTATATGAAAGCCCGCAACTGGCACTACTGCCCGAAGGAGAGGTAATGGTCGACCACGGTGCGGTGAATTACAGCAGCAGATGACGCTACATTGTGCAACTGACAAAAAAGGACCCACGTCTAATGGTGGGGGGAGTTGCAACCACATTTAATAGAACTGAAAGGCACGCAGTCTCACGCTCCACAGGCCCACAATCTGCCCGACGACCAGTACGTTTTGTTCCGTTGACACACACACAGGCTGTACCGTTTGCGATGGTGTCAGGAACAATGAGGAATGGGGTTGTGTGCTCTTCAGATTCAGTTTGAGTAGTGATTCTAAGCATACCCTCATATGGCGACAGGTGGGAACACACAATGCGCCCAGGAATACTGGAACATTATCGTTTTGGTCGTCGACATTAATAGTGTGGGGACGTGTATAATGTTGCATGGGCGTACTGACTTCCAAATCTGAGCACGGTACATTCACCATCATCGCTATTGTGATACTGTACTCGTTCCCAGAAGTGTTTCCAGGAGTGCGTTCGACCACAAGCGTATTTTAATCGATCACAATGCGCGACTTCATCGAACAGCGCAGAGGGAGAGGAGCTCTTGGAAGAGACGACATTCGACCATCTGACTGGTCTGCCCGTTCCCACAGAGAACGTGTAGGGTGCTTTGAGGACAAACCGACAACCATTCAGCAGTTGTCAATGCAGTGGAGGAGGAATAATGGCCAATATGGGAGCACGTTGGAGAGCATGCACGACCACACACACCCTATTAAGAATCGTGTCCCGCCTCTTAATTCCCAGGAGACCATAATTCGCGGTGACACTAGTGTAATTACGGTCTTCGAATGTGTGTCATTTCTGTTCGTCTTATTGCGTACTTCTTTCAGTTACCTTCTGTACTATACTGTACCAATTCTTTCTGTGCACGGTCCAGGTTTCATAGAGAGATGTTATTTGTCAGTGACACACAATGCAGAAGTTACTCTCGTCCTGAAGTTTTCCATTCCACTATGTGAAAACCTGTGTAGTTAAGGAAACCTATCATGTAGTCTATTTTTAAGCATTGATACGTGTCACCTAGCGGACGAAAGTTTACACAAATTCATGTACTGTGTCTCTGCCCTTTAATAGGGAATGCTAACAGCCAGATGGCTCAGTTTGGTAGAAACGAGTGAAATAAGCCGCCAGGCCACGGAGACGCACTCGTGCTTCCTACAGCCAACTGGACGAGTTTGAAAGGAGTCAAATTGTAACCCTGTGAGTTGCGGGATGGTCCTTTCTGATAATTGCAATCCGAGTTGGATGTGCTGCGTCACCTGTGGAATGATGCTGTATCAGTGGTCACGCGACATTCTCACACCTGTAGACGAGGTTCTGGACGTTCAAACACCACAGACGCCCGCCAGGATCGTCGTATTGTAAAGTCAGCAGTGGCACATCGTACAGCTACCACGGCACAGTTAAGAGGGTTTGTGGCGAACCGCTTATTAGCAGTGGGACTATGGACACACCCCTCCTAGCCTCGCTTCTACTCGCGCCACAGGATCGACGTTCACGGCTCGGCTGGCGGCATCAGAGGGTCACTTTAAAGACGGAATGGCGCGCCGTGCTCTTCAGTGCCGAAAGCGTGTTCTCCCTGCACCCAAGTTACAGTCACGACGTAGAGCTGGTACCGCTGTTCGTCGAGTGCATTCCTCCGTGACACCCTGGCCCCACCCGAGGCCTTATCTGAGGGTGCAACAGCTGCAACTCTCGTTCGATTTTTGTGTTTCTGGATGGAACGTTATCCAGCACTCGGTACATACACAATGCAGATCCGTTATTTTACCGATCTTGCAACTGGAAGGTAATGGGTTGTTCGAACACGATAATGCTCGCCCATACACTGGGGCGATGAAACTTCACATGTTCTTCAAAACGAGCAATTTCCCCGGCCAGCGAGATTTCCAGAGTTTTCTCCAACCGAGCACGTGTGCGATACGATGGGACGAGAGGTGACTCATCAACCGACAACACACTACGTGAACAGGTCGAGCAGGTGTGGCGTAACATATCCCAGGACAGTACTCGCCATCCGTACGATCGGCTGGATGGCATAGACAGTGATTACATTGCCACCCTTTGAGGGTACACCGCATACTAATACTGATGTTTCAGCACGGGTCGATACCTGATACTTTAGATCCTCTTCTGCTACTGATCTGTAAATTTGATCACTTCATGTACTACGTACCCACTGTTTCGACAGTCAATCTCTAGTGAATTGGAAAAGTATAAAAGCGTGTAATAATTTTTTCCCGCAGTGTATACTGCTGAATTAGGTCTCTGGACGTCTATCTTTTCAAAGATTGTTGTGGAACTCGGCTGTTCGCTACTGTTGATCCAACGTGTGGCGAGAATGGTAAGCCCTGTTATCACACCCTTCACATTCCAGCAGGATAAAGCAAAAACCCAAATAGCTGACAGCCAGCCAGCTTGTGATATCTGGAGGCTACTCGCTTCAATAACGCAATCAAAACACGAGTGTAGGTCAGACCTCATTTCATGATGGACATCAGTTCCAAATGGAATGAAATATCAACCTTAAATTCATCACATAACAGGTATTAAATGAGCCAAAGCTTTCCATGCCACGTCGGATGCAAGCCGTAATTCACGCAACAGGCGGGCCTAACAGCCTCCCCCCCCCCCCCTCTCTCTCTCTCTCTCTCTCTCTCTCTCTCTCTCTCTCTCTCTCTCATTCAAAAAGAATACCACAACTTTAGGAATTTAAAACTCTGCAACGACAAAAGGCAGAGCTAAGCACTATCTGTCGGCGAATTAAGGGAGCTATAAAGTTTCATTCAGTTGTACATTTGTTCGCTTGAGGCGCTGTTGACTAGGCGTCAGCGTCAGTTGATGCTAAGATGGCGATCGCTCAACAGAAAGCTTTTTGTGTTATTGAGTACGGCAGAAGTGAATCGACGACAGTTGTTCAGCGTGCATTTCGAACGAAGTATGGTGTTAAATCTCCTGATAGGTGGTGTATTAAACGTTGGTATAAACAGTTTACAGAGATTGGGTGTTTGTGCAAAGGGAAAAGTTCTGGACGGCCGAGAACGAGTGATGAAAATGTAGCACGCATCCAGCAAGCATTTGTTCGCAGCCCAGGAAAATCGACTCGCAGAGCTAGCAGAGAGCTGCAAATTCCACAATCAACTGTATGGAGAGTCCTACGAAAGAGGTTAGTTATGAAACGTCAACTACCCGAGGCGATGGATCGGCCGCCAGGCAGCCCGTGGCAGAGCGCTTCATCACTGGCCTCCAAGAAGCCCTGATCTTACCCCCTGCGATTTTTTCTTATGGAGGTATGTTAAGGATATGGTGTTTCGGCCACCTCTCCCAGCCACCATTGATGATTTGAAACGAGAAATAACAGCAGCTATCCAAACTGTTACGCCTGAAATGCTACAGAGAGTGTGGAACGAGTTGGAGTATCGGGTTGATATTGCTCGAGTGTCTGGAGGGGGCCATATTGAACATCTCTGAACTTGTTTTTGAGTGAAAAAAAAAACCTTTTTAAATACTCTTTGTAATGATGTATAACAGAAGGTTATATTATGTGTCTTTCATTAAATACACATTTTTAAAGTTGTGGTATTCTTTCTGAATCACTATATATATATAAAATTCTGTTAATTTTTGCACTGCATTAGGTCAGTCACGGCAAACTAAGTTCGAATCTAGCTTGACGCTTCCATGTTCAGTTAGAGCCCTTCGCGTTCATTTTCTGTCAGTTCACCCGGACTACAGCAAACTGGCAGTTTCCAGCTGGAAACTCGAAACGGCGAGCAGCGGAGCTCGGTGAATCAGGTTCTGTTTGTACACCGAGAAACAGGGAGCAAACCTGCTTACGGGTAACTTTTGAGTTACAGCTTTTAACAGAAGTAGGCCACGGTACGAAAAGAAACCCGACAACGACGCGACGCATCTCTGTTTAGGGTATCAGTGCGATGCGAAATTTGATATGCGAGTACTGAGGAATTTTATTTTTCCGTAACCGTTACTTGCCGACAACCGCACCAATGAAGTACTCGCGGGACTGGCGATACAGTACGAACACCAGACGTCACGTGATAACACTTCCTCTAACCATGGCAATCGCTTCAATTCGGCCAGGAACTGAATTCACAAGAAACGGGGTTTTGGGAGGGTTCCCAAATGTTTACTTTAATGCAGTATCACCCCAGAGGTTTTGCCTGCAGCTATTAGAGGATTGATTGGCGATGAATTGGTCTCCTCTCCATTTTGCCTTCTGATGCAGTTAGGTGGTGTCACTCTCTGATGACCGAGATGCCACATAGAGCTACAAAATGTCTACGTGTAACACACTATTCCTCGTAGACACGCTGGACAGTTCGCGTAATACATCAAATCGGACGACTTCCTCCACATCCAAATACGGCAGCTCCTTTCTGCTATTTTGTCGCGTCTGCACGTCGACCTACCTTACTGCGCCGATTCCAGACAAGCTACCGGCAGATACATGCCACGACTTACGTCAGCGCTCTACTAGTTCCATGTACAGTGCTCTTTTAGTGACTTTTGTTAAGTGAGCGCTGTGACAATCCCTATCGGTTTGCCACCCCTGTTAAGAAAGAACACAGCCTGAAGTTAGTTCGTGACGGTGGCCGATGGACAAGGGTGATGAGTTCGGCAAAAGTAATGTTACAGGGATATTCCAGGGGCTGTATACTAAAACTGGAAACACACTCAGTGACATACGTCATGGGATAGCGCTTCCATCTACCTAGATGGCGGTGGTATCGCGTGCGCAAGGTATAAAAGGACTGTGCACTTGTGGAGCTGCTATTTGTACTCTTGTGAAAACGTTTCAAACGTGATTGTGGCCGCACGACGGGAATTATAATCCTTTGAACGCTGAATGGTTTGGAGCTAGGCACGTCGTACATTCCTTTTCGGAAAAAGTCAGATTTAAATATTCTGAGATGCACAGTCTAAGCGTGTACCCAAAATACTAAATTTCAGGTATTGCCTCTCACCGTTGACAAAGCAAAGGCTGACGGCCTTCACTTAACGTCCGAGAGTAGCAGCGTTTGAGTAAAGTCGTCAACGCTAACAAAAAAGCACTACTGCATGAAATTACCGCAGAAATTAATGTGGGACGCACGACGAACGAATCCGTTAGAACAGTACGGCGAAATCTGGCGTTAATAGGCCACGGAGCTGACGACCGATCCGCGTGCCTTTGCTTACAGCACGACATCGCCTGCAGCGCCCCTTCTGGCCTCGTGACGAAATCGGGTGGACCCTAGTCTGAAAAACTGTGGCCTGGTCAGATGAATCCTGATTTCAGTTGGTAAGATCTGATGGTACGGTTTGAGTGTGGCGCAGACCCCACGAAGCCATGGACTCAAGATGTCAACAAGGCACTGTGCAAGCTGGTGGTGGCACCATAATGGTGCGGGCCGAGTTAAAAATGGGATTGGGTTCCCTGGTCCAACTGAACCGACAATTGACTGGAAATAGTTATATCCGGCTACTTTGAGACCATTTGCAGCCATTCGTGGACTTCATACTCGCGAACAACGATGGAATTTTTATGAATGACAATGCGCCATGTCAACAGGCCACAGTTGTTTGCGATTGGTCTGACGAACATTCTGGACAATCGAGTGAATGATTTGGCCACCCCGATCGCCCAGCATGAATACTATCGAAAACTTATGGGACATAACAGAGAGGTCAGTCTGTGCAGAAAATCCTGCAGCGGCAACATTTGCGCAATTGTGGACGAGTATAGAGGCAGCATGGTTCGGTATTTGTGCAGGGGACTTCCGAGGACTTAAGTGTATGCCACGCAGAGTTGCTCAACTACGCCGGGCTGATCGAAGTCCGATACGATACTACGAGGTATCCCGAAGTTTTTGAGCTCAGTGTTTATTATATTTCTGCCTGTATGCTGGTATCTGTTGCTTGCGTGCCACTATCATCTCTGAAGGAAATTAGTAGTTTATGTGGGTATGTCTTCTTTATTATGGTACAAATAAATGGGCACCTGAATCACTCCCACCTCCTTGCAACCTGTTGATACGTGACAAACGAGCGGTTGTAAGTTTTCATGGGAGTAGCCAGTAGCTGTTGCTCCTGCAGTTTCGTCTGCTCCTCCAGTTTTGCAAATAGTTGTAGAGGAAGCAGAAAGGCAGAGGGGTCTAGCTCTGTCATCTGAGCACACAAGAGTTAGGTAGTGGCAGCGGTTAGGCTGTCTGCTGAAAGTACTTTTCTGCCGCGACTTGGCGAGTACGGATTGTTCTGTGGACAGCTCACGGGTGGTGGGATTTGAAGTGCGAATTTTAGGTCATTTCATTATAGTTTCTGGGGGAATCAGAAGTAATTATTAGTTGGTGTATGAATAATCTGTGTTAAGTGTTGATCATTTGAAGATTTTTGATAAAAAAGTACTTTATGAATAAGCTGGGCTCCACGTTTGAGGCAGAACAAAAGACTTTCACAGACCGGTATGGTAGTGGATTTATTTTTAATATATTGAGTAAATTCATTAAACGGAACAGAGCCACGAGTTAGAATTTAAATTCGTTCGTGAGTGTCGAACTTTGAAGCCAGTTGCTTTTTTACAGCTACACTGTCACGTGATTGTATGTGGAATCTAAGCCCTTTCTTTGATATCTTCCTGTAAATGTGCGCACCTCCAGAGCGTGAGTTTTGTATGAAACTCATTTTAGATCTTATTGAATATTCCGTTTTAAATCGACGCCTTTTCATTCTGGCATTCACGTTGTCAACCACATGTGAACAGGGTAAAAATATACTGCGTTATTCCATCAATCCATAATATGGAATTTATTTGCTTAGGCAAATTATTTGCTGTTCCGAGAATTGACCATTTTAAAATATTTTTGTGATTTTTGGTACTTCATCACACTAAATCAGTCTCTCGTGAAATTCTTGGTAAATGCCCAAGCCTTCAGCGCCCGTGGATCATTTGCATGCTTGACATATTTTTCCACAATTTGACGGTGTTTTCTTTGTATTCCTTGTACCCTATGCTTCCACGTGTAGATCAGTTCTCATTCTACCTCTTAGACTTGGCCCTGATACACACTGATGAGTGGTTTCCATGCCGTTGTCTTCCCTG
This sequence comes from Schistocerca americana, assembly GCF_021461395.2. Classification (NCBI taxonomy): domain Eukaryota; kingdom Metazoa; phylum Arthropoda; class Insecta; order Orthoptera; family Acrididae; genus Schistocerca; species Schistocerca americana. The sequence continues at coordinate 809,204,647 of NC_060130.1, read as the reverse complement.
GAATTTGTGATCAAATAATCGATTTGTTGAACAAACCTTGTGGATCATATGTTAAAATATTTCACCGTTTCACGGTTTTAGTCTCATTCCCCATCCTGTATTTGCGGAAGAGTAAGCTGAAGGATCCATTGATGAAGACATTCTATTGTATCCCCTTAATATACTAAATATGGAAGATAGTTATCCGTTGCGCGTTTCTTTGAATGAGTATTAGATGCAGTTAGTCATGAGGACTAAAAAAAGTTAAGATTAAATGACAGTTATGGGGAAAGTTAAAAATTAAAGGAAGGAAGATGGAAATAAGTATGTTTATCCTCCACTGAAGTAACAAAACGTGATCTTCCGCCCAATTTAAACTTAACAATTTCAGTGTTAACAGAGAGCGTCAACAGAGATTCCATTGCAGTCAATCACGCTTGAAATTAATCGGCAGAGTTTGATGAGAAGAATGTTATCTTTCTAATGTTTCATTTACCCAAGCATTTCGTGTGGATTAAGCACATGAGCTGCCATCGTGGCAGCATTTCTTCCGCCTCTGTATCCCGCAGAGTTAAGTATTACTCGAGAATACGTGTTACGTGGTTACTTTTACGTATAGGCTGTACTTCATAACAACTCTTATCTGCTTATTTAACCAATGTGACTGCGCTTAAGCCCTTATCGCTACCGTCACCTGTTTTCTACTACGACACATTTTTCCCTCTCTCTCTGTCCATTATCTTTAATTTTCGTATGAAGTGAGTAGTAATACGCTAAAATTTGAAAAATCTACAGCTTATTTTGTACTTCCTTACCGCTACTGAACGATGACGAGAGCAGGGAGGAGGGGTGAGGGGGGGGGGGTTATGAATAAATTATGCTAGAGTGGGAGTCTTACCGAATGGGTCTCTTCAATTTCCTTTATACTTCTATGGATAGCTCCTTGAACAATATACTTCTAAAAAACTGAAAAATATCGACTTAACATTTCTGACCGATGTGAAGTACAAAACATTTCGAGCTTTTAAAATAAGCCACCTGCAGCTGAGTGGGTAACTCTGTAGCCTTTTAATTCTGAAGTCGCCAGTTAGATTCTCGCTAGTATCAACTTTTTCTTTCTGTTATATGATTTATAGTTTTCTTCAAACTGAAATATTAAATGAATTTAACAACTTTTACTTTAATTACAAAAGTGCATGTATTCACAGTAACTTGAAATGTTACAAATGGTTCAAATGGCTCAGAGCACTATGGGACTTGACATCTGGGACTTGACATCTAAGACTTGACATCTAAGACTTGACATCTAAGGTCATCAGTCCCCTAGAACTTAGAACTACTTAAACCTGACTAACGTAAGGACATCACACACATCCATGCCCGAGGCAGGATTCGAACCTGCGACCGTAGCGGTTGCGCGGTTCCAGACTGAAGCGCCTAGAACCACTCGGCCACACCGGCGGGCGAAATGTTACAACTAAAAGTTAATCAAACAGGGCATAATATGATTAATACATTGTTGATATACATGTTTATGTAATAAGAATTTTAGCATTTTCTGCCAGATTTTGATTTACTCCGAATAATTTAATTTGAATAATTTTCTCGCTGTTAGTAGTTAAAAATAAAAAGGTGTTATTTGTGTTAAAGCTTGTTCAAAATTTGGTAAATTTCAATTTGTTATCAAAGGTTTACTACTGAAATCCAAACCAGTAACTTACAGATTACATAGCTAGGACGTGAATTGTTGTACTACAAACGGTTCTGATGAAAATGCTTCAAGTGTTCGATTACTGTGTGCTTAATGGCGCTCGAAAATCGTCAAAGCCAATTTTTTTTCGAATGTTTTTGAAAACTGGTTATACTGCTTTAGCAATTTTTTCTGGGCACTGACTTCCAAATTCTATTGGAGTCAAATGAAATAGGACGCGTCCGTAGTGTAAATCGGTGATTACACAGTAGTTAAATGAAGATGGTGTCACAGTGTTTTCCCAGCACTCGACGGCCACCACGTTTACACTCCACGGCGAGGGACTCTGCGTGTGACATCGCCAGTACTTAACAGAAGGCACACGTCTGCTTGACCCCACACGAGTGACGCAGGGTGTCTGCCATTAATGATACTCTCAACTAATGACTTTGCACATTACAGTTCCGCTTATCAGACGGAACTTTCAGAAAGACCTAACTTACTCCTATTTTCGGAAAAATAGTCGAAATAGTGAAGGCAGCAAAGGATCAAATAGGTAAAAAGACTACGCTTAGTAGAAATCCTTGAATAACACGAGATATATTTAATTTAATTGATGAAAAGAATTTAAAAATACAGCTAATGAAGCAGGCGAATGGGAATATAAACGTTTAAAAAATGAGACTGGCAAGAAGCGCAGAATGGCTAAGCAGGAATGGCTAAGGACAAACGTAAGGATTTAGAAGTTTATTTCAATAGGGGAAAGCTAGAAATCGCCTACAGGAAAATTAAAGATGCCTTTGGGGAAAAGAGGAGCAGGTTTATGAATATCGAGAGCTCAGATGGTAAACCAGTCCCAAGCAAAGAAGGGAAAGCTCTAAGTAGGATGGAGTATGTCGAGGGTCTGTAGAAGGGAGATGAACCTGAATGCAATATTACAGAATGCAAAGTTGACGTAGATGAATATGATATTCCCATGACAGAGCACTGGAAGACCTAGTCTAAACAAACCCCAGGAGCAGACGACGTTTCGTTAGAATTACTGATAGCCTTGGAAGAGCCAGCCATGACGAAACTCTCCCATATAGTTAACAAGATATATGGGACAGGCGAAATATCCTCAGATTTCAAGAATAATATAGTAACTCCAGTTCCAAAGAAAGCAGTTTCTGACAGCAGTTAAAATTACCGAACCAACAGTTTATTAAGTCACAGTTTCAAAATACTAACACGAATTCTTTACAGAAGAATGCAAAAGCTAGTAGAAGCTGACCACGGGGAAGATCAGTTTGGCTTCCGAAGAAATGTGGGAACCCGCGAGGGATACTGACCCTACAACTTCTCATAGAATATAGGTTAAGGAAAGGCAAACCAGCGTTTGTAGCATTTGTAGTCTTAGAGAAAGCTTTTGACGATACTGTCTTTTGACGATACTGTCTTTGAAATCCTGACGGTAGCAGAGATAAAATACAATACATGGAGCGCAAGGCTATTTACATCTTAAACAGAAACCAGACGGCAGTTCTAAGTGTTGAGGGGCAGGAAAGGGAAGCAGTGGTACCGAAGGAGTGAGACAAGGTAGTAGCCTATCCTCGGTGTTATTTAATCTGTACACAGAACAAGCACTTGAGGAAAGCAAAGAAAAACTTTGAGTACGAATTAAAGTCCAGGGAAGAAAAACTTTGAGGTTTGCCGAAAACGTTTTAAGTCTATCAGAGACTGCAAAGGACTCTGAAGAGCATTTGAATGGTCTGGACAGTGTCTTGAAAGGAAGATGTAAGATTAGCATTAACAAAAGCAAAGCAAGGATAACGATGTAGTCTAATTAAATCAGGTGGTACTAAGGAAATTAGAGTAGGAAACGAGACGAAGTAGTAGGTGAGTTTTGCTAATTGGGCTGCAAAATAACTGATGGCGGCCGAAGTACAGAGAATGTACGATGTGGACTAGCAATGGCAAGGAAAGCATTCATGAATAGGAGAAATTTGGTAGTATCGAATACAGATTTAATTCTTAGGAAGGCTTTTCTGGAAGTATTTGTATGGAGTGTAGCCATGTATGGAAGTGGAAGAGTGACGATAAACAGCTTAGACAGAAAGGGAATGTAAGCTTTCGAAATGTGATGCTACAGAAGAATGTCTATGATCAGATGGGGCGATCACTTAACTACCGAGGAGGTAATTAATTGAATTGGGAAGACAAGAAATTTGCGGCCTAACTTGACCAAGAGAAGGGATCGGTTGATAGGACACATTCTGAGACACCAAGGTATCACCAGTTTAGCACTGGAGGGAGGGAGGGAGGGAGGGAGGGAGAGAGAGAGAGAGAGAGAGAGAGAGAGAGAGAGAGAGAGAGAGAGAGAGAGAGAGAGAGAGAGAGAGAGAGAGCAGTGGTGGTGGTGGTGGTAAAAATCTTGAAGGGAAACCAAGAGATGAGTGTAGTAAGCAGATTGAGGATGCGTAGGTTGCAGTAGTTATTCAGAGATGAAGAGGGTTGCACAGGATAGAGTAACCTGTAGAGCTGCATCAAACCAATCTTAGGACTGAAGACGACAACGAAGACAACAACGTCAACGACAGTTGGAATGTAGCCATATGTACACAGCTGACCATTCTCTTCTGAATGCATTAGAGAGGTGTGCAATCTCTTTTTTGAAATTGAGCTATACTGCCAAATTTCTCGCCTGTAACACATACGCTCGTAGTGATTAATACATGTATAAACATTTAGTGATTAAAATATATGAACATAATGTGATTTTACCATTCTGACATTTATTAACAGAAAGACAATAAATCAGTATCCTGATATGTGTAACGTCATACGTGAAGAGATTCCATGTTATCAAAACTATCCTCGTTAACTCCAGATGAAGTTTTTAGGTTCAGAAATTTCGGGAAAAATGGGGGTTAATTGAACAAACCCAATCTATCTTCTTTTCGCGTAAGATTGGATTGGGTTGATAGGATTAAAGGGAGGAAAATACAAGGGTATCAGTCCATCCATCCCATTTGTGTCAAGCCAGTAACAGTCTCTCAGATGAAGAACACACAAGAGAAATCCTAATGAGCCTGATTATAAGCGAGAACTACGAAACCCAAGAGACCGAACAAAGTGGAAGCAGGAGGGGTAAGAATGTGAAGATGGGCGAGTCCAGAAAGCAGCTGGAGGCCCCCAGGACATGTTATGCGATAAGAGAAGCACTTTCCCTCTCCGACCGGTGTTTCCTCACTCTCCATTACCAAAGGGGACAAGTTGATGAAATCTCAGGAAAGAAAACGACAACGACGAGACAGTAGAACGACACATGTTAAAGAATATGAAGAATTACAAAGGCTGAAGGGGCAGGGACCAGGCAGGACCACCTAACAAGGGCAGCTGTGGGCCCCGTGTCAGAATCCCTCCAGTCCATTAAGTGGGCGACGAGACCAACGTGCCGTACCTCACAAATGAGTAGAAAGCGCTTTCGCGGGCGAAACAAAACCTGATCACCCGCTTTGGCGTCGTCTGCTAGCACCAGAGACAGCGTGTCAGCAAGTTCATAGTTTCGCTGTAAGACGGCCGAAGTGGGGCTGTGCAGTAGGATGTGGGCCACCGACAGACGGGCACCACACTCACAGTGGGGTGGTTCCTCGCGTCATAGGATGTGGCCACGGCTCACCCAAATACGGCCACTGCGAAGCGGACAGGATGGTAGATTGCCGGCACCAAGAGGAGTCTGTCGCACGGTTGAGTATCCTTTACCGTTTGCATTTTGTTCGGAGAAACTGGTAACGCGAGCAGTTCGCATTCCGAGCCTCCACAACTGGTGGCGTAGAGACGACGATCTTCCAAGTCGCCATCCTGGTAGCCAACTGTTTGGTGTGTTCATTCCCTGGGATCCCAAACGTGGGGTCCAAAGACGGCCGATCGTACAGCTCGATGGAGGTCAGAAAGAAGATCCAGTATATTCACGACCAGTGGATGTCGAGGGTGGCACTGGTCAATAGCTTGAATACTCCTCAGAGAATACCTTTAAATTAAGAATGCCTCGCCAATGCGAGAGCGAATGAAACTGAGGGTTCGAGCGATGGCCGGCAATTCTTTAGTGAATACTTGCATCCGTTTGGCAGGGAGCGTAGTACACTGCACCTTGCCTGTGTGCAGGCAAAACTGATTTGTCCGTGGATTGTAGAGCCGTCAATGGATAGCACTTCCGAACCTGAAAATGATTCACGAACGGCCAGGAACAGGTGGCGAAAAATAGTGCAGACAGAGACTTGGTCCAAAAAATACATAGAGGCGGATCCGAGGATGTGGTACACACCATGGAGGCATACACGATTGCTCCCTGACTACAGCCGGCAGTAGGGTAATTTGGAGTTCGGAGCAGACACACGTATGCGAACTGCGATCGTGACTCTACCCCTGGCTGCTGTTGTGGGAGTTGCATCTCCCTCAGGGGAACGGTGAATATGTATCGCTTAGTTGAGCAGAACTTGACACCTAATCCGTAGTGGAGTGATTCCAGCCCTAGCGAGCAGACTTTTCACGGGGCTGGTCCGAAAGAAACCTGTCGCAAGGTAGAAACCCCCATGGTGTATCGTGTCCAGCATCTGCAACGCTAAGGGCGATTCTGTGCCATATGGCTGACTCCCATTACCAATACGAGACAGGATCAAAACTTTGTGAAGCCCTAAAAGTGTAGAGCCGTCTGCAACCCTGCTCGTGTTGGAGTTGAGAAAGATGGGGAATCCACGTCAACTGGGCATCGAAGACCAGTAGCGGAAAGCGAAAGATTCCACCACATGGAGCGACTGATCGCCGAGAGAGTTCTGGTTGTGGCTGGACAGTAAGACACCGATAAAAAGTGAGTGACGCATGTCTTGGCGGCTGAAAACCGGAAGCTCTAGGTCAGAGTCGAGGACTGCACCTTTTGTACGGCACCCCGCAGTCTGCGTTCAGTGGCGGTGCAATAGTAAGTGCAGAGATTCAGGTTGGTAATTTCACTGAACCCATTTTGGTATGAGAGCAAATTTTGTCTTACCAGTTTTCGTAACTGCAGAACAAACTTGAGTTGGTGCATCATTTCAGTGATTATTCGATGTTCAGCTGTGATTTGCCGTTCTTGCATCGTGTTTCCTAACCTGAACGCTCTTTCCACTATGGCCTTTGTCGAGTTTAAGCATGACGCTGCGAAAAAGAAACTTTGCACTGAAAACACTAAGAAAGAACCGAAGACTGAATATACAAGGCCGATCTACAAAAAATAAATGTTATATTTTTATAGAATTAATTTCCACCATTGTTTTTGGTAATTCTCATGCGCGCTTTACACCCTGTTGCACTTTCAATGGTGCAGTGTGCGACGAAACAAGCACTGTATCATTTGAGAGATACAGAGGCGAACGAGTGTGCCGGGACTTACACCAGTTCACTGCGCTAGCGACACGTCACCATAACGCGTCTGTACGAAACCTGAAAGTATTGCACCATAATTTAAGAGTGAAATTAAAAATTAAAGCTACTTTTCCAAACTTTGTCAACATATGGTTCAGTAGATTGATATTTAAATTGTCAAATCTGAGTGATCGGATGAATATCTTTCCCTAAATACATGTTTTTAAATAAAAACTAAGTGGCGCTACATAAAAAAAGCAAGGAAGCCAAAAATTGGTCAGAATAGGCAAATGTATGTGAAAATCAACTGTTCCAAGTTCCAACTTGATCGGAACAAAATTTTAATCTGAATCCACATTTTTACGAAAGACAAGTGGCGCTAAAAAACGAAGCTAGAAACCCAAAAATTAGTATGAAGCTTCATTTTGATATGAAACAGTAACTATATAACGCCATTGAGGTTCCTCTAACAGTTTTGGAGTAGTTTAATGAAAACTAAATTTGGAACAAAAACGTCCTTATTTGTAGTAGATTAAGTATTATTTATAGTAATGATAAAAAGTTCTGATTACAGCACGTGATTAAAACCATTAAATAATGAAGCTATAACAAGTTTCAAGGCTTTCATGTAAATAACAATCAATACAAGGTCTCTCAAAGATGTAGTTCAGACGACTCGAACCCGGGATCTCCTATTACATGGCAGACGCTCCGTCCCTTTGAGCCACCGAGGGCACAGTGGATAGTGTGACTGCAGGGACTATCTCGCGCACGCCTCCCGCGAGACCCACATCCTCACCTTATATGTCCGCACATTACATTCGTAGTGACCCTACCAAACACATTACTCGTGGAAGACATTCTTACCAAGTCCCGTAAGAGTTCGGGTAATGTGTGTGCATCCGCACAGAAGGAGGACGTCATGGCCGTTATTGCCACAACTATATACTTATATGGATATGGTGTCTGTTCATTGGGACATGTCCGAAAGAACAGATATATCCACTTAAATATATAAATCTTTCTCTGTGATTTTGACCAACTTGACTAAATTCACACAAAAATTACGAAGAATCTTAATTGATGCGTGACCATGTTATAAAATTGTGTGTGTCCGAGAAAGTGGTCGTATAGAGGCTACTTCCGTAGACATAGATCAGATGACAGCATGTGTTCCCTTGGCCGTCCGCTGCGCCCGTACATACACTATGTGATCAAAAGTATCCGGACACCCACAAAAATACACGTTTTTCATAGTAGGTGCATTGAGCGGCCACCTACTGCCAGGTACTCCATATCAGCGACCTCAGTAGTCATTAGACATCGTGAGAGCAGAATGAGGCGCTCCACGGAACTCACGAACTTCGAACGTGATCAGGTGATTGGGTGTCACTTTTATAATACGTCTGTACGCAAGATTCCCACACTCCTGAACACTCTTAGGTACACTGTTTCCTATGTGTGAGTGCAGCGGAAACGTGAAGGGACACGTACAGCACAAAAGCGTGCCGACCTCATCTGTTGACTCTTAGAGACCGCCGACAGTTGAAGAGGTTCGTAATGTGTAACAGGCAGACATCACATAGGAATTCCAAACTGTATCAAGATCCACTGCAAGTACTACGACAGTTGGGCGGGAGGCGACAAAAAACTGATTTCATGGTCGGGCGGCTACTCGTAAGCTACACATCACGCCGGTAAATGTCAAACGATGCCTCGCTTGGTGTACGGAGCGTAAACATTGGACGATTGAACAGTGGAAAAGCGTTGTGACTAATCACAGTACACAATGTGGCGACCCGATGGCAGGGTGTGGGTATGGCGAATGCCCGTGTACGTCGTCTGCCAGCGTGTGTAGTGCCAAAGTAAAATTCGGAGGCGGTGGTGTTATATGGTGTGGTTGTGTTTTCCACAGAGGTGGCTTGCACCTCTTGTTTCGCGTGGCACTCTCACAGCACAGGCCTAAATTGATGTTTTAAGCACCTTCTTGCTTCCCACTGTTTAAGAGCAATTCGGGGATGGCGACTGCATCTTTCAATATGATCGAGCACCTGTTCATTATGCGCGGCCTGTTCCTGAGTGGTTACACGACAATAACATCTCTGTAATGGACTGGCCCGCACGGAGTCCTGACCTGAATCCTATAGAACACCTTTGGGATGTTTTTGAACGCAGTCTTCGTGCCAGGCCACAAGGACCGACGTCGATGCCTGTCCTCAGTGCAACACTCCGTACAGAATGGGCTGCCATTTCTCAAGAAACTTTCCAGCACATGATTGAACGTATGCCTGCGACAGTGGAAGCCGTCATCAAGGCTGAGGGTGGGCCAACACCAAATTGAATTCCAGCATTACCGTTGGAGGGCACCACGAACTTGCAAGTAATTTGCAGCCAGATGTTGGATACTTTTGATCGCATAGTGTAAATACGGCCTGATAGGCAACACTGTTTCTCTCTTTGGCTCGCGTTCTTGGTTGTCACTTGGTGGCATTCTTCTTCGCTTGCTGGCGGGTTATTCCAGGAGCAGGTCCGGTCATCTGGTGGCCGGGCGCCCGTCAAGTTGGTTTCCCAGTCCACTGACCAACGTCTTCGCCGACGCGTAGAATCTCGTCGCTGGTTCACGGAAGTGTCGCTTCAGCATCGGGATTCCCGCGACGACATGAAGCTGCCTCGAGGCAGATGAAGCGCCAGTCAGGGGGGGGGGGGGGGGGTTATTCTGCACTCTTTGCCGTGTCTGCAGATGGGTTTCTGCCGCGTTTCCCCCACACCACGGCCGGGTACTCAAGCACCGGCCTGGTGAGTGCTAGGTACAGGGAGATTCCGAAGTGTGTGGGCGGAGCAGTCGTGGTCACTTAGCACCCAGCTGCCATACTCGCTGCCTCGGGTGACATCACCGCCTGAATGCAACTAAACGCATGTTTACGGTACAAATAGGAAGAGATCTTGCGAGGACTCTACAGCGGCCTGGATCGCTTAGATTTCGCTGAAGTAACTGTTTCTGTGCCGCCGGTAATGAACTGAAAACTGCGTGGCTAGTGGTGATATTTTTCCACTTTTGTGCAAGCAACTAACTTAGATTATTAGAAGTCTAGAAGATAGACAATTTATTGGGACCTTACTTTAGAGGTCCCCTCTGAACTGCTCATATTGCTGTTTATGACAGACATTATTATTCTAATCATATATCATGAATATTACTATGTTGTGTGTGTGTGAAAGTTATCAAATACAATCAGAACTCAAACTCTTCATTTATGATCATAGATCTTGATTCCGCTGAATAAATAGAAAGCAGAAACATTTCTTTCAGTGGACATGACAGGAGTATGGACTTGCAGACTGGCAACTACGGCCAGTATGTTCTCCATCGCTTTCTGACTGACCACAAAAATAGCTTTCAGGCTCTCGTAAAAGAAGGCGCCAGCGCCCCACAAATGGGAAGCCTGAGAAGACACGGAAAGTAAGAGAAATTCGTGAGGGTGGTGTGCATGTCTGAAGTTACCGTGACTGAGAAAAAAATATTACATGATTTCAATACCCTTTTTCCCTTTCCACACGCGTCTCCATAACCCCGTGGTTCCCAAAACAGATAATCTTAGTGCTTTGTAACAAAATAATTCAGGACATTTATTTCCTTAAATGAACAGTCCAACTCCCCCCCCCCCCTCCCCCCTTATCTCAGGCTTCCGTAAGGCTTCCAGAATTGAGAGATTTCCCCAACTTTTCAAGTAAATTCAGTGTCCCTGAAAATCTCTCTTTGTCCTGGTTTTCCCAACGAATCGTCATACTGCGTACAGTTAAAGAGAAATGCTTGAGAAGCCTACATAAAGAGTCGACACAGCGGTGAATGAGAAATCGCTGACAGGTTACGTGAGTGACACATACATGAAATGCCGCCTCTTCTACCGTGTTCCTGCATTACCCATGCAGAAGTCAAATCTTCCAATGGATAATGGCCAGGAATGCGGTGGGCAAAAATGTGTATCAAAGTTTTTACGTCGTGCTCGTTTCTAAAAGCCTGAGGATATTTACTTCGGAATGGTGCCAAAAACCTTTGAGCGTCTAAAATTCAGATGAAGCTGCTCGTTTCTCAACACGGCCGCACTAGCAAACACGAGCGACAGTAACGCACATGCACGTTGTCGTTGCTCACCAGTGTTTATTTCGTGCCAATCCACACAATACTCCTAATCTTGTTACACGAAGTAGCAACGGCATATGATGCTCCTCGTACGATCGTTTTATGCTCTCATGCAGGGAATCAATGCCTAGGACAAGTGTTAACACACGTAGGATGATCTGATGAAGTTTGTCAAATAATACCGACAGAACTTTCCAACTATTCCTATGACATTATGCACTAGCGTATCTTGCCTGTTTAGGCGACACAGTGACTTGGTACATTTAGGACTGTCAGAGCATTACGTGCCATCGCCATTGCTACAGAAATGTCTAAGCTGGGTAACCATCTGAGAGCTGGTACGCAATTACAGGGTGTTTCAAAAATGACCGGTATATTTGAAACGGCAATAAAAACTAAACGAGCAGCGATAGAAATACACCGTTTGTTGCAATATGCTTGGGACAACAGTACATTTTCAGGCGGACAAACTTTCGAAATTACAGTAGTTACAATTTTCAACAACAGATGGCGCTGCAAGTGATGTGAAAGATATAGAAGACAACGCAGTCTGTGGGTGCGCCATTCTGTACGTCGTCTTTCTGCTGTAGGCGTGTGCTGTTCACAACGTGCAAGTGTGCTGTAGACAACATGGTTTATTCCTTAGAACAGATGATTTTTCTGGTGTTGGAATTCCACCACCTAGAACACAGTGTTGTTGCAACAAGACGAAGTTTTCAACGGAGGTTTAATGTAACCAAAGGACCGAAAAGCGATACAATAAAGGATCTGTTTGAAAAATTTCAACGGACTGGGAACGTGACGGATGAACGTGCTGGAAAGGTAGGGCGACCGCGTACGGCAACCACAGAGGGCAACGCGCAGCTAGTGCAGCAGGTGATCCAACAGCGGCCTCGGGTTTCCGTTCACCGTGTTGCAGCTGCGGTCCAAATGACGCCAACGTCCACGTATCGTCTCATGCGCCAGAGTTTACACCTCTATCCATACAAAATTCAAACGCGGCAACCCCTCAGCGCCGCTACCATTGCTGCACGAGAGACATTCGCTAACGATATAGTGCACAGGATTGATGACGGAGATATGCATGTGGGCAGCATTTCGTTTACTGACGAAGCTTATTTTTACCTGGACGGCTTCGTCAATAAACAGAACTGGCGCATATGGGGAACCGAAAAGCCCCATGTTGCAGTCCCATCGTCCCTGCATCCTCAAAAAGTACTGGTCTGGGCCGCCATTTCTTCCAAAGGAATCATTGGCCCATTTTTCAGATCCGAAACGATTGCTGCATCACGCTATATGGACATTCTTCGTGAATTTGTGGCGGTACAAACTGCCTTAGACGACACTGCGAACACCTCGTGGTTTATGCAAGATGGTGCCCGGCCACATCGCACGGCCGACGTCTTTAATTTCCTGAATGAATATTTCGATGATCGTGTGATTGCTTTGGGCTATCCGAAACATACAGGAGGCGGCGTGGATTGGCCTCCCTATTCGCAAGACATGAACCCCTGTGACTTCTTTCCGTGGGGACACTCGAAAGACCAGGTGTACCGCCAGAATCCAGAAACAATTGAACAGCTGAAGCAGTACATCTCATCTGCATGTGAAGCCATTCCGCCAGACACGTTGTCAAAGGTTTCGGGTAATTTCATTCAGAGACTACGCCATATTATTGCTACGCATGGTGGATATGTGGAAAATATCGTACTATAGAGTTTCCCAGACCGCAGCGCCATCTGTTGTTGAAAATTGTAACTACTGTAATTTCGAAAGTTTGTCTGCCTGAAAATATACTGTTGTCCCAAGCATATTGCAACAAACGGTGTATTTCTATCGCTGCTCGTTTAGTTTCTATTGCCGTTTCAAATATACCGGTCATTTTTTAAACTCCCTGTACCTTCACCTTGCTATCGCCTCAAGTGATTTAGTATAGCCACTAAACCCACGCTGGCCGGAAAGCAATTTGTGCCATGCTACCGCTCCTCGACCGGAGGAAAAATTTGTAATTATCTTCGAAATAACAAGGATCTATCTGTATATTCAACACGCAGTAGGGAGATGACCCTTATCTTTCTCATCTGCACGCTACGTTAACGCCCTTTGGTTTGGTGAATGCCAGCCCGAGTGAATTCTTTTAGGCGATTTTTAAGACTTTGTTAAATGCTGGGCATCAATCGTCGCCTGGAAGACAATGATAAACAGTTCAACTACAAGCACGCAATCCACTCAAAAATGCTATACACAACGTCTCCCTTGTGTTAACCGAAGCCTGGTGGTAATATTGGCACCGGCCAAAAAGTTAAAATAAATAATTACTGACTCGTGAAATAGAAAGCAAAAACCCTTAACCACGGGACAACGTTAGCAAGATAAACAATTACTTTAGAATTACGAGAAAAATATAAGCGGTACCGCATGCCACTTCATTTCTTGTCGAATTCTCAGGCTATACTCGTGAAGTTAGTTTCAACGCAGCCAATGGAAGCGGTATTTAGCCTTATGTGCGATTACACAGACTGCTAGCTACGCTAGTGACACTAATTGATGAACGTCTCAACAACAGCTGCGTTGCTCGACGTTAATGAATGGAGGGCGAGTTCACGCCAGCCTACATCCACTCTCTCAGTTCGCGATTGCAGACACTTCACGAGCATCTTTATGGCAATTATAGTCTGCCCGAGCTGACGAAAAACACGCAACTACTTTGCGGTCACTGATTTATGTAACTTCAGGAATCACGTTCATTTGCAGCTATTTTTATAGAAAGTAACCTCACTTCTGTTCAACATATCTTAAATCTTTATCTCCATTAGCGATAGTTTCTATGAGGTTAAACATACTCCGAGTACCGGAAAAAAGTTAAATCTACCTGTATTCGCGATGGTTCTCTGTAACTTTACTAACGTACTTTGAATGAGCTTTCGATGATACACCTCTCAGTTCCTTAAGCAGTTTGAAAGCATCCGTAATCCAATCACCATATAGTTAATAGCGAGATCCTCTACACAGGTAATAGAAACGAAAAAAACCGAGGTTCCGTTATCAAGCTGTACGTCGGTAAGAATTATTCCTAATAGTGTGTCAGGTGTTCGCCAGCTGGCACCACCGTACAGATACATAGGCATGCGGTCTTTGTATAATGATCGCGTGAAGCCTATTTAAATTCGTAACCAACTACAAATTCCTGCGGCAAATCTACAAACGGAGCCTGAAGTCTGAAGTATGTAACGTCTACGGCTGCTGCTCCTCGGGTTGCTCAGGCACGTCGCATTGTCTCTTGAAAAAACTGCAGCTGCTGAAGCAAATGTTCACAGAAAATGACAAGTGAGACTGACTGACATTTAAATTCACAGTTCAGTAAGGGTCTGCAATGCTACTGACTTCTGAATTAAAAATAGTGGTGTGATGTTGCATGTGAACCACTTTTGCAGTACACAGAACAAAGAGGTGTTCCTCGGAAGAATCGTCACTAGGCTTTAAACCTGGACCGAATGCCGCCAATTAGAAACGAAGAGTCCTACTAAAATGATGCCATCCCCTCACGAATATTAGACAAAGCCTGTGGCAGACTGCGGTTCATTGGTAGAATACCATGAAAGTGCAATGAAGTCTGCAAAGGAAACTGGAAACAAAACTCTGGCACCCATTCTAGAATATTGCTCAAATGTGTGGGACCCATAATGAGGATATTTAACGAATACAAAGAAGCACGACACAAATGGTCTCAGGTTCGTTCGATCCGTGAGGGAGTGTCTCACGGAGGCTGAAGGAACTGAAATGGCGGACGCGCGAAGACTGCTGCAAAATATTTCGTGGAACCCTAATTAATGTTTATAGAGTAAACTAAGTGACGAACTTAGAAATACGAGGACTATTCGGAAAGTAGGGAACAATCCGTCACGAAATGGAAGCCACAGCGAAAATCGAAATTGTTTTATATGCAACAGTTAGCGATACCTTCCAGGTACTTCTCTAAGTAGCCGCCGCTTCGACTTTTAACACCTGTCGAAACGTTGTATCAGCTTTGCAGGACCCTCGTCACGTAAGGCAGCTTCCTGTACTTTCCGAAAATTTGCTACGCTGGACTGCAGCTCGCTGTCTGTGCCAAAATGTCTTCATACCCATCGGTTCATCTGGGCAGAGATGAGAATCAGAAGAAGCCAATTCCGTACTGTATGGTGGGTGATTACGCGCTTCCCATCGAAAACGCTGCAGGAGCTTCGTCATGGCCCCTGCACTGTGCGGCCGAGAACTGTCACAAAGAAAGAAATGCACGACAATTACGTTATGTGGGACGAAATCTCACGGCAGGCACCAATACTCTGGAGACACTATTGTCTAGGTATCTTTAAGTGCTCACTGTGCGCTCAGAAATGACAAGAGCGGCATGCTGTAGACACTGCCCAACAGATCTGTGCAAAGCTTCCGCAGATTTTCACAGTGGTTTCCAATTGGCGACCGATCGTCCCATACATTTCGAATAGCACTCTTACACTAAAATCCCTTGCACTTCATTCCCACAGGGATCGCCAAGATACGATGGACTGCACTGAAGAGCCAAAGAAACTGGTACAGTAGCCTAATATCGTTTAGGGCCCCCGCGAGCACGCAGAAGTGCCGCAACACGACGTGGCATGGACTTCACTAATGTCTGAAGCAGTGCTGGAGGAAACTGACACCACGAATCTTGCAGAGCTGTCCATAAATCCTTAAGAGTAAGAGGGGTGGAGATCTTTTCTGAACAGCACATTGCAAGGCATCCCAGATATACTCAATAATGTTCATGTCTGGGGAGTTTGGTGGCCAGCGGAAGTGATTGAACTCAGAAGAATGTTCGTGGAGCCGCTCTGTGGCAATTCTGGACCTGTGAGGTGTCGCATTGTCCTACTGGAACTGCCGAAGTCCGTCGGAATGCACAATGGACATGAATGGATGTAGGTTATCAGACAGGATGCTTACGTACGCGTCACCTGTCAGGCATATCTAGACGTATCAGGGTCCCGTATCACTCCAACTGCACACGCCGCACACCATTTCAGAGCCTCCCTCAGCTTGAGCTGGCCCCTGCTGACATGCAAGATCCATGGATTCATGAGGTTGTCTCCATACCCGTACACGTCCATCCGCTCGATGCAATTTGAAACGAGACTCGTCCGACCAGGCAACATGTTGAGGACGGGTCGTGATTCATTCTTGGGTAGCTCAGTTGGTAGAGCACTTGCCCGCGAAAGGCAAAGGTCCCGAGTCAGAGTCTCGGTCCGGCACACAGTTTTAATCTGCCAATAAGTTTCATATCAGGGTACACTCCGCTGCAGAGTGAACAATCGTCAACAGTCCAATGTCGGTGTTGACGGGTCCAGGCGACGCGTAAAGCTTTGTGTCGTGCGGCCATCAAGGGCTCCGAAAGCCCATATCCATGATGTTTGGTTGAATGGTTCGCACGCTGACACTTGTGATGGCCAAGCATTGAAATCTGCAACAATTTGCGGAAGGGTTGCGTTTCTGTCACGTTGAACGATTCTCTTCAGTCGTTGGTCCCGTTCTTGCAGGATCTTCTTCCGGCCGCAGCGATGTCGGAGATTTGATATTTTACCGGATTCCTGATGTTCACGGTACATTCGTGAAATTGTCGTACGAGAAAGTTCCCTCTTCATCGCTACCCCTGAGATGCTGTCTCACATCCCTCGTGCGCCGACTGTGACACCACGTTCAAACTCGCTTAAATCTTGATAACCTGCCACTGAAGCAGCAGTAACCGATCTAATGACTGCACCTGACACTTGTCTTATATAGGCGTTGCCGACCACAGCGCTGTGTTCTTCCTGTTTACATCTCTCTCCATTTAAATATGCGTGCCTATACCAGTTTCTTTGGGGATTCAGTGTAATTACACCACGGAAATACGCATTTAAGGAATTATTCTTCCCGCGATGCATACTTAAATGGAACTGAAGAAAGCATCAATGACTGGTACCATGGGACATATTCTCTTCTATACATTCCACAGTGGCTTGCGGCGTATAGATGTAGATGTAAGGCAACTAGTCCAAAGAGGTTCGTAACACTCGTCAGCAGGGAAGCTTACGCTGACCACCTTGTAGGGTGAGGAATGTGCTATCTTTGAGCAAAAGACAGCTATCACTAGCAGTGGTGTGGCTGGAGGGTGATCGGTATACAGAATACCTAGAATTCTTTGAGCTCACCCCAGTGAAGTTTGCGGAGAGAGGGAAAGACTACTGCCGTCCGGGGATCGACGGTGTGTCTTACAGTACTGGCAACTCAGTTTTCGTGCCTATTATCTGCTATGGTAGAAATATCTCACTGAACTAGAACAATTGTGTAAGCGCAATTCAAGGACTCACGTTTAAATGTGAGTACAATTAAGTTTGCCGGATCGGAATGCTAAAATATCTGGAGGAAATTTCAAAATGGCGTTTTGGAATTGTTGCAGAGAGAAATAAATATTATAAATCTAAATATTTTTATTACTAAAAGCAACAGCCTACAAAAAGACTTAAAATTTTTCGCACGTAGTTAACACACACTTAATTTTTACGTTGCCGCAAGTACTTCGAACTGGATTTTACTGAGTCCACCCATTTGGATCCTTTCTTAGAATTCAGAAACTATTTAAATATCAAACAATTTGCACCCAACTTCAGCCTAATTATTGACTCAGCCTTTATTAAATCGAAGGCCATTCTATTTCTCTCTTTTGTGAATAAATTTATTAGGCTAAATATCTGACCACAATAAGCATTGCTTACAGCGATTGACAATACAAATTATATTTTTTAAATTTTTGCGTTTCTTCTGGCCGCATTTTTTTTTTAAATACGCACAAATTTTGTCAATGACATGTCCTTGTCTTCTGAAGGATGTTCAAATATTTCTCGAAGACAACAGTAATCTGTATACAAGGCGTCGTGGCCAATATAATTTGAAATATTAAGCACGTCTGGTAATTTGGAGAACTCTTGCCAAGTAAATAAATTCACACCTTTGCGAGATAGCACGGTGAGCTGCTTATACGACGAGTTTTCAGAAAAAAACAGCGATCTTCCAAGTACTTAAGTGCTCGCTTTAAAAACTGTTCAACTTCGAAGCAAAAAATTTTTCCCACTATCGGAAATATTTCTTAATATGATTCTATTTTTACTTCCGAAGAATTTGTCACGTAACATGTTCTTCAGGTGACAACAGTTTTCTCATTAAACTGTCTATTTCTATGGTAGTGTATGCTTCACTTTCCAATGCTACAATTTGTGCTTTAAACTGTTGTGCGCAAAGCACAAATAAGGTTCTGTAATTTCTTCCTGTTTACATTCGTCGACCTCTACAGTGTTACGCTGTTTTAGGTTTCTGGATACTGATTTCGGTATCTCCTTTCGGCATTCATCTTCCCTTTCAACAAAAAAATACTGCTTTGCAGCAGGCTAGCACTCCTGCAAACAATCTAAAGCTGGTAAAAAGAGAGCCTATCTTGTTGAGACACGACAAAGAAGGTTTTTGTAATCGACACTTGCAATTAAGAAACATTCTTTCAGTTTCTCGGAGTTTGTGAAAGATAAGCGGATCTCTCTGAATGTTTTTATAGCGATGGTTTCGATATCTACAACAAAGCTGTAAGAGCGTATTTGACGCAGTTGTTAATTACATGGCATTTGCAGTTTGCTTTAATGTGATAATCGTTTGCCTGACGTAATTTTTTTGGATACTTAACTGTTCACACGATAATTTACAGAAGAGTTATCCGCGCTGTAAGCAGTTAAATTTGTCAGTTTAAATCATTTTCTCCGTCACTGTCTTTATTTTTCCAAATATATCCTTGGACGATTCAAATCGATCACAAAAATCCAAAAGCGTTTTAAGTATTCCATTCTCTGTATTAAAATACTGCACAGAATACGGATAGGTTTTTATGAAGATCGCTTCCTACCGAGTAATACTCAGCGCTCTTAAGTTCAGTAACGACTGGTTATAATGCATATGGATCAAGTACATTCCGTGCAGCTTTTGTGCTCTCACGTCACATTTTAGCGGCCATTTTGCTGTCAGATGAAACATGCTCCTGATCTGTATTCTGACAGTCAAGGCTGTTGTAATTTAAGCCATGAATTACGTTAGGAAATACATCAGTTCAGGTCTTGATATTTCAGTTTTCTCAGTAGTATCTTTCCTTAGCAAGGAAAGTGTGGAGTTTACTCGATATTTTTTGACAATACAATTCTACATAATTTTTGTCTGCTTGTGTTTGACTAAACCAAGACTTCCTTCATACTCCATTTAAATATCAGTTTGACTAAGTTCGCATACAGCGGTATAATCATCTCTTTTTGTACCCGTTTCGAGCAGTCAGGATGACTTTCCCAGCGAGAAGAATATACCGTACTTTTTTTTTATGGCCCAGGTCCGGTCTCCCTCCCCCCCCCCCCCTCCCAGCAGATTTATATTCAGACATCCGACATTACCTAAAACAAAAACAATTTTATCGGCACGGGCACACGACGAAAAAAAAAAAATAATAAAATAAACACGCCATGCCACAAAGAACAAAACATAAACCTTACAAAATGGGAGAGTAATTAGTACATAGCATTATTGTTAAAGAAAACAATTCTAAACTTTGAGCTCTCTGACCTAATTCTGATAGTGCTTTAATGTCATTGCTAGGGACCATCTTCTAAAAATTTGCGTATTAAGCGCGTTCTGACCAGTTGTTGCTTATTTTATATTAAAACTAGTGACGCATATTTTAGCTGTAGTTTCAATGGTTTTCGGCAGGGTACCTTGTTAATAAAGGAAATTATTCGTTGTAGTCTGCCAAAACTTTTTGCCACGCTCTTTAAAAGCACTTAACAGCCGCGCATCAATTGTTTCGGAAGGATAATACTACTGTGAAATAGTGCATAATTTCTATTATTTTATGTGCCGGAACGCACGTCTTCAACCATACAACCTCCAACTCGTCGATTATCCGAACTAACTATAGCGTAAGCGGACAATCAAACCGTATACAATAGAACGCCGTTTATACGTTTCTGAAGGGGAATAATAAAATAAATCAGAAGTGAGATTAAATTTAAAAACAAACTCCTTAACATATTCGTATTAACTTCAAATGCATGGGAACGGAAGGTACGTATATTTTACAGCAGTAGTGGCCGTGCGGTTAAAGGCGCTGCAGTCTGGAACCGCAAGACCGCTACGGTCGCAGGTTCGAATCCTGCCTCGGGCATGGATGTTTGTGATGTCCTTAGGTTAGTTAGGTTTAACTAGTTCTAAGTTCTAGGGGACTAATGACCTCAGCAGTTGAGTCCCATAGTGCTCAGAGCCATTTGAACCATTTTTTTTACAGCAGTAGACAGGCAATTCTCAACTGTCTAGCAGTTGGCGAGCTTTAATAGCACACTATGCTTACACTTTTCTTCACACTAAAAAATATTAAATAGTATCTGTTTGTCACTGCCTTTCAGCTAGCTTTTTAACAAAGTAACGTATATATGAGGTTGGCTATACTAACTGAAATTATTATTTTTTTTTTTAGGTTCGTGTACCACAGACGTAATAGAATATATGTTCCTCTATGAGTTCATAGATCTAAAAGGAAAAGTGGATTTCACCAGAGAAATGCACATGACAAATGAGGCTAAAACATATGCGCTTCAGTGCATGTCTGGCGCCCTCTTCAAATATGTTACAGAAACTGATGATAGCCGAAGTTCATCAAAATAAACTGATTCTCTCGTTGATGCAGAGAATGATTCGGATATCATCATCTCATCTTCTGAAGGCAACAGCGACAGTACAGATATGATAACCCATGACGAAGACGAATCAGAAAAAAAAATATTGAAAATGACTGATAATACTAATAATGTGATTACTATCAAAGACTGTACTAACAAAC
Organism: Schistocerca americana; assembly: GCF_021461395.2. Taxonomy (NCBI): domain Eukaryota; kingdom Metazoa; phylum Arthropoda; class Insecta; order Orthoptera; family Acrididae; genus Schistocerca; species Schistocerca americana. The sequence continues at coordinate 809,183,545 of NC_060130.1, read as the reverse complement.
GAATCACTGCAGGAATTGAGAAGCTATTTCATTGGAGCATACCTATTCCTGACACTGTTCGCATTGCGGTCGTAAAAAAGGGAAGTGAACATTTCCAAAAAAGGGAAGCATTATACCTAGACACGTATCAAAAACAAAAAGTGATAAGCAATATCTTTCAAAGAAACAGTTTTATGTAATGCCTACTGGTGAAAAAATTCTGCAGTCTTGGATGGTTTACTCTCGAACAGCTAATAATTTCTACTGCTTCTGCTGTCCTTTGTTTGCTATCACCAGTAGTACTAATGCAAGACTTACATTTGTGATAGGATTTCAGAAGTGATGGAAACTTATCCTAAACAGGCGACCATGAAACTAAAAGTGAACATCTGGAAAATCTTCAAAAGTGGAAAACTTTGGAAATGAGACTAAAATTACATAAAGCAATAGATGACGTAGACTTGCGATAATTGGACACTGAAAACTGAAGTGGAAACATCTTTTATCAAAGTTATTGGATGTAACTCTTTCTGGCTAAACAAAACCTAGCATTCTGTGGACATGTTGAAGGACAAGGCTCTACAAATAAATGCAATTCCTTCGAACTGGTGAAACTACTGTCAAGGTGTTATGTAGTGTTGAAAGAACACATCTTTAATTTGGAACATGGCAAATCGCAAAAGGTGTCATATTTGTCGCCAGAAGTGCAGGATGAATTTAGAAATGTTTTAGCGAACCACGTGAACTCTAAGCTTGTCAACGAAATTAAATCGCCTAAATGTTTTGGTATTATGTTTGATAGCATAGTTGATATTGCACATATTGATCAGATGTCTAAAGTGATTCGTTTTGTGAAATCAGGAACAGAAAAGTGGAAGTAAAAACGTGTTCCTTGGAGTTTCTCCTCTAAAAGGAAAAAAAAACCGCTGATATGAGTGACTAAACTTTTTAAAAGCTTGAAAAGGGCGGTCTAGACGCTATGATGTGTCGTTCTCAAGGTATGACAACGCAGGTGTATTGGGTGGCGTATATGGACGAGTACAAGCTATTAACGAGAGAGGGAGGAGGAGGAGAAGAAGAAAAAAACTGAAGCCGTTTTTGTTGGATGTATTGACCGTTCAACTAATTTATGTGGCAAACATTCCTTGCACAAAATGTTGTGTAACATTTTTCGGAACAGTTGAGACCTTTTTACATTTTTTTGCTTCCACTAGCTACTGGGATGTTTTTACTGAACGCAGCATAGCATCTGTTGACTCTCGACAACGCGTTGGAGTGTCCATTATGCTGAAGTATAACCATTGGCAGAAAATTTTTGTGGGGGGTTTTGGCTGCAATTTACGTATTGTGTAATCAACAAGAAAATTTGGGTACCAAATGTGCTGCACAAAAACTTATGCTTGGTGCATCTAATTTCACATTTCTTTGTTATCTTTACTTTTGCAACGATGTACTGAGATAAGTAAATCGTACTCAAATTACATTGCCAAGTAAGTGTTTGAGTCTTTATCAGTTAAATTAGAGGCACTTCGGTTTTATACTTAACAAAAACAAGGTCATATCGTAGGAGCGGCAATACATCTTACTGTGAAAAAAATCTGAGGATATTCCAATAGAAAGAAGAATTCGTCGTAAGCAACGAACGGCTGGTGAATTGGACACAGATACAGGAGTCACTCAGAGCAGAGCATTAAAAGAACATGTTGGAATGTCTTGGCCGATTCAGTATTGAAGTCGGGACCTGATCGAAGACCACTCAAGATGTCGCCTCACAGTTCAAAGTGGTACAGCCAAATACTTTGCTGTAGGCGAACAATCAAGAGCTGAAATTAGCCGTTTCAAAATTCAATGGTTTTTATGACGTTTAAAAGCAGCAGATGTTACAGTTTGATACGGCATGTCTTGACTTTTTGAAATTAATCTTGGAATGGGATTTTAATGACACTTTTGCAAATCTTATGATCGCTTTAAAGTTATTTATGACGATTTACCTATCAGTTGCTTTATGTGAGAGGAACTTCAGTAAATTAATATTAATTAAAAATTACTTACAGTTAACAGTGAGTAATACGAAGTTAAATAATCTTGCCATGTTGACTAACATTAGGCAACACAAAATATTAATTTTGAAGATCTGAGATCAGAGTTTTCGGCTGTTAAAGCTAGAAAGCAATTTTAAGTGTTTGTGCCTCGCTTTAGCAAATCGTTTTCTGAAGAATGTATAGAGTATAATACTAGGTACTAATGTACACTGTATAATACTAATGTATGCATACTAAAGGAATACTATCATGTATTGCAAATTCATGATTAATGACTCAGAGGCCTTTGTCTTATTTAAAGTCATACTTCACAATATCCAGTCATATTGATTTTAAGGGATTTTATTAGATGGGTGCCACCCACTGATTACTACATTTACAAAATATTTCATCAGACTACAATCGAATCGGAGAATAGACGACTGATGTCTGCTGGGGAAAGCATGAAAATGTTCTGCACCAGACGAATCGTGCAACTATCACAAACTCGAATTTTGAGTGCTTTTGGCATCTGTAACACTGACAAAACCTTGCTCCGAGCTATTTCCAATTCTCCAGACCACTCTAATAGTTCCTAGACTGTAAGAAGTTCAGTTACGATTAAGATGTACGCCAAGCAATGTAGCCTTCTGTATGCGCTGGCCGACAGGCACTGAACACTGAGTAGGCTGTAGCAACTCTGTATAGTGGGTTAACAATATATCATATCTAAGAAATGTTTACTGTCTTTGACTCGTCGTCCTAATGGTTCAGTATTAGGGTACGCTTGGACCTGGTGTCTAGCAGTAGGGAAGACTAAGCAAATTACAGGGTGTTACACGCTGTCTTCTGGCGTTGCGTGGGAACAAATACAGATTTGTTTTGTTTTAGGGCGCAAAAATTGGGGTCATACGCGCCCATATCAAAGTTATAGAACATGAAGACAGAAGTTAAAGAACAACTAAACGTCAATCTCAATTTACATAAGAGAAGACAGCTGAAAGCAGGGACGTGGAGAAAGGGCTACGAAAGACACCATACAGAAACGGAGGTCTAGAACTAAAAATTAAATGGCCTTCGCCATATTTCTTTGAAGGATGAAAAGTAAAACGCGGTCGACAGCCCGGGCACCATTTGCTAAAACGGCCGCTAACTCAGAGGGCGAACCCAAACGGTTAAAAAATGGACATTCCGTCAGGAAGTGGCGGACAGTTAAAACTTGGGCACAACGTGTACAAAGTGGTGGGGAGCGCCACTTATCAAATGACGATGGCTAAAAAGGCAGTGCCAACACGCAACCTAGTTAAATGACCTCTTCCGCCGGACGGTGTGGCCGAGCGGTTCTAGGCGCTTCAGTCTGGAAGCGCGCGACCTCTGCGGTCGCAGGTTCGTATCCTGCCTCGGGCATGGAAGTGTGTGGTGTCCTTAGGTCAGTTAGGTCTAAGTAGTTGTAAGTTCTACGGGACTGATGACCTAAGATGTTAAGTCTCATAGTGCTCAGAACCATTTGACCTCTTCCCGTGGGAAGGACCGAGAGGAGGTTGTCCAAGCCGCTGGGAGAGTCTTAATAATCCTGAGCTTATTCCCATGATGGGAGGACAAATGGCGATGCCAAAGGGACACCGCCACTTGACAGGCAGCAACACAGAGATCATTGGAGGAATATACGAACTAGTGGGCTGAGGTACGAAATACTAACAAAGCAGGCTCCGATCGTTACATGCGATCCCTACCGTTCCTCGACTTTGGTAGGTGGTGCACCGACTTCAACCGAAGCGAGATTAAAGCATTGCGCTATTTAGCATTCAGATTGAACTTTACGAATTGGGGGTAGTGCACTGACTGTCCAAATCTTTTTGCTCGACATCAATATTGTAAGTGCGAGTGATAGAGGAATGATGAGGAATGACTCAGGAATGACTGAGGTAGAACGTAGGTAAATGCAGTTACATCGAGAGCAACCGCATGATGTGTGGTATGCAGTCAGTGCTGCAAAAATAATCAGACCCAACTTTTTGTACCGAACGATGACTTCTGATAATTATGTGAACAATATACTACAACCTTTCATCAGAACTAACAGTTGTAACTTATAACTGTATCACGTAGGACAACCTGAGAGCACACACCGCCAGTTCAACTACGGCAGTATTACCAGGTGTTTGACACTAGGATCTATTGGTGTTGGTTCTCTCCAAAAAAAATGGTTCAAATGGCTCTGAGCACTATGGGACTTAACATCTGTGGTCATCAGTCCCCTAGAACTTAGAACTACTTAAACCTAACTAACCTAAGGACATCACACACATCCATGACCGAGGCAGGATTCGAACCTGCGACAGTACCAGTCGCGCGGTTCCGGACTGCGCGCCTAGAACCGCTAGACCACCGCGGCCGGCTGGTTCTCTGCAAAGGAAGGCCACTCATAACGTTTCTAGTTAGACTAAAACCGATACGCCACTTGCGATAGTCCCAAGGAGTGGCAAAGGCTCGAGAGGCGAATATAGGCTGATTTCCCGCTATTACGCCGTGCGACTCCGGCCACAGCACTAGCATCATCCGTGAAATTTCCTGTAATACAACGGGCTGTAAATTGATCCCGGCTCCATTGCTTGTGTAAACGATTTCCGCCCACAGCTCCCACCACATTAAACGCAAGTGTTAGCGTAGTAGTAAGAAAACTGTTTTCTCTCTTATATCAGGTGTTTTTAAAAACCTGCTGGTCTGTGAAACTTAATTAGGCAATAGGAGAGTGCTGTTATTTTAACACAGAAGCCGAACGGTACCACGTGTTAGTTTGTGTACTTGCGCAGTCGAGTCGTTACGGTATTCTATTTTCTGCCCCGCGAACATCACAGTGGGGTAACCAGCCGGCGTTCACTGCTTTGTGGACGAAGAGGCAGGCATCACTCACTCCTATCGCGCAATCCGTCTGTTTCTTGCCGCCTCTTATGCCAACCTCCTGCAGTAATTTGGGAGGATTCAGTATAAAGTTAAAATCCAGCAGCAGTTCTGATACTTTTAGCTACTGTATGTAAATGTTTGCCGCCATGGTGCATTGAGGAAATAAATGAAGTAAATGACGAAAATTTTAACGTTAGTGTTAGGTCTCAGAGTAGGTCCAAAAATGAAACTGCAGATCTTAATTGTTTTCCGCAATATTTGCACTAGCTTTCTGATTTCAAAATGAAACAATCTGCGTTTTTTGTGGCTTTAGAGGTATGTGCTATAATTTTTATTCATTTCTGCACAGAGCAGCTTTTAGTGTTGGGCGTATGCACGAAATAAAGACTGAAGGAGGCTTTAAATACCTGTCGACGACCACCTAGCTCTGTTTGGATGGGGCTGGGGGCAGGCAACGTGTCTGACCTCCATCAACTGATTTAGGTAGGATAAAAAAATTTAAACCTCGATCGCCGCACGGGTATTACAAGTCCTTTCCTCGCGAATACGAAATTACTGCACCTCGACGAGTCCTCTCAACAGTTTGTATAAATGCTGCAAAGAAAAAAAAAAATTGGGCGAGCAGGATTTTTCAAGTAACAAAGCTTTTCTGCGTCGATATTCGTGCATCAGATAATGCCGACACCTCTGACGAGACATCAATAACGTTTTTACGATTGAAGAGTTTCTTTCGAAACTCCGCAGACTTCGAGACATTAAAGTAAAGTTTTCTTTAAAGGCATTCGAGAGCTCCAGGAAAGGAAGAATTATTTTGCGACCCCAAACTACGACTGCAGTAGAATGTTTCCCAAAATTCGTGAACGATTAGCGGGAAGGAGGATTATCGGCAGCCTCTGCGTAAACTCTTATTTCTCTCGTTCTGCCGCCGTAATAACTACGCAGCACGCATGTCGAAGGAAGAGAGATTTCTCGAATTTCTGGAACGTGGGATTTTGGAATTTTGAGAGCGACGATCTACGCAGTCGACAGCGCTTGTAGTGACTTCCACAGGAGTTCCACCACACTCGCCCTCATTCCACAAATCTGAGGTGACCGCCGCTCCCTCGTCTGTCTTCCCCTACTGCAATTTGACAAGGGGACGGACTGTACAACAATCGTCAACAGCTCACTGAGCTAAAACTACTTGCTACTGTAATCTCCCTTTGGGAATCAGCCTTTACTATAATTCTGCTACTCAACTGCAGTCTGTCATCTACTCAGATTTAAGTGGCAGTTTCATCTTCAACGATTCCGTACTCAGCGGTTGTGACTTAATCCAGTGACTGATCGCTGATCAATTATCGTGTCTTTTCGTCTACTGTCGCCGTTTAAATTACATTTATTTTCGCTGAGGGTCAGTTAACATGCTTCGAACCGAGGCCGACGATTTTCAAATAGTCTGACCAACCTTTACGTTCGAACCTTATGGCCAAACTGCCTTTGGAAGCTGAAACCGTTGGTTGGTTGGTTGGTTGAAGGGACCAAACAGCAAGGTCATCAGTCCCTCGTTTCAAATATGCGCCATTCCGCTAATGGGACAACTCAGCAAAGTCAGAACAATAAAACGGAAAAGGGAAAAAACGTAAAAAGGCAGTCATGTTGTCATTTGTAAAAAAACAAAATGAGGGAAGTCGGCAAGAGAACGAACCCAACACTATGCTGAAGCAGTATAGGCAAGACCACCTGTGACTTAAAAGGTACAACTGCTATAATGTAGAAAGTACGTATGGGAACAGTAAGACGAATCAAGCCTTAAAAAAATGGGTAAAAACAGAGTAAAAGGGGAAGAAAAGAGGAATTCGGTCAGGGAGGTGAATCAGGAATCTCCGAACACTGCTTACAGTGAGAGAAACCCAAACACTCACCGCCCCGCCCCAACACCAGAGAGAGAGATTAAAAACCTTAAAACTAATAATAAAAACCACTTTCCCGGAGGAAACCGAGAACCAGAGAGACCATCCGGGAATCATCAGCCAACATCAAAGGTAAAGTGTGGGGGAGCCTGTACTTAGCACGCAGAGCCAAAAGAAGGGGGCATTCAACCAAAATGTGGGCTACTGACTGGAAGGCTCCACAACCACATAGTGGGGGTGGCTCATCACGCAAAAGAAAACCATGGGTCAACCGAGTATGGCCAATGCGGAGACGACACAGTGTGGTCGAGTCCTTTCGGGAGATGCAAAAAGGAAGAACGCCACGGGCCTGATGTCACCTTAATTGCACGAAGTTTATTAGACAGGGGAGTAGCCTCCCAAGAATTGGCCTATGACTGTGCGAAGTGGGATTTGATGTGAAGCCGTGAATCCGCTGCAGGAGGGGTTACAGAAAACGGGGGGTAAGTAACTGCTCCCCCAGCCAAACGATCAGCGAGCTCATTACCCGGGATACCCACATGGCCTGGGACCCATAGGAAGTCAATGGAACAAGCAGCACGGTGAAGATCAGCGAGATGGTCATGGATGGCAGAGACCAAGGGATGGCGCGAAAAACACCGGTCAATAGCAAGAAGGCCACTCATCGAGTCCGTACATAACAAAACGCGGTTGTGTTGGGATTGTTTAATAAAGGTAAGGGCCCGGGAAATTGCCATCAATTCCGCAGTAAACACCCCACATGTAGGTGGCAGCAGATGACTTTCCGTTCCAACAGAGGACGTGAAGGCATACCCAACACGATCAGCAGATTTAGAGCCATCAGTGTAAAAAACAACAGCATCCCGAAACTCCCACAAAATTTGGCGAAAAAAGGAACGGAACACCACTGGGGGGATGGAATCTTTCGGACCGCGGCGGAGATCCATCCGAAGTCGAGGCTGAGGAACTAACCAAGGAGGGGTGGAGGGGAGGGAGCGAGGAAGACAGGACAAAGAAGGAAGCCGAAAATCACGGTTAAGAGACGCAAGGCGCAGCCCAACCGGTAAACCCGCCCGAGGGCGGGAGTCAGGCGGGCGACGTCCATGGTCTGGGAATAGGATAGAATAGGAAGGATGAGCGGGAGAAGAACGGATAGTAAGGGCATAAGACACCAGAAGCTGTGACCGCCGAACAGAAAGGGGGGGGATCCCAGCTTCAACCAGGAGACTATCAACAGGGCTAGTAGGGAAGGCACCGGTGGCCAAACGGATACCACGATGGTGGACTGGATCCAGCACGTGCAGCGTGGAAGGAGCAGCTGAACCATAAACTTGACAACCATAGTCCAAACGTGACAGAACTAGAGCACGATAAAGACGGAGGAGGAGGGAACGGTCCGCACCCCAGGAGGAGTGGGCAAGGAAGCGAAGGACATTGAGTTTACGGAAACATCCTACCTTCAGGAGTCTGATATGGGGCAGCCAAGTGAGCTTGTTGTCGAAAAGAAGACCTAGGAAACGAAACTGTGGAACCACAGGCAATCTTTGTGCAGCGAGATAGAGCTCTGGATCAGGGTGGACCGTAGTACGGCGACAGAAGTGGACCACCCGCGATTTTAAAGGAGAGAATTGAAACCCGTGGGAGAGGGTCCATGCAGAGGCACGCCGTATAGCCACCTGGAGCTGCCGTTCTGCAGATGGCATCGAGGAGGAACTAACCCAAATGCAGAAATCATCCACATACAGGGCAGGGGCGACCAAGGGACCGACAGAGGCCACAAGTCCATCGATAGCAATGAGGAAAAGAAGGACACTCAAGACAGAACCCTGTGGGATGCCCGTCTCCTGGGTCCGTGGAGAACTAAAAGCAGTACCAACTCGAACTCTGAATGACCGATGGATCAGGAACTGGCGGATAAAAATCGGGAGTGGGCCCCGAAGACCCCACTGATGAAGGGTTAGTAAGATGTGATGGCGCCAGGCCGTGTCATAGGCCTTGCGAAGGTCAAAAAACACTGCAACCAAATGGCGGCGCTGGGAAAAAGCCTGCCGAACTGCGGATTCCAAGCGAAGCAAATGATCGATTGGAGATCGTCCCTCTCGAAAGCCACACTGGTAAGGGGACAATAGATCCCGAGATTCGAGGACCCAAGTGAGCCGACGGGCTACCAGCCGTTCAAGTAACTTACAACCAACATTGGTCAAACTAATTGGCCGATAGCTATCAACAGATAGGGGGTTCTGACCAGGCTTAAGGACAGGAACCACAATGCTATCCCTCCACTGAGAAGGGAAGTCACCCTGGAGCCAGATACGGTTAAACACCCGAAGAAGATGGTGCCGTTGTGGAGCACTGAGATGTTGAAGCAGCTGGTTATGAATGGAATCTGGGCCAGGAGCCGTATCATGAGAAGCAGATAGAGCAGAAAGAAATTCCCATTCAGTGAAAGGTTCGTTGTAAGATTCTGACTCACAAGTGGTGAAACATAAGGTGACAGCTTCAGCCTGCTGTTTTTGATGAAGGAAAGCAGCTGGATAGGAGGCCGACGCTGATGCCACTGCAAAATGGGTCGCAAGATGTTCTGCGAGAACTAATGGGTCCGTACAAATGCCATCTGGGAGGTGAAGGCCTGGGAGGGTGGACTGCCGATGGCAACCTTGGAGAGAGCGAAGTGTAGCCCATACCCGTGACAGAGGGACAGTGGAACCAAGGGAAGAAACGAATCGTTCCCAACATATCCGCTTGCTCTGTTTGATTAAATAACGGGCTTTAGCGCGGAGGCGTTTAAAGGTAGTAAGGCTGGCTACAGATGGGTGCCTCTTGAAGTGTTGCAAAGCTCGACGGCGATCACGAATGGCAATGGCAATGGCAATGGCCGTACTCCACCACGGGACTTGCCGACGACGAAATGGTCCAGATGAGCGCGGGACAGCAAGGCTAGCAGCGCGAACAGTCGCGTCAGACACGTCACGTAGGACGTTATCAATACAACCCGACAAAGAGGGAGAAAACTCGACCTGTGCAGTGTACAGAGGCCAATCGGCGCGGTGGAAAGACCAACGAGGTAACCTGTCCATCGGGGAGCGGGAAGGGAGCGTGATAATCAACGGGGAATGGTCACTACCACAAAGGTCGTCGTGTGGCGACCAGTGTAATGAAGGGAGGAGAGAGGGAGAAGAAAGAGAAAGATCAATGGCAGAAAAGGTACCATGACCAGCACTGAAATGAGTAGGGGAGCCATCATTAAGAAGGCACAGGTCGTGGTCTGCAATAAATTGGTCTATAAGAAGACCTCGTCTAGATGGAAAGGCACTGCCCCACGAAGGATGATGAGCATTAAAATCCCCAAGGAGGAGGAAGGGAGGAGGAAGTTGCTGAAGAAGGGTGGTTAAGGTAGCAGGTGTAAGAGTCCTGTCAGGAGGGAGATAAAGATTGCATACTGTGACTGCAGAGTCTAAGTGGACCCTAACAGCAACCGCTTCCAATGTAGTTTGGAGAGGAATCCACGTGCTAGCAATGTCTGTACGGACCAACGTACAAACGCCACCAGAAGCGCGCAAGGGTCCGACCCGATTTAGACAGAAAACACGGAGGGTCGGTGAGTGAGCATCAGTAAAATGAGATTCCTGGAGAACCACACAAGCTGCAGAGTAGGACGAAAGAAGGGATTTCAATTCAGGAAGGTGACGATAGTATCCATTACAATTCCATTGGAAAACCACAGAACGATGGTTTAAATGAGAGCTGAACACGCTAAATCCAGTCATACCGCCGGGTCCCCACCCGTCACCGACAAGGAGGGGGCGACATCCATGAACGACAGGTCAGAATCCAGTTGTGAAGTCGGGGAAGGGACCTCCGGTGACACCAGAGGCTCTTTGTCCCAGGACTTGTTTCTTCTTCCATTCACGCTGAGATCGAGGAGGGCTGAGTGGCATGAAGGAGCCAGCTGCACCAAGATCAGGAACAGAAAGATACCGGGCGACCTAGGGACCGACAGACTGCGGTTCTCGCGGTCGCCGCGCGGCAGCAGACCTTTGACCTGGAAGGTGCCGGGAAGGGGCATCCCGGGAGAGGTGCCCTTGACTGGCAGACGCTGAAGGAGTGGGACACTTCTCCGGCTGGGGAGGGGGAGCAGCACCCATAGGAGAAGGTGTGGGAGCCGCAGGGGAGGGGGGGGAGGAGGTGGTCCGGGATGGGGAGGAGGAAGGGGTGAAGGTGTAACCAAGGTGTAACTAGATGTCATGGACACAGGGTGCAGTCGTGCATATTTCTTACGGGCCTCTGTGTAGGTTAAACGATCGAGGGACTTCTACTCCTGTATCTTTTTTTCTTTCTTATATACTGGGCAATTTGGAATGTGGAGAATGACTACCATGACAATTTACACATACAGGAGGGGGAACACAGGGACTCCCCTCATGGAGTGGACGTCCACAGTCACTACAGAGAGGGGCCTGGGAACAGCGAGAAGACATGTGGCCAAAACGCAAGCACTTAAAACACCTCATAGGGGGTGGGATGTACGGCTTCACATCACAGCGATTGACCATAATCTTAACTTTCTCAGGGAGGGTATCCCTTCAAAGGCCAGGATAAAGGCACCAGTATCAATACGATTATCTTTAGGACCCTTCTGAACACGCCGAACAAAGTGAACAAAGTGAACACCCCGCCGTCCGAGATTGTCCTGAAGTTCGTCATCAGTTTGAAGGATGAGGTCCCTGTGAAAAATCACACCTTGTACCATATTTAGAGACTGGTGAGGGGTAATGGACACAGGAATTGTGCCAAGATGGGTACAGGCACGAAGGGCCGCAGATTGGGCAGCTGAAGCAGTTTTTATCAGCAACGAACCCGACCGCATCTTGCTCAGGGAGTCCACTTCGCCAAACGTATCTTCAATGTGTTCCACAAAGAATAAAGGTTTGAAACTGGTGAAAGTATCTCCATCAGTCCTGGTGCAAACTAGATAACGGGGGAAAGATTTTGCCCCTAGACGACGGGCCTGACCCTCTTCCCAGGGGGTAGCCATGGAAGGGAAGGCCGAAGGGGGCAAGAGAAGCAGCACTTGAGGAATCAGTTCCACGCAGAGAGACGGCCGCAGAAGAACGGCCACAGTTTTGGACCCGTATGCGTTGCATCTGCATAGCGTCCACCCTGATACCACCCACTCCGATCAGGGGCTCTCCTCATGGGCGCCACCCAGCCACAGCAAGGGCCGTCTGGCACGGCGGCCATTGCCGAGAGTTCCGATGCTCCAGGATGACAAGCAACCACTCCAAGGCATGCATGAGGAGGTCACAGCTCAGGTATCAGAAGTGTGATCCCTGTGTGTTCAGGGGGCTCAACCAAAAGGGTACATAGCGACCCCACCACACGGGCTGGCTACCATGCTGGCTATGCACCCTAGCATCAGACAACGACGTGAAAGAAAAGATGGAATGTACTAGGAGGGCGCACGTTGGAGACACTAGGTAAGGTGCTCTTCCCCAAATGGCTCACACTACGGAGGAGAAATTTTGTAATGGAGGTCAAACCCCAGAGGGGGACCAAGGAATGCCAAAAGGAGGAGATGATTACACAACAAAGCCGCAGTGTAAAACCAACAGAACCAGGAGGATAGCGGGGGCCAACATAAGCAAGGACACCAATAGAGGGAGAGAGGGCGAGGGGAAAGGAGCATGGTGGGGAAAGGAGGGGAAGGGAAAGGAAATGCAGCCCGGGAGAGAAAGAAGGCTGCAATGGCTCGGGGCCCCGTGCTCGCCACGCACGTATCCACAAAAGAGTTGTGGACCCCCTGGGGGGTTGGTTGAAGGGAGGGGGAAGGGACCAAACTGCAAGGTCATCGGTACCTTGGTCCCAGTAAAATAATTACACAAGGGAGAGAAGGAGACGTGCAGCACAATAACAGGAGAATGGAAGAACCAGAAAAACGACAGAAGGACACCCAACACTACTATGGACGAAACAGGAAAAGAAAACCACAGCGAGAAGCAAGGATCAAGTAGAAGGGATAGAAACAAGTGCTGATGACCGTGGCTGGCCGACCACGAGAATAAAATGGAATAGCCGGCCACACCGCGACACATTAAAACATCCAGCCTAAAAGCATTAGAGTGGAGAATACAAAGGGACAAAGGACATGCGCTAAAACATATAGAATGATAAAACCCACCGTCACGTATAAAACGTAAAACTAAATTAGCCGATGAGGAGTTGTCAGCTAAAATTAATGGCAATGAGTACAGTAACTCAAGATTCCGACGCCGGGCAGCCAAATGAGGACAGCTTATCAAGATATGGCTCACTGTCAACCGGGCGCCGCACCGAAACTGAGGTGGGTCAGCACGGTGTGTCATCCAAGTGTGGCCAATGCGGAGCCGACAGAGTCCCTGCGAGAAGCCCGCGTGGAGGTCTTCCAAACTTTCGTAGTCTCCTTAATGGCACGCAGTTTGTTGTGCGTACTGAGATTATGCTAGTCCGTCTCCCAAAGCCACAGAACCTTGCAGCGTAGTACTGAACGCAGGTCAGTTGGAGAGAAGCCCATCTCCATAAGCAGTTTCCGCGTAGCGTGTTTGGCCAGCCTATCGGCAAGTTCGTTGTCTGGGATTCCGACATTACCTGGGATCCAGACAAACACCACTGAACGACTGGACCGTTCCAGGGCATAGATGGAATCCTGGGTGGCCGCTACCAAAGTATGACGAGGTGTAGCAACACAGATCATCTGATGGGACGGAATAGCTAAAAGGCCTAGGTAGTCTGACTGAAGCTTCATTCTCCGACACTCCGACGCGACCAGCGACCCACGTGACCATCACGTTGGCTCTATCATTAGCGAGCGAATGGAGGCATTCTTGTATTCATTGTACTAAGGCGTGACATGATGTGTATAGCACACAGAGGCTCTGGAGGGCACTGTGTGAATCACAGTATCACACAATTGAGAAGCCTGTGTCTTCAGACGTACTGGGTGGCCTGATAGAGGGCGAAAAAAGCTCTGCAGTAAGAATGGACCACTGTTCGAGAAGCCGGTATCTAAAATGTTTGTCGCTAATTGCAAAGGTGCATCAGATACCACAGTTAGCCTTAGAGCCATCAGTGTAGACGAAGGTGCTGTTCTCCAAGTCGTGTGCAAAGTTCGATAAACTTAGAGCGATAGGTCGAATCTAGAGTAGCGTCCTCAGGACGCGAACTGAGTCCAAGATAAACGCAGACCCCTGCACGAAGCCGAGGCGGTGAAAGGCTCTCATCCACCGGGAACGTGGCAGGTAATGTCAGTTTAAGCTTCCGAAGCAGTGTACGAAAATGATCTCCAGGACGCTACACAGGACTCTTGCCCCGTATTGGTGATCAAGGGCGTCATCAAAACAGGGCGCATATGATGGATGGTTGGGCATTTGGGCACAGAGGATAGCTGGCACACGTATCTGCTGAGGAGAGAACACCAGCGGTAGTTCGGCAGAGTCTGGTTAGGGACTCCTAACTGGGCTAGTCTAGAATGACCCTGTGGATTGTGTTTACACTGCGTAAAATAGACTGTCGTGCAGATGACTAAACGAAGCACCAGTTAATCCATTTTTTTGATCAGACAAGGGATTGGCATCCGCGGAGGAGTATTTTCCGATTCGTTCCCATGAAGTACCGTTTAAAACACTGTCACACGATCCTTTATTCAGTGGATGCTGAGAACTTACGTCCTTACACCATTTTGATTCAGTAAGCGTACTATCGATGGCAAGACCGTTTCGGTATCAAACTAAATTTGTGACTGTATAGAAGATTTTTCGGTAGGCAGAAAGCAGCGAATATTGCACAGAGAGAGACAGGCAAGTGTAGAAGTAATTTCAGGTGTGCCCCCAAGGAGGTGCATTGTGATCTTTGCTGCTCATGTTAATAACCTCGCAGAAAATAATAACAGGTTAATTTTACAATAAAATGAAAAAAGCAATCAATCACTGTTAATAATACTATTTATTAAGAAATGTATCGTCGTCAGAGGTTTACTGACAGGCAACTGTTCATGTTTAGTACTAAATGTAGTTTACACTGTAGATGTGGATTGTCGGTAACGCCTCTATTTGTTCTTAATAAATAGCATTAGTAACAGCGACAGTTTTTACGTTGTCAGAATTAACCTGCATTTTCACACAGTCACGGTGTCACCGTACCAATTTTCGACAAAATAACAATAGTGACGTCAGACTTTTTGCAGATGATGCAGTTATCTATAATGAAGTACTACGTGAAAAAAGCATTCAGTTAGACACTGAAATTTTATCAAAGTGTTGCAAACTGCTGTAAGTATTTAGGAATGTAATATTGCGCACTTCACAAAACGCAGAAACAAACATCCAATGACAACAATATCGATGAGACAACTGGTATCTGTCAACTCGTACTAACACCTGAGTGTGGCAAAATGTTGGGATGAACGACCATACAGGCGGAACACTCGTGCGGAACATCCTAGATCATTCACGAAGTGTATGGGACCATACCAAATACTAAATAATAGATATTCGATACGCACAAGAAAAGGGCAGCGCGATACGTGACATGTTTGTAAGAGTCGCAGAGATGCTGAGAAAATTCTACTGGCAGACTATTAAAAGGAAGGCAACCACCACGCGAAAGCTGTTAAAAAAACAACGCATTTAGTGAGGACTCTAGGAACATGCAACAATCTCTTACATATCGCTCATGTACCTAATCTCGCATGTAGTTGCCAACGAATGTTCCGGATTGTACGGTTTGGAACAAAAGGCACAAGGAAGACTCACAAACAAGTACAGTAAGTGAAAGCCTGCACTGTACGATGGGAGACTCGCGTGTAGTGCCTAACGCTTAGTAGCATCAAGTAAGTTTGAAGCAGTGATTTGAGAAGCGCTGCGCAGGCAGGGCTGTTGCGGCGCAGTGCGTGCGGCCGCTATCACAAAGCCAATGCTGTATCTTATCTGGTTCGGCCAAAGCGCGGGCCCCAGACACCAGCAACTAACGCCGCCCGGGCAACAACCCACTACGGCGGCGCCAGGGAATCCGAAGAGCTTCAGTGGCGGTTCTAACATTTGTCTTATACTGTCCGTCATTACGCTATTACCGACAATTACGCCGCACATGGCTCTCGTGTGTCTCGTCACACTCCCGATGTCTCAAAGAGTAGTAAAACATCTTACATTTGGCAGCTGATGTCGACGGAGTGTCTTGTTGGTCGCTCGACGGTACGATTGTCAGCGCACTTGCTGCTGATTACGATTTAGAGAATGCAAACCTTTCGTCGTAAGCAATGATCCTGCGACATTGGCAAATGGACACATGTCTGTTACTTGAAGACTGTATGGAACGATAATACACAAAATTTCTTTAGGAATCTATTAAAACTGATAATAAAATAATTATTTAAATAAACTTCAATATAAAACGTTTTTAAAACGGAGTAAAAAGTGTAAAGCAATTTATTCTAGCCTCACACAGATTGCTACTACAGGATAGATTCCGAAGCCCATAGTGAGAGTTTTCCAGCTATGAAAATACTTGTAGAATTTGAAACGAAAAACGTGGGGCGGGTGCAACAAGAGGTGAAGTATTCACGTCTATTATGTTTTTTCACGTGCCCCACGTTTTTCGTTTTAGATTCTGTAAGTAAGCTACTAAAATTTCACAGGCACAAATTTCATGACTTTAGGCTTAGGTATATGTATGGGGCTAGGAGAAGCAATTTTATATTTACGTTTTCTTCTTTAAATAACTATTTTACACTTTTTAGTTGCGTGTCAAATTTTTCAATCTATTTCAAACATTTTGATAAGATTAAAACAGGCGTATGGTAAAATTTCAGGATCATTTCAGTTTCTCTTCGCCTGAGTGAACTAGTTCATTGCTTCGCCCTACGGTTATCTCACGAAAAAACCCCGAAGGTAAAAATTAGAGAGAATCGAACTTACACGGGGACTTAATCATCGACCGTTGTTACCACAGAAGATTCGTAAGTGCAACAGTGGTAGTCTCTGTCACACGTCAACAGCAACGGAGCTGAATATTACACTGTCATCAATGTCTGAGCTATGTTCAAAGTTAAGACACTAATTGGGAAGTTAGTTTAACACCAATTGTAAAATTTGTAACGAACAAGCAGACAAGAAAGTGAGCTAGTAAAAACGTGTGATAAAGCCCAAGGATATATACGGATCCACAAGCACGTTGGTGCGCAGTTCCTTTCGCTTTAATAAAACTACAATACACTGACTATAATAAACAATGAATAACATGAGAATAATAAAAAAAAAGGAAAAAGGAGGCTTCATGTTTCTCCCCCCACTATATAATCTCTGAGAAGTAGAAATTTTTTCACAGTTATATACATAAATGTTATCTGGAACTTTTACCGAAGCCAGATTTCACTTAGGGTAGTCTAAGGCAGCATTTCTCAACCTTTCGGTATTCGCGACCAAAGTAAGCAGTCGACGCAGACCGACCTCAGCAGAACAGAAGAAAAGATCTCCGAGTCTACTTCTAATATTAAAACCTCCTTCGAAACACTTTGCTCTGCAAGCCAGGCCCAAGGGAGTCACTAACAATAACTAAACTCTCTTAATATAGTTTAAGTTAGTCGGTCAGGCCTTTGCGCGCGGAAATTCAAGCGGCCAACCACGTACAGTGTCGTCGAACGTATTCTTTCGGTTTCCTCAACCCGAACCGAAGGCTCTGTAGTCTGTGTCGTCAATGACTATCTGGCGGGCCGCTTCACCCCAACGGCCTGATGGGCGAACTTCCATGGTAATTAACTCTGATTTTTTTCTTAACAGTTGTCTCAGCAGACTACCCTGCAACACCCTTACAAGCTTTCCAGACTGTTTCTAACCATCCCGTATAAATAAATACGCGTTAAAAGATAAATCAACTCTCAGCGAAAATATTCGGTTAATTGTGGGTGGTTTATCACTGTCAAGCAGAAGTATGAACCGGTCTCTTTTCAACGCACTGAAACAAACAACCCAGTCATCCTTCAGCATCTCTCAGCTTATTACATGACGAAATAGTTTTCACCTGTGAACTATTTCCTCATTCTACCCAGTAATTTTGTCGTAAAGTCGGGACAACACACACAACCTTTAAAAATCAGAAGAGTACGGAAATATTTTATTTAAAATAACATCATCCCTCTGACGGAAGACTTAAAGCAGTGGTAGGCCACTCTGGTTGAGAAGGTGCCTTTGTGTTCGAAGACAGTGCAATATTCTCAACCGTGGTAACGCTGTTTCTTTCCTTTGTGGCTGGAGACACGATATTGTTGGGGAATTTCGCACCTAATGCCTACGTAATGCCTAACAATTTACTTATATAGCGCAGTGGTTGAGAGAGTCCACTTCCGTACGGTAACTAATTGGTGTGACGCAGTAGTGACTAGATTAGCCATAGGATATGTTCCAGTCACCTCTCATTATCCAGGTTTAGGCTTACCGGGGTTCTCTAAATCGTCCGAGGTGTACGCCTCCGCAGTTTCTTTGAAAATCTAGACTGTTTCCCGCAATGTCCACGACCAACCCGAGCTCTTATTCCCTCTGTTTGAAGGGAGTCAGTAGAACCCTCCACGTCCCCCCCCCCCCTCCCCCCGGGAACTGGTATGTTTGTTAACAACAATACAATATTTCGTCATTCGAGAGACCACAACATAGGCACAACTAACTGCTCTCATTGTTCCGCATTTTCCACAATTACATGCAAATTATCCAATAATGCGAGCTGTGTGTCAACACCGCGTCGCGTCAACGTCATTATTACTGCTGCTAAGCCGCCACTCCGTTGCACATTGGTAGAAATAGCGACCTCATAGCAAATTCTATAAGCGCTAGCACTTTCTAACCAAAGATAATGTGTAAGAAATATCACACCACGAGAAGTGTATCACCACTATATTACAAGATTTGTAACGTCATATCAAAACTCTGATGCCTCCAACCGAAGCTACTATATGCGTCTAGCACAGCGCTACGAAATACGCACCCAGACGGAGTGTCGACCAGTAACTGGAACAACGAAAATCATGTCGCCTGCAGGATAGCCCTCTCTTCAAACTTCAACGTGTTTGGGTGTAGTTGTGAACACCAGTGCTTGGATTATGATCGTGGACACATCCAATTGCCGAAAAATTTTCGGTATAATCTTAGTTGATGCCCGACATTGCAACTACTCTAGTATCAGTTGTGGCAGAAAAATTCCCCGCCGGCGGTTATAACGGTAAACAGACCTCAAAACATGGGTGGAATTAAAGACTGGTACGAACGAACACCTAGGTAAAGCGGAACTCCTCCAAGCACTCGTATGTCGAACGAGTCAAGTGAGACGCTGGTAGGTTATGCAACTCCTCGTGCGATCGTCTCCACCAGGTCGTGAACGGGATAGCTACAGATGTCTTCCGAACACTACACCACGCGCGGTAGAGTGTGTGTGGAATCGTCCCCAATCTGGTGGCTGTCACAGAAGAATTATTCGCTAGCAATTTAAGCGCCATCCTCTCCCCTTCCCTCCCGTCCACCTTTTCTCACTGGCCCGCCGAGACCAACCGGTCGCACCCTCCCGAAAAATACACCCACTAGAGGAAATCTGTGGACACTTGTGGAAAACCGTTGGGAACAGTGTAAGCGTCAAGTACTTCCCTCCCACCACACTTTCTCTCGGTGGACCAATCAGAAATTTACTCCTAATCTTCATCCAACCATCACGCCTTTACAACTTCCATATGCGATCCCATTTTCAGCCCGGTAGTTCTCCGAGGTGGAATGAAGACACATAATTACGATATGTAAAGAAAACAAACCCTTCAATATTGTCAAGATATGCGAGATTACTACAGGTCCCGTATATTAACTAGAGGAAAATCACAGTATGACCATTGTTGTTGACGTAATTCCGACTGATCCACAGAGCTCAAAGAGAAACGCTGGAAAGCCAGCACAGTGGAGTATTTGCTACGTAAACTCGTCTGGACGTATACAGGGTGTTACAAAAAGGTACGGCCAAACTTTCAGGAAACTTTCCTCACACACAAAGAAAGAAAATATGTTATGTGCACATGTGTCCGGAAACGCTTACTTTCCATGTTAGAGCTCATTTTATTACTTCTCTTCAAATCACATTAATCATGGAATGGAAACACACAGCAACAGAACGTACCAGCGTGACTTCAAAAACTTTGTTACAGGAAATGTTCAAAATGTCCTCCGTTAGCGAGGATACACGCATCCACCCTCCGTCGCATTGAATCCCTGATGCGCTGATGCAGCCCTGGAGAATCACAGCCGTCCACAATACGAGCACGAAGAGTCGCTACATTTGGTACCGGGGCTGCGTAGACAAGAGCTTCCAAATGCCCCCATAAATGAAAGTCAAGAGGGTTGAGGTCAGGAGAGCGTGGAGGCCATGGAATTGGTCCGCCTCTACCAATCCATCGGTCACCGAATCTGTTGTTGAGAAGCGTACGAACACTTCGACTGAAATGTGCAGGAGCTTCATCGTGCATGAACCACATGTTGTGTCGTACTTGTAATGCACATGTTCTAGCAGCATAGGTAGAGTATCCCGTATGAAATCGTGATAACGTGCTCCACTGAGCGTAGGTGGAAGAACATACTGACGAAACTAAAATTAGCTCTAAAATGGAAATTAAGCGTTTCCGAACACATGTCCACATAACATCTTTTCTTTATTTGTGTGCGAGTAATTTTTCAGGAAAGTTTGGCCGTACCTTTTTGTAACACACTGTATAGTGGGCAGCCCTCAAATGTGGGCAGGATGGTGCAACTGACATACCTCCAATACACGTGAATTATACCACATGTATCGGATATTAATTTAGCGTAAAATACAATTCTGGAGCCACATCGGCAATGCGCTAGATCCACCAGTTTTCCCAGACATGTCACTCTCCGAATATTACAGCGCGAAGTCACTATAAGACTCGTAAATTTATGTAGAAATATTCCTCACCACACACAAACGAGACTGACCAATGACCACAATGCAGAAAAAACCCTCTTCCTACATACAAAGTCAAACCCAGAGAGATCAGGGTAGCAATCTCGCTATACGTTAAAAAATGCGACCTTGGAGATCGAGCATAGTTTGCCATTAAGCATATTCTCCAAAGACCAATTAACCTACCACCATGCGAAATCCAATTCCGAACACCACAAGCACAATGTGCTCTGGAAAACGGGCTGCACATACCTGGTAACAGTGCGATCAACATCACATTTATGACGAGATGCTGCGCGTATCTGTCGGTGCTACGGACCCAGAAACCGCGGGGCCGACGTGTCCACCGTGAGCCTGTAGACAGCCCTGGGAATGCCGAGAGGACGGCTGTGCACCACCGCGGCTGCTAGTCCAGAAGTACCGACAGCGAGGGAAGCGACCTACGCATAGCTGATCAATTGGAGGAATCAGCGACTGCGTTTGTCGCTAGGAGTAATGGCTAAGACATTCCTTTTCTCCTTATAGGTTATGACTGATCGTGCCGTCATCTGGAGTCCTTACTCATGTTTCTGTTATCAATATGGATAATCGACTCACTGCGTTCGACGTTCATTTACTTTAATTATTTGAAGTGGAAATCGATTACACGCACTTGTTCTATTGGTACACCACAGTCCTTTAACAGGAATAGCGATGAGATAACATAGGGATGAGAATTCTATATCCGCGTAACGACAGGCGCTGCATATTTGCTAAGAAACGACATTGAAAAACCGCGCAGAAGGAATTTAAAGATTTATTTGAGAATGACAGAGCAAAAAAATTACTATGACAGACAGGATTCGTTGTCCTGTACATAAAGAACACACTGCTAAATTTTCAGGCCTGGAGCACGTGAAGAAATTGGTTGTACGAATAGTAAAATTTCTGAAGTTGCACGGATTATTCCGTTGTCAGTTGCAACCGTCTCCAGTGGAACTGTACGAAGAGTACACAGATTACATATATTACTGCAAAGTAACTTTGTTAAGTCCGGGGGGGGGGGGGGGGGGATGGGGGGGAGGGCATGCCTGGAACAATTTTTAGATTTAAAACTCGCTACTATTCAATTTAGAAAGACAACTGAGTTCAGCAACGAGAGTTAGAACATTCGGAATGGATTGCAGATTTTACATTTTAAGCGGACTTGACTCCACACTGTCCGCAGCAACATATTGCAAGGTAACGTCTGATTTGATGGGGATGCATTTAAAAAGAAAATCGCGTAGTAGAAGGGGCACATTTTGATAAAGAGAAAACGCGAGGTTTGAAGAATTAATTGTGGCGTCTAAAGAATTACAAAGCTAGTTTTAATAAAGATTTTGAGGAAAGTGTCAATCTGACATCTGTTTCTGGGCTGTTTTTAAGACCGTTTGCTGTTTTAGTTGAAAGCGCCCATGTGCATATGTCTATGTAAGTGACATTGTCTGCAAGGTAATTCCAGTTTTAATAACAAATCTTTTTACGTTGAAACTGTCCAGAATGTCTACCTTGCTTTCCTTAGGTAGAGTTCCGAAGTCTCCATAATGGGGTTGCCAAAGTGCTACAATATTTCGAGCGACGTATTTGTGTGTAGACTTTTCTTCGATTGTGAAACTAAAGTCACGATTACAATGTAATCCGAATGCGGAACTCTTTGCAATTTTGTGTGTCTGTATGCAGACAGTTGGTACGAAATAAAAATTCTATACGTCTCCAGTAGGTCACAAATAATCAAATAATAGTGAACATTCGTTTTCACTGCAACCCGTGTTGTTTAGAAATGTGAAAAATAAAACTAAATAGTATGTAGTGCGACTGCACAGCCATCTAAATGCGGGGCTTTCGAATTTTTCCCCTCTCCCCTACTCGTGTTGAAAAAATAAGTTCAAATGGCTCTGAGCACTATGGGACTTAACATCTGTCATCTGTCGTCAGTCCCCTAGACTTAGAACTACTTAAGCCTAACTAACCTAAAGGCATCACACACACCCATGCCCGAGGCATGATTCGAACCTGCGACCATAGCAGAGGGGCGGTTCCGGACTGAAGCGCATAGAACCTCTCGGCGACAGCGGCCGGCTTACCCGCGCTCAGGTAGCATGGCGTGACGGTGGGGATAACGTGCAGTGAAGCTTAGCACTTTGGCACGCGTCCCCTAGCCTCTGGTTTTATGGACGTGGTCTATAATTATCGCAAGAAGTACGCCCACAGAAATATCTATTTTACTGAGAGTCTAGTGCTTATATTCGTATAATTCTGAACAAATATTACACACACTATGGTACATTGTGCTACTCTCAAAAACAGAGCTAGAGAGGAAAATCTCTTCTATTTTCCCTTATGTAACGCTGACTGTCAGTTCTCAAAGCTGTTTCCATTAGGGGAGGGAGGGAGCTAGCGAGCTCGAGTATTGACCAATTTACGCTCATATAAAAGTAGCATGTTGACTGAATCCTACCAGTAGATAGTGCACCATTATGTTATTGGTTTTTGGGGAAGTCTTCCACTTAGTAAGGATTGTGTTGCAGCATTTCCACACGCACTCCAAGACTCACTGCTATCAAGTGTGACTAGCAACCTTATAAAACGCACGGGTTGATAACTTTTTCCCTTCTTTGTAAAAATGTGTACGAATCAATTTCCTGATACATCTATTGCAAGGTAACATGTGTTTACAGAACGCATTTTTATTTGTTTCCATCAACATGGGACACGACAGGTTACAGGATATTTGCCTAAGAACGTTTTTATTTACTTAGAGCAATCGGCTTAATAAAATCTCGCTATGCAGGTAAAAACTGCTACTGTTCCTCTCAGAAGTGTCATGCTCTGACGTTCACTCAGATATTACTCGATTAGAGATTCCCCATCGACAGCAATGTCGTAGGCGGGGGCGTCGTCATATTGTGAGAGGTTGATTCGTGATAAAACCTTAACGTTCGACACCTGACGATCTTACCGTGCAAGTAGAATTAGCGTGTATTTTTGCTACTAAATGAAGCATTTTTGTAAATAAGACTGTACGAGTAAATCTAGCAACTCACAGACACGTATTAAAATATTAGGACGTGTTTTTATTCCTACGGTTGCTTCGCGGTTCGACAGGTGACACGCTAACATCCTTATCGAGGTGGCCGCCAGTGTGTGGGCTGCTGCTATCTTATTTCGTTCTAACGGTTGAAGTGGCTGCCATAGTCTTCCGGACGTTCGGATCGCGAGGGGGGAAAAGGAATATCTTAGCCGTTACTCCTAGCGACAAACGCAGGTCGTTGATTCCCCCAATTCATCAGCTATGCGTAGGCCGCTTCCCCCGCTGTCCGCACTTCAGGGCTAGCAGCAGCGGTGGCGCACGGCCGTCGTCCGCTCAGCATTCCCAGGGCTGTCTGCAGGTTCACGGTGGACACGTCGCCCCCCCCCCCCCCCCCTGGGTTTCTACGTCTGTAGCGCCGACAGATTTGTGCAGCTTCTCGTCATAAAAGTGGTGCTGATTGCACTGTTATCGGTTATGTGCAACCCATTTACCAGCGCTCATTTTGCGTGTGGTGTTCGGCATTAGAATTCGTATGGTGATCGGTTAACTGATCTTTGGAGAATATGCTTATCGACAAACTGTGCTCTGCCTCTAACGTTGCATATTTTACCGTATACCTGAACACTTATCGTTATCTCTCTGGGTTTATGACTTTGTATGTGGGAAGAGATTTCTCTGCACTGTGGTCATTGCTCAGCCTCGTTTGTGCGTGGTGAGTATTTCTACATTTATTTACCAGTGTTACAGTGACGTCGCGCTGTGATATTGCGAGGTATCCTGACTGTTTCGAAAGCACGTTTGTTGCGGGAGGAATATGTTCCTACTTGGTCCCGATAGGGAAAGGGTGGTGGGGAGGTAAGTGCTTGGCGTTTAAGCTGTTGGATTTATCCGCAGATGTGTCGCCGAGCTACGACTGGCTTGCCCTTCCCCCCCCCCCCCCCCCCTTCCCTCTCACGATCGTTTCTCTCGCTGAACCAATCAGAAACTTACTCCTACTCTTCCCCCAACCATCGTACTTTTAAAACACGCATATGTGATCTCATTTTTAGGCACATCACTCTCCGAAGTGGAATAAAGATAATTTATTACGATGTGTGGACAAAACAAACCCTTCAATATTATTAATATATGCGATATTACTACATGTCCCGTATATTAATTACAGGAAAATCGTTGTACGATCGTTGCTATTAACGTGATGTCGAGTCATTCACGAAATTCCAAAGAGAACCGCTGGAAGCACTGCAATGTCTGCTACGAAAACTTGTCTGGGCATTAATAGTGAGTATCCTTTATATGTGGGAAGGACTGGTGCAGCAGATATATCCCCCTCCCCCCCCTCCCACTACATGTAAACCCTACCGGACGTATCGGGCTATCCTGCAGGCAACACCATTTTCGCTGAGGTAATTTCAGTAAATGGTTGACTATCTCTAGGTGCTTACTTTGTACAGCTGCGGTACACACGCACAGTATCGATGGTTGGAGTCAAAGTTTTACTATGACGTCACACATTCTAGTAATGTAGTATTAGATTGTCTCTCGTAGTGCGGGATTTATTGTACGAGGGTTGGAACTTTAATAGTGGCAACTATTTATTTACAGCTCGTACAAAATAGATACGTGTTTCAAAAGTCTTACTGACCTTCAGAGTAGTCACCAGCGTTGTGTATAACCCATTGCCAGCTATGTGGAAGTCGTAGGATACTCCTATCAGTGCCAGATCTGTTGACAGTTCGAGCGGCGCGGTCTATTGCCCGACGAATTTGTAGCAGTTCTGAAACGAATGCCATGAAGTTTTTCCTTCAGTTTAGAAATCGAGTTCAATTCACGAGGGCTTCAGTCAGGGGAATGCAGTAGGTGGTATAGCACTTAGCAGCCCCATCAGTCAAAGCTTTGTCCTGCAAAACGATGGTCAGGTCCTGCAGAAAGTGTCATCACTTCTGTCTCTCTCCTGTTCATTTTCGGAGCTCAACCTACGACGAGCTTAGAGACAGAAGTGATGACACTTTCTGCAGGACCTGACTATTTTGCAGGACAATGCTCAAGCACTTACAGTGCAAGCTGTTACTGATTTGTTTGACTGATGGGGCTGCTAAGAGCTGTACCACCTACTGCACTCCCCTGACTTAAGCCCTCGTGAGTTCAACTCGATTTCTAAACTGAAGGAAACACTTCATTGCATTCGCTTCAGAACTGCTGCAAATTCGTCTGACAGTACACCTCACCGCTAGAACTGTCAACACAACTGGCACTGCGAAGAGTATCCTACGACTTCCACATCGCTGGCAACGGGTTATACACAATGCTGGTGACTGCTTTGAAGGTCAGTGAAACTGAAACATGAATCTATTTTGTACGAGCTGTAAATAAATAGTTGTCAATATTAAAGTCCCAACCCTCGTATTTGGTTCCCATTGCTGTGGAGTTTCGGCTGTGAAGACATGTCTGTATAGCATAACCGATAGAGGCGAATATATTACGGTTAGAGTACGAGAAATCAAAACGCACGATGGTAAAAAGGTAAGGGGTTACCCTAATTATCACCCTCCACAATTTAATTCGTGGTACTGAGAGACCAGAGAGACTTTTTAAGTCCGGCAGTGGTGCCAACCATGTATGTCCTTTTATATCGGAGTCATTTTAACTATCACGAGTAAGAGGGATAGTCAAAGTACTAAGCATCACTTTGAAAAAAGTTATGTAATTTGTTCGTACATGCCACAGTACTTGGCACGTCACTAGAGCAGTTACAACAAAAACGCCACTTTATCAGTGGGCTACGGGGATTTCAGTGTGTAGCAGGACTCTAGACCTGTAGATCTACCTGCAAAGTAAACATTACACAACTTTATATTTTCGAGATGATGATTAAAATTTTATGTTGACGTTTCGTATGTCAATTACGATACAGAAACATTCTGAACTATTTTCCCAGGTGAGGGCACACTAATTAAAACAAAATAGAGAGATATGTTAAGACATACAACTGCAGCCAACACAGCATAATTTAATCCGTCACAAAAAGAGGAAGAAAGGTTTCATTGCGCATTAACAAAGAAAATGTTGCCAATTAGGCGTTTGAGACTCTCAGCCGAGTCCTCTGTGAACTCTTTCCCGTTGGGAGCACAGCGAGAAAATTTAGGCTGCTACAAGCTGCCAGGGAATGTCAACCCGACGTTCTCGGACTTTTTTTGTCTAACAGCTACCTGCCACGGGACCAATTTTTGTGAAACCTGTCTTATGTTGACGACGGAAAAGAAAACAGTGCCACGCAACTGGCCCTCCTGTTTATACCCCGTCTCGAAGCTACGCACACGAAACTAACAAGGACGGTGTCATTCTTATTCGTCTCAAACTCGTTTGTTTAGTCTGCCAGTAGTGCGATGTCACAGTTAGTCAGACAAATCGTGCATCGCTCTACTGTCCCCGTAACGGACTTTGCCAATCGTGGCGACTATGTCAATCGGTATACACATACAGTGAAACGCCATTCGAGTTTGGGTTTACGCGAATGCTAGGTCGTGGGATGGAGGCAACGGATAGTGCTCGCAGCGGCCTCGACATGCCATACCGCCAGCTCGCGTCTCCTTCAATTCAGTTCGCACTCATTATCGTGACAGCAGCGACTGACAATAACACGTAACGTATATGGAAAAACACCGTTTTGTACGACTTTACCTTTATTACTTCGATACCTTTGATAGTAGGTTATCAGTGGGCTTTGGTGCCGCAATTCAGAATAACCACTTTTTATCTTTATGTCACGCCTAAGAGTTTCCGGTGTCAGGTTAAGCACTTGGGAGAGGTATAATGGTGGTCAGCCCTCTCCCCGGGTGTGTGTGCGCGTGTGTGTTTTTTGCTTTCGTGCGCTCAACGGCGAGGTTATCAGCGCCCTTACTCATATTAACGAATGTGGAGGGAAGTAGTAAACGGTGACCATATACGGTAAGACAACAGGGAAGAAGAAACAATGCTATACAGGAGACTGAAACCCAAGTTAAACGACAAAGGAGCGAAAAGGAAGGCACAGGAAGAGACACTGGCTGGCCACTTACGTAAAATATGAGCGAGCCAGTCACCCCACGAACATATTAAAACTATCTCCGTAAAATCTTGGTAAAAGCCTTGCACAATTCACAAAACTTTAAAACGCGAACCACATTCGTTTGATCACTGCCTAAAATAGACTGCAGATCCGTCAGCAAATCAGCCACTGCCCGCTGGTCGGGAAACAAATGCAGTCTAATAAATGTGGCGTACAGATACTGGTCGCCCCAAGTTGCAGGGTCCTCTCACCACGAGTCACAGGGCTGTGGCGGGTGAGGAGGACCTCGTCCCGTCGACGTGGTGGCTGGAAGGAAGTACGCTACGGCCTAGTTGTGGGCTTTACGGCACGGAGCTTACTGTCGATTACGTCCAGCCACTGGTCCTTCCACCCACGCAAGTCTCTGCAGCTCAACAGCGACGTCATAGCACGTAGGGGGATGGCACACTGAAAGACTGAAGATCGAGGCACGCATCCATGGCTGCGAGATCCGCCCTTTCGTTTCCTACTATTTCCTGGTGCCCTAGTCCCCAGCAGAAAGACAGCGCCTTCAGAGTTCTGGCTTTCAGGTGTCTCACGTGTGGCAACCACGACAATTTGGAGTCAAAAATGAGGTCCAGAAACCTCAATGAGTTTTGAAATGTAGGATGGTGTCCCCCATATGCACGGCAGGTAAATTAAAAACACGACGAGAATGATTAAATGAACGAACATGAACACACACTTATCCGCAGGAAACTGAAAACCCGTCTTTGCAGCCCACTCCTCTCAACGCTGCACAGTAAATTGCAACTGGCGGCTCACAGTTGCAACGCTGGAAGGGAAAAACAAAACAGCAAAATCGTCCACAAATAAGGAGCACTGTACAGGACTCCTTACCGTAGACGTGATACTGTTGATGGCTACGGCAAAGAGGGTAACACGTGAAACACTGCCCTGAAGGACACCATTCTCCTGCTCAAATCCATCAGATGGCGAGGCACCAACTCGGGTCCTAAAGAACTGGTGAGATAGGAAAGACCGTATGAATATGGGAAGGCGGCCACGAAATCCCCACTGATGCAGTCGTGCGAGAATGCAGTGTCTACAAATAGTATCACAAGCCTTACTGTTATCAAAGAATTACTGATACAGTGGTGGCTGCATAGGAAAGACTGCTGAATAGCCGCCTCCAACAGGGTCAGGTTGTCGACAATGGACCGGAATCTCCGAAGCCACACTGGGAGCGGCTAAGCAGTTGTCTGGTCTGCAACAACCAGAGCAGACGACGGTTAACCATTCGCTCCAGGGTCCTTCCTACGCATCTCGTTAAGGCGACACTCCTGTAATTACTGGGAGACATACGGTCCTCTCCTGGTTTCGGGAGAGGTTTCAGAACCGACTCCCTCGACGAATTCGGGAACTTGCCTGTCTGCCATGTAAGATTAAAACATTTGAGGAAGATTTCCTTTGACGACGCTGGCAAATGGCGAAGCATGCAGTTCCAGATTTGGTAGTGACCGGGTGCAGTATCACGAATCTTAGACAATGCTGATTCGAGCTCCACATGGAGAAAGGAGAATTATAGGCCTCAGAACAGTTTTATCTTGAGTCCAACTTGCCCCTCTCCGCCGTTGCACGGTAGCGACTACACGCCGGATCCTGGTTTGCATCGACTGTAGAATTTGCAAAATGTTCAGCCAATGTCTGAGCGATGTCTCTGTGGGTCGTTTGGAGACGCCCCTGTTTCAGCACTGCTGCAATAGATACCCGACTGTGTTTACCAGATATCCTCCAGATGGCTTCCCACACTTTTGCAGAACAAGTGTAACGGTTGATGGAGTCCAGAAACTCGTGCCATGACCGTTTTCTGCTCTCCTTAATGACGTGGCGAGCCTCGGCTCTCGCCATTCGACAGACTGAGGTTGTCCACTGTCGGGAGGCATTTAAACCGTCGAAGAGCCGCACGCCTGTCCCGGATGGCTGAATGGCCCTCTTCTGTCCACCAAGGGACAGATCGCCTCCTAAGAGGACCGAAAGACTTTGATACAGATAGGTCTGCGGCACTATGGATCACACGCGTGATGTAGTCCACCCATTCCTACCCTGTCACGGTGTTCAAACACAGCCAACTGGTTGAACAGCGTCCAGTTTGCCCAGCCAATCATCCATGTTGGGGGTTTCTGTTCCAGTGTGATAGTGGGTGGGCACTACTCAGCTAATGTTTCTTTTGTGGCCCCTCTGTTGTGGATACTGCGATCGCGAGTGGAAGGAAGGATATTCTTAACACTACCGACACACGGGTCGACGAGTCTCCACATTTGTGTAGGACGTTTTCTATTGGTTATTAATGTTCGCACTTTGATGATAATGCTGCTGATGACTGGTTTGTGGGGCGCTCAACTGCGCGGTTACCAGCGCCCGTACAAATTCCCAACCTTTTCTCAGTCCACTTGTGGTAGTGCAAGCGAGGTGGGTGCTGGGATAATGGAAATGTCGTGTGGCTGGGGCCTCCCGTCGGGTAGACCGTTCGCCTGGTGCAGGTCTTTCGATTTGACGCCACTTCGGCGACCTGCGCGTCGAGGTGCTGGTATGAAGAAGCCGGCCAAAGTGGCCGAGCGGTTCTAGGCGCTACAGTCTGGAACCGCGCGACCGCTACGGTCGCAGGTTCGAATCCTGCCTGGGGCATGGATGTGTGTGATGTCCTTAGGTTAGTTAGGTTTAAGTAGTTCTGAGTTCTAGGGGACTGATAACCTCAGAAGTTAAGTCCCATAGTGCCAGAGCCATTTGAACCATTGTTTTGGGATGAAGAAGAAATGGTGGTGATTATGTTATTAGTTAAGTGCAGGCCGTTTTGCCAGCAGACACTGCACATGTGGGGGTCGCAAGTTGATTCCTGTATCAGGAAGGTTAATTGCAATTACGTGCGCACATTTGGAAAATCGGCTTATCGACAGATGGTGTGTAAACTCTGCAGCTGTCCAAGGTCACATTTTATCGCATAACGAGAATGGTGCTCTAACCGCTTTCAGTCGATGAGTTCGTACACAGAAATAGTTTATTTTTTCTGCACTGCGGTTATTGCCCAGTCTCACTTGGGAGACAGCGACGTGTCCATGTATTCAGAGCCTTTAAGCGACTTCGCACACTCATATTTCGAGAGTTACACGTATTTCTGTTCTGCCTGTGAGCACAGCCAGATCTCACCCACCATCAGTGTTCCTTCAGGATTGAATTTGTTGCTGAACTGTTTATCGATGTGCCCAGTACGGTCAGGTGTCGCGGTGAATGTAGCAGTTTCGTCGCATTGCGTCACTCCTGTCCACAGCTAAAGGACAGGAACAGAAGTATCGGTAATTCTCCTCTTCGAATCTTTTAGCACTGTCACACACACTAATAACGATGCAGATGCAGTGTTTATAACACTGACGCCTCCCAGATATAAGCACTACTTTTGAAGCTGGATTGCAATTGGTGTAGACACACACACACACACACACACACACACACACACACACACACACACACACACACACAGGTTGGTAGTCGGTAAAACTGCACTAGGTACAGAATTTGCTATGACATTTCTACCAATAATGCGAACGAGCTGATTTCTAAAATGCAAAAAAGCACACACTAGTAATGGTGTGGCACCTTAGCAATGATAAATACCTCACTTCTGTACACATGCTGCTGCACTGTGATACGCTGGGCCGGCCGCGGTGGTCTCGCGGTTCTAGGCGCTCAGTCCGGAACCGCGCGACCGCTACGGTCGCAGGTTCGAATCCTGCCTCGAGCATGGATGTGTGTGATGTCCTTAGGTTAGTTAGGTTTAAGTAGTTCTAAGTTCTAGGGCACTGATGACCACAGATGTTAAGTCCCATAGTGCTCAGAGCCATTTGAACCATTTTTTGTGATACGCTGAGATGATGAGAGCATCATCTTCCAGGCGCTTCGGTGACTGAACAGTGGTTACTCGACACATGAAAAGGGGCAAGTGAGGCGTGGGATCGTGCACACCCACACGCCCGTTCCCCACGCTCGTGCAGTCGTGGCAAAATACTAAAATTAGCTGAAACAAGTTAAAAGTTTCTTCACCAGTGCATGTGGCTGGCTGACCACTAATAAAAACAGAGAGCCAGCCACTGTGAGACCATTGAAATATAGGTAACTGTTCGATACAGCGATGTTTAAAGTGTGTCTCAGGTTACACGTATTCGAAAATAAATGGGTATTTAGTGGGAACTGATTGAGATAATCGTGGTTGTCAATTGACTAAAATTTGACGAACCACACATACAATCTAAGAGACAGTACACATTCACAATCTAGAAGGAGGGCCGATCCTGGCAATCTACGCCAACGACATTACTTTTACCCCAACTTAAATCTCATTCCACAGTAGTCTATCGCTGTTGCGGACGCGCTCTTTTACATCTTTATTACCGTGGGAGGATCTGACACCAAACCTCCAGATGTGAGACACTCATATCGGATTCGAACGTTTTATGTAGACAGAGAGATGTGCTATTGTCCAGAAGAACGGGCGTAAACGTTAATTAAAAGTAACACCAGATTTACGGAGCACATGAAAGGCGTAGCTCTCAGTAACTAATGTAAATAGCTTCCATGGCGAAGTTGGCAGAACATTAGATACACGTGCAAAGGGTCCTCTGTTCAAACTCCAATGACTTTTTTCTTACTGTATTATGCGTGAAAGTGTTATATGCGACAACATATTGATGACACGTGAAAGGGAGGGCTGTTTGGAGTTTACAGCAATTTTCTCTTGGGAGTTTGCTTTCGCTTCGTTTCTTTGAATTTTTGAAAGTAGTAAACCTATAGAGTAAATTTATAGTTTCACAGAATATACTATGAGCAGACAAAAACAAAGGAACAATTGTATGACACGTGCAGAAGTAGTACTGGTAGTACGTACATACGGTTCAACTAAAGAAGCAAAAGCAGAATGCCAGAAGAACGTTGCTACAAACTCCGGAAAGTCCTTTTACATGTCAGGAAAATGATCTCCCATATAACAGCTTCATGCGTGAACAGAATTGTCACCAGTGGGGATCGAACGGGCGACCTTTGGTGCGACGGCCGCACGCTCTACCGAATCTACACGAGATATTTACGAAACGATTAGTGATAGATACTGTTTTCCTGCGCTCCGTAGTTCTGGTAATTCTTTTAACTGGTCTGCTGTTTGAGACTTAGCTAAATAGCATCGCCGTGGAGGTTCCTTAATTCTTTACCAGCTCATAACCCGAGAGTATTCCTATCCTCTTCATACTGGGTAACACTCACGCTCGAGGGGGGTAACCTGCAGAACTGTGTGGGAAGATACACTTTCTCCTGTATTAAGCGTAGGAACAGAAGTTGACTACTATTACCAGCACGAGTCTGAAACGCTGCCTGAACAGGCTAACCTACAGATGTGGTAGCATCTACTCATCTCCTTCATATTCCGCATGTCACCAAACGGTGTGTGGTGGAGGGTACTTCTCGTACCACTGACTAATTCCCCCTTCCCTGTTCCACTCGAGAATAGCGCGTGGGGAGAATAACTGTCGGTAAACCTCTGTATTAGCTCTAATTTCTCCAATTTTCTCATTGCGATCATTTAGCGAGATGTATGTGGGACGAAGTAATATGTTGTCAGACTCTTCCCGGAAGGCACTCTATCGAAACTTCAATAGTAAACCTCTCCGTGACGCACAAAGCCTCTCTTGTTAAGTTTGTCACTGGAGTTCATTGAGCATTCCTATAATATTCCCGCGCCGACTAAACGATCCCGTCGCGAAATGCGCCGCTCTTGGATGGCTTGGATGGTGTTTCTCTCTCTCTCTCTCTCTCTCTCTCTCTGTTTCTCTCTCTCTCTCTCTCTCTCTCTCTCTCTCTCTCTCTCTCTCTCTCTCTCTCTCTCTCCTCCCCCCCCCTCCCCCCTACCAGTCCTATATCCTATCCTGGTAAGGATTCCAGACACATGAACAATACTCAGGAGTCAGTCGAACAAGCACCTCGTTACATTCCCTTAGGATTGTTCCTATGAATCTCAGTCTGGCATATGCTTTTCCTACTATCTGTTTTATGTGGGCATTCCACTTTAATGTCGCTCTGGATAGTAACCAAGACATTTTACATTAGACACTGTTTCCAGCAGTTTGTCATCAATAGTGTAGTTGTACTGCAGCGGATTTCTTTTGCTATGTATGAACAATATGTTACATTTATTTACGTTCAGGTCCAGTCGCCAGACCCTGTCTTCTGGAACTGCTACCGCATCATCAGCGAACAGTCAGAGCTTCCAACGATTTCTGTAGAGCAATTATATACATTGGAAACATTAACAGTTCTATCACTCTTCCTCGGGGTAACCCAGAAATTACCTTTACATGTGGCGATTTTGTTCCGTTAAGGGCGACATGTTCAGATTCTATCTGCAAGTCAGTCTCGAATCCAGTCACAGATCTGGTCAGTACTCGGTAAGCTCGATGTGACTGTGGGCCAGCTGAACAGTATTACAGCGATGACCTGCAAGATACAGCTGAGGCTGTTAATAATGAGGGTGAACTGATAAGTAATGCATCCAAATTTATGTGAAATCTTTTAAGACTTAAATAAAACAAATATTTTCATTTTGTGTCTTTATTCGTCACATCTACTCATATATATTTCTCAACTTAGTCACCCTGCCAGCAAACAGTTCACTCAATAAGACCAGCTTGTTGGGAGAGCCACGATCTTCACCGCTTCATCACTGTCAAGATGAAGTCCTCGAACGTGTTCTTTAAGTTCTGAAAACAGATGAAAATTGGACGGGACCAAGTCAGGGTTGTATGGAGGATGAACCGGAGGTGTCTGATTATCGCTGACTCAGTGCTCGTCTGTGGTCTGACATTGTCATGCTGAAGGAGTGTGCGCTCCATTTCTGGACGAACTCTCCGACTTCGAAACTATTGCTGCACACGGTTTCTCATCCACCAACATAGTTACCTTACACACCAACCTGTTACACACTACAATTCGGAACCCTGTAGTGGGAGAGGGTTACAACTTGTCTAAGTGAAGCGGGTAAATCGACCGACTAATGTGCGTGACATAATACCTCAACCGATTTTGAGAACAGAATAATAATTTGGAGGTATTACTTTTCAGCACACTCAGTATGGACCAATTTTCATTGATCTATGTTACTCATGAATGACATCGTGTGAAAGACATTTTCTCCCGTAAGTTTTGCACACCAGTGTAAAGGCTAAAAACTTTAACGTCAGCAGACCCAACAATAGTAAAATATACAGAGAGAAAGTATACTGTTCCTGGTTGAGCAGTCATAGGCAATGTGTTAAAAAATGGAATAGCGCCCACTCTTTCGGAGAAAGCGTAAGAACCTGCCCAACTGTTCTCTTGTCATCAGCTGGTATAAAGGATAAGGAATCATTAAGATCTTGCCTTCTTCAGAGTGCTGTGCTGCGAATGTGGAATGTTACGCCAAAGTGGTTTTTTTGTACAGTTTGATTTATAATTTGTTTCTCTTACGTATAATTTGTAATTTTGACAACACACAGTGCCGTAAGACAAAATAATTGGTGGTAGTCTCAGTGTAGGAACAGTAAGGGAATGCATGTGAGGAAAGTTAAATAGACTGTCTCAAGACGATAAGTCATTCTTCATGTAAGCATAGTTCTTTCAGAAGCAACTTTTATTCACAGAATTTGGTCGCTGCTGTTTTAATGTGTGGGAATCATTATACTCTCTTGCCCAGCCAACTATTTTCTTTCTCTAAGACTAACAATTGTCAACGGCTAAAAATTTTATTGCATCCACAAGTGAAATCGCGGCTTTACATCTCTTCAAGTAAAATACACCTCTATCAGATGCGAGCTCCTGTTCGCAGTTGCACGCCAAATCATCTGATCCCTCAGGCTTTTTTTTTCCTTCATTGAATCCCAGCCATCAGCCATGTGGCGATTTTGCACACTTCTAACATTGGCAAGACGTTGTACGAGGCCCAAGATACTTGACCAACTGTGAATAGAGCCCCGAAGTTTTGGTTAACCTGTCCGGCATATATCCACTCAACATCAAAGTCAAACCATTTGTCAATACATGTATCTGACAATTTACAATTAAGTTTAGTCGAAACCAGTTGTTGTGCTAATAAGGGAAACTCCCCATCGCCCGCCCCCCCCCCCCCCCCCCCCCCGGTCTCAGATTTAGTGGTAAGATGGCCCAGTGGACATTCCGTCGAAAATTGAACGCAGATAAAGCATGAAAATATGAAGGTGTACTGAACGGTGAAAAATAAAGCAAAATAGAAATAGTCAACGGTCCAAAGACGGGAAGTCCACAATATAGAGGAGCCCGAGGGAGCAGTGTGGTGGTGGCCAAGTGGTGTTGGACTGCCAAGCCTTGTGTCTGTGTCGTGGTGTAACGTCCGTTTGCAACAGCGATGTGTAAGGAAGAGACCTGTAATGACAGCCGATGCTGCACAACTACTCTATTAGTAGCCGAAAGGAAGTGGCTTTCGAACGGGAAGCGCAAACGTTTGATGACAACGCGACAAGTCAACCGAATCCACCACCGGAAAACACGTCCGGTGTGTCATACGCGGGACTAATGACAGTGCGGGTGTCATATGATATGAATCTCTTACCGACGCACCCAACTCGTACGCCCGTTAAGTGAGAGAGATTCCTCTTGCCCGATGTAGATGTTCGTGTGAGTGCGAGTGCGAATGTGATTACTCCCAAAGAAATGATGAAAACTTAATAGTTTGCCACATAAGCAGCAACAAATGAGCGCAACAGATTCACCATAACACAGTTTCTCTGTGCTCTGTCAAAACAAGTTGACAACTTTTTGAATTTGGTTTCTGTTTTGGAAGTTTCGATTCTTTAATACCTTTCTTTTAACATACTTCACACCCGTTTATTTGTTGTTTTCCTTTATATAAGACGTCTGTGTGGTAACTGCCTGCTCTCGCTATTCATCACATTTACTTGCGACTGTAACGTGTTCTTACCCCGTGACTCAATCTATAACCCATGTATAGTACGGAAAGTGCCAAGACTACAGAAACATTTCAATTACCGAATGTTGTGAAAACATAAAAATTTAAACGGCACGAGAGAGTTTCAAGCTCGGCTCCTTTGCTTCATGGTCCACCACCGTGACCACTTACCCACGCCGCTACGACTGTTCATCTCCGCTCAATATTACACTTCTTAAGCTTGGACTTTTCAGTGTTTAAATTTTGCTTCTTTTTACAGTTCAGTACACCTTCCTGTTTTCATGCTTGATCTGTGTTCGGTTTATGACGCGCTACTCATTGGGACATCTTACCACTAAATATGAGTGGGTGGGGAGAGGGAGGGCGATGGGCAGTTTCCCTTTTAAGTATACTCGTAACCAGGAAGAGGATTCACGGCAGGTGAACGGGGAGCCCATGTTACTGCGTCTATTCTACGAATCTATCGCTGATTAAACGTTCGGATTATGTACTGTCATATAAGAGGCAGAAAATATTATGGTGCCCAGATGTATATGAGCTATGCGGTCTGCACGGGTAGCCCTCCTAAACAGTGTCGGTAGTTTGTAACACACAAATCCGAACATACACTCCTGGAAATGGAAAAAAGAACACATTGACACCGGTGTGTCAGACCCACCATACTTGCTCCGGACACTGCGAGAGGGCTGTACAAGCAATGATCACACGCACGGCACAGCGGACACACCAGGAACCGCGGTGTTGGCCGTCGAATGGCTCTAGCTGCGCAGCATTTGTGCACCGCCGCCGTCAGTGTCAGCCAGTTTGCCGTGGCATACGGAGCTCCATCGCAGTCTTTAACACTGGTAGCATGCCGCGACAGCGTGGACGTGAACCGTATGTGCAGTTGACGGACTTTGAGCGAGGGCGTATAGTGGGCATGCGGGAGGCCGGGTGGACGTACCGCCGAATTGCTCAACACGTGGGGCGTGAGGTCTCCACAGTACATCGATGTTGTCGCCAGTGGTCGGCGGAAGGTGCACGTGCCCGTCGACCTGGGACCGGACCGCAGCGACGCACGGATGCACGCCAAGACCGTAGGATCCTACGCAGTGCCGTAGGGGCCCGCACCGCCACTTCCCAGCAAATTAGGGACACTGTTTCTCCTGGGGTATCGGCGAGGACCATTCGCAACCGTCTCCATGAAGCTGGGCTACGGTCCCGCACACCGTTAGGCCTTCTTCCGCTCACGCCCCAACATCGTGCAGCCCGCCTCCAGTGGTGTCGCGACAGGCGTGAATGGAGGGACGAATGGAGACGTGTCGTCTTCAGCGATGAGAGTCGCTTCTGCCTTGGTGCCAATGATGGTCGTATGCGTGTTTGGCGCCGAGCAGGTGAGCGCCACAATCAGGACTGCATACGACCGAGGCACACAGGGCCAACACCCGGCATCATGGTGTGGGGAGCGATCTCCTACACTGGCCGTACACCACTGGTGATCGTCGAGGGGACACTGAATAGTGCACGGTACATCCAAACCGTCATCGAACCCATCGTTCTACCATTCCTAGACCGGCAAGGGAACTTGCTGTTCCAACAGGACAATGCACGTCCGCATGTATCCCGTGCCACCCAACGTGCTCTAGAAGGTGTAAGTCAACTACCCTGGCCAGCAAGATCTCCGGATCTGTCCCCCATTGAGCATGTTTGGGACTGGATGAAGCGTCGTCTCACGCGGTCTGCACGTCCAGCACGAACGCTGGTCCAACTGAGGCGCCAGGTGGAAATGGCATGGCAAGCCGTTCCACAGGACTACATCCAGCATCTCTACGATCGTCTCCATGGGAGAATAGCAGCCTGCATTGCTGCGAAAGGTGGATATACACTGTACTAGTGCCGACATTGTGCATGCTCTGTTGCCTGTGTCTATGTGCCTGTGGTTCTGTCAGTGTGATCATGTGATGTATCTGACCCCAGGAATGTGTCAATAAAGTTTCCCCTTCCTGGGACAATGAATTCACGGTGTTCTTATTTCAATTTCCAGGAGTGTATTATAGAATGTAGGCATGCGTGGATGTTCACATATCCTCCTAAACAATAGACCGTTTTCAACAGAATTTAGTACACATGTCCCTTTCTGTCAGGGAACAATCACTGTGGGCCTAAATCCAGGAGATATGTCAAACACCGAGATGGGCGAGAAATTGCCGCACTGTCCATACTGTTTCAATTTATTACTTCACTGCTACTAATTCTGTTCGCAACACATTTTTCAGACAATATATAAACGTACCTACACAAATGTGAAAAACAATAGCTGTGTCTCACACACACACACACACACACACACACACACACACACACACACACACACAAACCTGACGGCTTGCTTCCGTGAACGACTGTCTATTCACATCTGCCCATGCGTTGGTATGGTTATTTTATTACTCCCCGTGTGAATCTCACTTCACCTGTTAAAAATTTACAGGTTCTTTCATCAATTATGATGGGAAAACATCTGTAATGGTAAACACTGTGGCACTGATAATGAATCAGGACCGTAAAACATTCAAAATAACGACACGGGCTGCACGTACAGCCTCCTCACAAATACCTTCTGGTATCTGACAACAGAGCGGTGTTAGTTCGTGTTTTTCAAATTAAGCTGTTTAACGACTTCTCTCACGTGCGTTCAACCTCATTTTTCCGTATCTGGCAACCGAAAGAATTTAGAAGCAGATTTGACCTTACATGTTTTAAACTACTGACAGAATAATTATCGAAATCACTATGTGGATTATACATCCATATAGTACGGTGATGTTTTGCAGCACAAAGACTATGTTTCATACAGCAGCTGGTGGCACAACGGAATTTAAATTGCAGTTAGTGTGTTTTGCAACACGACTTTCGTAAGACACGAGTGAAGTAACTGCTCTTGCAGAATTCACCACGCAGCAGCGTCGTTGATGATTGTTTGCGATCGTCTACTCGTCCCGACGCTTGGTCACCACAATGTAACTGCGTGAGGGTGTTATGCGTGGAGGACACGGACTTAATTTACGCTATCGGCTAACCCATAGAACAGCACATGCAATAACGAGTCTTTATTTAAATGTTTAATAATTCCGTGCAAAGTGAACAACATGACGTTGCTCTGGAACAAGCACAATATGAACCCGATAGGTATTTGTGTATTAGCTGGATTTACATTACCAATAAGAAATGATGACTGAATTACTTAAGATTTAAATCCCGGTCACAAATGTTCACATCGCAAAATATGTAAGTTTCCGTACATACGATTATGCGTCTGTTTCATAGATTTGGCAATACTGCCTTCTGTAAGGGAAATGGAAAAGACACCCTTCACAACGGCGCGTTCGTCACACAAACTATTCCATGGCATCACAACAGTAGAAGACTGCAATACCGCGTGTTAACACAAGAGCCGGATATTACAGTTCATGAACTATTTCGGACAGACTAAACCGGAAATGATTCTTCATTTACATTCGAAATAAACTACTGGCTGGTGGAAATTCTTAAAAAAATAATCTCTTACAATACTGGATTACTGAAATGTGTGATTTATGAAACGTTCGCTTTTTGTATTTTTCGTGCTGTATGTACGTAATACGCATCTAATACTCAGCTTTTTAAATTGTTTAATACAGCTTTTAATTTTGAGTTTTTTGGTATTTATAACGAAAAGTGCGTTGAGTACGGATCGAATGTTGGCCTCTGGCTACGCAACAGATCAGTCTGTTAGCATAAACAAGATTTAAAACGGGGACAGTGTGATACGGAAACCGTTGATGTTGCTCAATACGTCTCAAAAAATTAACTATACTCACTAGCAACATATTCTAGAAATCCGATTTTTTAGGTTAATTTACACACACTCCGACTAATTCTTATTTAACAGGTAGCTCACTGACTGTTTTACTGGACAGTAGTAATAATGAGTCTGAAGACTCGTTTGATGCAGCTCTCCCCGCACGCTAGACCACCCTATGCAAAACTCTATAGAAACCCACAAACTTCGCTAACCTGCTTACTGAAGTCCAGCCTTTGTCTCCCTCTATAATCCATCTCCCAAAGAAGCTTCCTCATTACGGCACTATTTCTTGCCGCGTCAGGGCATTTCCTACGGTCATATTCCTTATTTTAGTCAAGTTATGCAGTAAATTTGTTTTCTACCAGATTCGTTCCCGAATCTCACAGTAGAGCAACACGAACTACTTTAATGAGCCAAAACATTATAACCATTGCCCACTGCGAAATTAAATGGCCGTGACGGCAGGTGACGCACACATTAAAGAAAGTAAGCAGAGCAGAGGCGGATGTAGTGGACTTTGACTAAGGGCAGATTGTGGGAACTAGTATCTCGGAGACGAAGACTGCTGTTAGCATGCTAATGTCGTCAGCATACACGGGAAGTGGTTTAAAGACCGCGGAAACACGAATAGGCGACAACGGGTAGGACGTTCAAGCTTCATCATAGAACGTGGAGGTCTGGACTGTGCAATCTGTAAAGCAGGATCAGCTGCCATTTGTAGCAAATTGTTCAAATGGCTCTAAGCACTATGGGACTCAACATCTGTGGTCATCAGCCCCCTAGAACTTAGAACTACTTAAACCTAACCAACCTAAGGACATCACACACATCCATGCCCGAGGCAGGATTCGAACCTGCGACCGTAGCAGTCGCACGGTTCCGGACTGCGCGCCTAGAACCGCGAGACCACCGCGGCCGGCGCCATTTGTAGCAGATGCGAGAACAGCGTACAATGCTCGTGCACTCAAGTTTTTCGGCGGTCAGTGTCGAAGTCGACATTATCAACTGTGATTGCAGTGGACACAGCATCATCAACATTGGACCGTGGCTCAATAGAAACATCAAGTTTCCTGTCACACCACGCGTACCGTTGTGTCCCGATACGCCGTCATCCAGACGAACGACAGATCTTAGCACGTATGCTGTGAGGGAGTTTCCACGGGCTGTGTGGTAGTAATCGAAGGTGCCTCAACACCTGTGGGGTCACATTAACATGCCAATGTCTTCCCAACGACGATGACATCTTTCAGTAGGTTAAATGTCCCTGTCACAAGATCAGAATCGTGCAACAGTGATGTGCGTAGCAGGATAGAGAACTCACCATATTTCGGCCAACAAATTCGCTTGGCCCGAACCCAATGGAACACATCTGGGGATGCTATCGAGTGAAGGTTTCGTGACCACAAATCTTCGACCCGTATTGTAATTTACGGGAATTAGGTGCTCTGCGCGTAGACATATCTTCGGAAACCTACCGAAAACAACATGCTGTTTAACTGGTTACCATTTGGGTTCAGAAAAATGTGTTTTTCCATTCTAGTCACTATTTGAAAACCAATTAACGCATGTCCGAGCAGGATTGACATTAGCAAGAGCGTGCAGTGACAGCAGTAGTGTGGCGCCTATCTCTGCTGCCCCGTCTGGCCCCCGCAGATAACACACTGACTCAAAACCTAATTTTAACTTACACACAGCGCGCTGTCAATCAGGTATGTTGCCACAGCTTAGCAGTGTGTCTACTGAGCTTTTAGAAGTGTCGCTAAACCTAAGGAATCAGTCTTAGGGTTTAGTCCCTTTTTAGAAGGTTCTGCTGGTTTACAATATTCGAGTAAGTCCGATTATAGAGCTAACTGACAGCAATAGCTAACCCACTAAACGCTGTACACCTGGCACACATAAGTTTGATTACAACGAATAAACTCTCCGACTGGCCGAATTTAATCGTAACAAGCCTTCCTTTCTACTCCTTTTCAATTTGACTCCGGTGTACTGTGTAATCCGGCGTCTGGAAATCTGGTAACTTTCCCACTGCTGCTATCAATAATAAGAGAGCAATGTCAGTGGTACTGAACGCAGGCTCACCGTTAGATGGGGAGCTCGCGTGGATTGCTGGGCTACAAAACTGCACCGATTAATAAGGCTTATACAAAAGCGTCTCAAGTTTTTTGGCAGTTTAAGTCTGTGTGGTCGAAACGCTAACACACTAAAACTTTATTAAGGGGAGGGTAGAGAACGAGACGTGATTTAATGCTACAGACAGAAAGTGCATCGCTAAAGATAATTCTCTGGTTCGGAACGCGTGTTTTACCTGTCGCTATCCGTGGCGGATTTTTAACATCGTGGCAGTTATTCAATTAAAAATTGCTGAAAGGAGGACAAATACTGTCACAGGCTTGCTCATATTGACTTGGCCGATTTGAGGACATGAAGCCAATCTTCAGATGGCTACTGTGGATTAAGTATGGTGTGCTGATGATTCTGACGCTGTACGAGAACAAATGTAGCCATCCGAGAATGGGTATAACGATTCGAAACCGGATATGCAATGGAAATAAAAGCTCGTTTACAAGTACGTGTTGCTTGTTCCAGAATATTTATAAAGAATGTATCGTTTCCAAATTTATTTTTAGCGTTTCAGTCGTTGAACATTACAGACGTCATTCTGTAGGTATGTTGCACATATAATTTACGCGATTTAATTAGGAATGACATAGGATCAGTTACTTAATAACTTATGTAGATAGTGTCGGAAGTTCCATGCGGCTTTTCGCGGATGATGCTGTAGTATACAGAGAAGTTGCACCATTAGAAAATTGTAGCGAAATGCAGGAAGATCTGCAGCGGATAGGCACCTGGTGCAGGGAGTGGCAACTGACCCTTAACATAGACAAATGTAATGTATTGCGAATACATAGAAAGAAGGCTCCTTTATTGTATGATTATATGATAGCGGAACAAACACTGGTAGCAGTTACTTCTGTAAAATATCTGGGAGTATGCGTGCGGAACGATTTGAAGTGGAATGATCATATAAAATTAATTGTTGGTAAGGCGGGTACCAGGTTGAGATTCATTGGGAGAGTGCTTAGAAAATG
This sequence comes from Schistocerca americana, assembly GCF_021461395.2. Taxonomy (NCBI): domain Eukaryota; kingdom Metazoa; phylum Arthropoda; class Insecta; order Orthoptera; family Acrididae; genus Schistocerca; species Schistocerca americana. The sequence continues at coordinate 809,139,759 of NC_060130.1, read as the reverse complement.
TAGTCCATCAACAAAGGAGGTAGCTTACAAAACACTCGTTCGACCTATACTTGAGTATTGCTCATCAGTGTGGGATCCGTACCAGATCGGTTTGACGGAGGAGATAGAGAAGATCCAAAGAAGAGCGGCGCGTTTCGTCACAGGGTTATTTGGTAACCGTGATAGCGTTACGGAGATGTTTAATAAACTCAAGTGGCAGACTCTGCAAGAGAGGCGCTCTGCATCGCGGTGTAGCTTGCTGTCCAGGTTTCGAGAGGGTGCGTTTCTGGATAAGGTATCGAATATATTGCTTCCCCCTACTTATACCTCCCGAGGAGATCACGAACGTAAAATTAGAGAGATTAGAGCGCGCACGGAGGCTTTCGGACAGTCGTTCTTCCCGCGAACCATACGCGACTGGAACAGGAAAGGGAGGTAATGACAGTGGCACGTAAAGTGCCCTCCGCCACACACCGTTGGGTGGCTTGCGGAGTATAAATGTAGATGTAGATGTAGATGTATAGAAGATAGTTATTTGCATAGCTTCATGCTGCAGACTACGAAACAGCACTGACCAGAACTTAAGAAATGGGAGCATTAGTCTTTGACAATCATGTTGCTAGAGAAACATATTTAAATGTTGCAACAAATCAACTGTTTTGTGCTATACACACAAATAGTTAATAATTGATCTACGGAATAGAAGGTTATCTGAAGAAACAACTTCAGCTCCGACTTAAAATTTGATTTATCTGTCAAGGTATTTTTGGCCCAATTTAAGATTTCTGTGCCAGTATGAGCCTCAATAACGCGTAATAATGGCAACGTTTTCTTTAGTGTTTCCACTTGGTACACGGCGAATAATCAAACTGTATTTTACAGCGATGCACTCCTCAAAATGAACCAGTGATGGCCAGGTTCATTTTCTTCCTTGCAGTTACAGTCATATTCTGCGATCATCCTTCCGCGCTCTTTACGTGAATGGAATGGGAAAAAGCCCTAATATCTTATGTATATATACGGCCACTGACTCGTAAAACGCATGTAATAATGGTGCAATGAGACGTAACCTTTGCCATGCACCTCACATTTGTTTGCTGAGTATAGATGTAGGTTAGGAGGCGAAATCTTTCCGATTATTACAGCCTATTTAAGAAGAGGCGAAACCCTTCATTGGACGTATTAGTAATCATACCGAGGAAACGAAAACAATAGATACTCCGTAGTATACAGTGAATGTAAATTTGCAATCGTTTACTGCATCCACCGTATTAAATTGGCAACATACGAGGTGCAGTATCAGAGTATAGACGAAGTGCAACTAATGAATACTTAAGAATTTTAGAGAATATTAATACACTCCTGGAAATGGAAAAAAGAACACATTGACACCGGTGTGTCAGACCCACCATACTTGCTCCGGACACTGCGAGAGGGCTGTACAAGCAATGATCACACGCACGGCACAGCGGACACACCAGGAACCGCGGTGTTGGCCGTCGAATGGCGCTAGCTACGCAGCATTTGTGCACCGCCGCCGTCAGTGTCAGCTAGTTTGCCGTGGCATACGGAGCTCCATCGCAGTCTTTAACACTGGTAGCATGCCGCGACAGCGTGGACGTGAACCGTATGTGCAGTTGACGGACTTTGAGCGAGGGCGTATAGTGGGCATGCGGGAGGCCGGGTGGACGTACCGCCGAGGTCTCCACAGTACATCGATGTTGTCGCCAGTGGTCGGCGGAAGGTGCACGTGCCCGTCGACCTGGGACCGGACCGCAGCGACGCACGGATGCACACCAAGACCGTAGGATCCTACGCAGTGCCGTAGGGGACCGCACCGCCACTTCCCAGCAAATCAGGGACACTGTTGCTCCTGGGGTATCGGCGAGGACCATTCGCAACCGTCTCCATGAAGCTGGGCTACGGTCCCGCACACCGTTAGGCCGTCTTCCGCTCACGCCCCAACATCGTGCAGCCCGCCTCCAGTGGTGTCGCGACAGGCGTGAATGGAGGGACGAATGGAGACGTGTCGTCTTCAGCGATGAGAGTCGCTTCTGCCTTGGTGCCAATGATGGTCGTATGTGTGTTTGGCGCCGTGCAGGTGAGCGCCACAATCAGGACTGCATACGACCGAGGCACACAGGGCCAACACCCGGCATCATGGTGTGGGGAGCGATCTCCTACACTGGCCGTACACCACTGGTGATCGTCGAGGGGACACTGGATAGTGCACGGTACATCCAAACCGTCATCGAACCCATCGTTCTACCATTCCTAGACCGGCAAGGGAACTTGCTGTTCCAACAGGACAATGCACGTCCGCATGTATCCCGTGCCACCCAACGTGCTCTAGAAGGTGTAAGTCAACTACCCTGGCCAGCAAGATCTCCGGATCTGTCCCCCATTGAGCATGTTTGGGACTGGATGAAGCGTCGTCTCACGCGGTCTGCACGTCCAGCACGAACGCTGGTCCAACTGAGGCGCCAGGTGGAAATGGCATGGCAAGCCGTTCCACAGGACTACATCCAGCATCTCTACGATCGTCTCCATGGGAGAATAGCAGCCTGCATTGCTGCGAAAGGTGGATATACACTGTACTAGTGCCGACGTTGTGCATGCTCTGTTGCCTGTGTCTATGTGCCTGTGGTTCTGTCAGTGTGATCATGTGATGTATCTGACCCCAGGAATGTGTCAATAAAGTTTCCCCTTCCTGGGACAATGAATTCACGGTGTTCTTATTTCAATTTCCAGGAGTGTATTACGTTCATTTTCTTGGTTCTCTCTTCTAAGGAGTCAGTATGTGTGATCTGTTGAAGTCTACAAAGTTTCGTGGGGACCTACCGAACTTCAAAGTTGAACTAAAACGCACGAAATATTCTAGGCTGAGGCATGTTTATAAATAATAGCACATTCATTTACATTTCAGAAAATGTTAAGTATGAATGTTGATCACAGAACCAAGGGGAAACTCATTTCCTCTAAATGAAATAATTGGGTATGTAGTTCCATATCTGATGAATGGCATTTTTAATCTGTCTCAGTGGAGAAAATATCCACGGTATATTAGCAAATCCAAAATTTTAACAAGACCAAGCATAAGAAGGAAGGCATCAAGAAACACTTGACAGTATTAGAGACCACTCGCTGGTCAAGTCACACTGGTCACAGATCCCTGTTTTTGAAACTAGACCAGGAGTACTGTTACAACCTACCGGTAACAAACCTAGCAGCCTGCCTCTGAACTGCTTCGATGTCTTGCTTTAATCCGACCTGATGTGGATCCAAAACACTCAAGCAGTTCTCAAGAACACGTCGCACTAAACTTCCTATATGCTGTCTCATTTAAAGATGAACCACACTTTCCTGAAATTATCCCAATAAACCGAAATCGACCTTGCGCCTTCCCGACCACACTCTTCACATGCTCGGTCCATTTCATACTGCTTTGCAACGTTACGGCCAGATATTTAAAAGGACTGTGTCAAGCAGGACACTACTAATGCTGTATCCGAACATTGCGGGTTTGTTTTTCTACTCATCCGCAATAAGTTACACGTTCCTACTTTTAGAGCTCGCTGCCATTCATTACACCAACTAGAAAATTTGTCTAAGTAATCTTGTATTCTCCTGCAGTCATTCAACTTTGACATCTTCCCGAACACCACAGGATCATCAGCAAACAACCGCAGATTGCTGCCCACCCTGTCCGTCAGATCATTTATGTATACAGGAAATAATAATGGTGGTGGTGGTGCTACCACACTTCCTTAGGGCACTCCTTACGATACCCTTGTCTCTGATGAACACACTCCTCATGACGGTGTGAAGGGCATACACGTGCATAGCAAACTTCTTTGACAGCTTTGTTTTCTCTACCTCTAGCGAAGCTTCAACCAGTTCTTTAAATGAACCGAATTCTAATTCGCAGTGACACATGCTAATACATCAAGCACACATTTTATTTCGCGCCATACGAACCGCTACGAAGCAACTGCCCATCTCGATTAGCAACTCAGGTCAGAGTTTCAATATTAGAGATAAAGGACTGTGAGAGCACTATCGCGCATAATCCCTTATCGACCGTATTTTGTTTCGAGGTAATGAGTGCAGGCTTATCTGCGATGTAGAGTCATGGCAGGAGAAGACTAATCTCTACTAGTGAGACCACGCCATTCTACACAGAGAGCAGAGTTAATCATCACCGGTATCAACTTTATTAAATGAATCCAACGTTTTTTCCACCTAGGCTGCAATATTTATTAACATATCGTCTCGGTTACACAATAAGTTTTGGACTTATGTAGTCATTGAGTGTTTAGGGAGCACGGTATATACATATATACAAGAAAATGACAGCTACTTCACAATACGCTACGGTTTGTGACGATTTAAAAACAATGGTGGAAATTCTGTTGTTCTATCACAGTTTGTATACCATCTCGAACGGTAGCGCATCGGCGATTGGTTGCAGAACACTCGTGCGACCCACGCTAGAATATTGCTCAAATGTGTGTGATCAGTACCGAACAAGACTATCATGGGAATATTCATTGTATAGAAATATGTGCGGGAAGTACGGTTGCACGATTGTTTGAAGCACGGGACAGTCACGGAAATGCTGAACAGCTTCAACTGACAGACACACTACCGCGAAAGCGTGCTTACGAAGTTTCAAGCATCAGCTGAAAGTGAGGCATCTAGGAATATACTACGTATCCCTACGCTAAGGACATCCAAGAACATATTAGAGGCATTACTTCTTGCACACAGAGGTCATTCTTCCCGAGCTGGGATGGGAAGAGCCTACTATGTTAAGACTACAATCGTCCGACCAAAACTGGATTCTTTGATTGCTCTGGGAGAAGTCTCATTGGAACTACGACAGTCCGCCTTGATAGCTGAGTTGTCAGCACGGCCAGAATGACATGCGAGGGGCCTGGGTTCGGTCTCAGCTGGGTCGGAGAGTTTCTCCTCTGGAGGACTGCGTGTTGTGCTCTCTTCATCATCGTGTCATCATCAACACGCAAGTGGCGTGATCTGAAAGCAGTTGCATCAGGCGACCGGTCTACCCTACGGGAGGCCCTAGCAACACATTTCGTGTCAATTCACTTCATTGCACAAATGAATAAAAAGATTTACTTAACTCGACAGAATCCTTTACCACAGGAATGCTCGATAATTTACAACTGTCACTGACTACTAAAGCATCACTACGCACTAAACCGTTCTCTCTACGTACAACATTTAGAAAATTACATGTGAGACTATTAACTCTCTTAGTCCTAGTCGATGATGACTGCTTCAGGTGGGGGCAGAGCGCTTAAACACACGGCGCTTATAGAGGGCACTGCTGTGCTGAGAGGACGTTTCTTCTTTATGCTCTCCCATTGATCGTTGCGGATTACAGCGACGCATCGCTAATGGCTGTCCCATCTACGTGCGTAGGCGACGTTGGCGTGGCGCCGCCATCTACGGACGATATCACGTAAGTGGTGCAATGGGAAGTACCTTCTGCCATGCACGTCACAGTGCTTTGCAGAGCGCAGATCGTAGGACCTGATACGACGGAGCTAACAAATCTATCTCGTTAAGCAACCGCATAGTGAGCGAGCACCACATGTAAAAACGTCCGTAGCGAATGAGATAAAGTACGCTTTTCAAACATCGTTACACCAACGCTGATTCGAGGTAGGTTGTTCTGTGACGTTCTGACGTTCGCATTGAGTCAGTCAACAGTATGTAGCGTTGCAGTGCAAAACATTGAGCGCTACAGACGGAGAACTGCGAGACGGCCGACTCACTCTGGGCCTACAGGCAAACCCAAATTTATTGTAGCCCCGTGGACTCTCAGCAGGAGTCGGTTGCAACAATTACGGCAGCGGCGAGCCACGTACACAAAACGCCACACATTTCCTATCGAACACAGGGCGCCCCGTTAGTCGATACTGGCTTTGCTCATTTTCAACATTTAGTGCAACATTGATCTACATCTACATTTATACTCCGCAAGCCACCCAACGGTGTCTGGCGGAGGGCACTTTACGTGCCACTGTCATTACCTCCCTTTCCTGTTCCAGTCGCGTATGGCTCGCGGGAAGAACGACTGTCGGGAAGCCTCCGTGCGCGCTCTAATCTCTCCAATTTTACATTCGTAATATCCTCGGGAGGTATAAGTAGGAGGAAGCAATATATTCGATACCTCATCCAGAAATGCACCCTCTCGAAACCTGGACAGCAAGCTACACCGCGATGCAGAGCGCCTCTTGCAGAGTCTGCCACTTGACTTTGCTAAACATCTCTGTAACGCTATCACGCTTACCAAATAACCCTGTGACGAAACACGGCGCTCTTCTTTGGATCTTCTCTATCTCCTATGTCAACCCGACCTGGTACAGATCCCACACTGATGAGCAACACTTAAGTGTAGGTCGAACGAGTGTTTTGTAAGCCATCTCCTTTGTTGATTGACTACATTTTCTAAGGACTCTCCCCATTAATCTCAACCTGGCACCCGCCTTACCGACAGTTAATTTTATATGATCACTCCACTTCAAATCGTTCCGCACGCATACTCCCAGATATTTTACAGAAGTAACTGCTACCAGTGTTTGTTCCGCTATCATATAATCATACAATAAAGGAGCCTTCTTTCTATGTATTCGCAATACATTACATTTGTCTATGTTAAGGGTCAGTTGCCACTCCCTGCACCAAGTGCCTATCCGCTGCAGATCTTCCTGCATTTCGCTGCAGTTTTCTAATGGTGCAACTTCTCTGTATACTACAGCATCATCCGCGAAAAGCCGCATAGAACTTCCGACACTATCTACTAGATCATTTATATATATATCGTGAAAAGCAATGGTCCCATAACACTCCCCTGTGGCACGCCAGAGGTTACTTTAACGTCTGTAGACGTCTCTCCATTGAGAACAACATGCTGTGTTCTGTTTGCTAGAAACTCTTCAATCCAGCCACACAGCTGGTCTGATATTCCGTAGGCTCTTACTTTGTTTATCAGGCGTCAGTGCCGAACTGTATCGAACGCCTTCCGGAAGTCAAGAAAAATGACATCTACCTGGGAGCCTGTATCAAATATTTTCTGGGTCTCATGAACAAATAATGCGAGATGGGTGTCTCACGATCGCTGTTTCTGGAATTCATGTTGATTCCTACAGAGTAGATTCTGGGTTTCGAGAAACGACATGATACGCGAGCAAAAAACATGTTCTAATATTCTACAACAGATCGATGTCAGAGATATAGGCCTATAGTTTTGCGCATCTGCTCGACGACCCTTCTTGAAAACTGGGACTACCTGTGCTCTTTTCCAATCATTTTGAACCTTCCGTTCCTCTGGAGAGTTGCGGTACACGGCTGTTTGAAGGCGGCCCAAGTTCTTTCGCGTACTCTGCGTAGAATCTAATTGGTATCCCGTCAGGTCCAGTGGACTTTCCTCTGTTGAGTGATTTCAGTTGCTTTTCTATTCCTTTGACACTTATTTCCAACAAAAGTGTGAAACAATTTAACACTTTATTCTCAGTCACAATTAAGTGTGGCGTAATGAAGAGAAATGCTCGTCAGACGAGGTATCAATGAGGGTGAGTGGCCACGTTTACGAGGGTTGGCTATGGATGAGAAAAACTTTACCGTTGAAAACTAGGCGAGCTGTCCAAACTTGAAATAGCGGCTTTCAGGCTAACTGTAAAAAATTCATATAGCATTTTGTACTATCCATATTGGTCGTGATATTTCACGGAAGAATAAAGATACTGAATGCGCAAAAACAGCAAATTAATGAAAACTGAGGCGGAATTATTGGTTATCAGAGCCCTTTAATACGATGAACTGTTCCTGAGCTACGGCGAATTAAAAAAACCTTTCAGTGCCACACTAATATCCGTTAACTTTGTCAAAACTGATATGTCACTAAGCCAAGTGTCAGAAGAAATCTCGGTGGGAACCACCAATAGATGCAATCAATAGGTTATTGACGTGTCCGCTTTCGTATGTGACTGCTATGCGGAGGAGCCAGGTTCGATTCCTGGTAATGGGACGGGGCGCACTCTGCCACGTGTGGTCAACCGAGGAGCAGCGGCATAGCCGGCAACACACGAGCCGATCTCAGGCCCCACTCACCAGCGAGTCCCATGCGTCGGATCTAGTATCTCGCATCTTTCCGGAGACCGGCTCCCACCGTATGCGAATTAAGTAAATCGGCGGATTTTCGTCGCTTATCAACGTACCAGTTCTGCAGTGCGTGCTCGACAGACCAGAGGCCACAGGCGACCGATTTCAGTAGCTGTTCTCACCCGAAGGATGTTCTCACTCAAATTCAGAGCTCTAAGTAGCACACAAGACTCTTGCAGATAGTTTGCCAGTAAATTCAGCTCATGAGCAAACTCCAGCCAATGGAGCCCCATTCTTAATCCGTTGTTACATGACAGATCTGGTTCATTCCCTAATTTTTTCAGTACACAGCTAATCAATATACACGAAATACCATCTCCTTGCCTCACCCTTATATCGATCAGGAAACTGAATATTTCTCCAAACGTAAGTTTATATTTTGGTGTCTTACAGAGCGGCCTGCACAACCTATTGAGACTTACAAGGGGATCGCGCCTACTCGGCCTCAACCATTTCGTCCAGATTTATGCTGTATGCAGGGCTCGGGCAGAAATTCAAGTGAGATAAGCAGGAGCTCTTGCTGCCCAGGTGTTTGGAAAAAAACGTAGCATTTTTGCTCCGGGTTGGGCAAGACACGAGCCATTTATGTTACCGCAGTTTCCAGGCAGCGGAAAGAGTACAGACTGAAAATCAGAGTCGTGAGGTCCAGTCCCTACGCGCAATTTGTTTCAATTTTTACGCTGTATAAAATGCAAATAAACAGAAATAATGCTGGACACATTGCGTTACTTAATATTTTCGTAAAAAGCGTGAAAAGGCAAAAGAAAATATGGAATTGGAAATTTCCAGAACCGGATTGTAAGGCGTACACGAGAAGTTCGTGCATAAAATTAGATACATTTATTACTTCACAATTGATGATTTACATGTCCTGGCGTGATATTCATTGTGAAAACAGGGGAAGCAGCAATTTTCTCAGCATTTTGCACACGTTATAACCACACCATTTTTACAGTTATGTGGCTGTTTTGAAGTTTCTACAGAGAAACAGTACTCTCACTGTATTCTCTCAATATTCTCGAAATAATTCATCTTTCTCTGTCGAGAGCTAGCAAGCTAAAGAGCTCCGCATTCGTTGTCTCAGATGGTCGACTAAGTATCACCTGCACCAGGAACCTATTGTTCGCGTCCAGGTCGCGACTGGTGTCAGACGTCAAAGTGGTTGGTTGGTTTGGGGGATTAAAGGGACCAGACTGCTACGGTCATCGGTCCCTTGTTCCAAATACAAAGAGCACCCACAGGGAATAAAAACGAGGAACAGAAGAGATCACAGACAATACAGAACAAGAGAAACTGAGACAAAGAAAAGACAAAACGCACTAAAACCACACAGAGTTTGACGGTGGTTGGCCGACCATAGAAATAAAAAAGGAAAAGCCAACCACTTAGAAACACATTAAAAATCAGTTTAAAATCATAGGCCAAAGGCCAGAATCAACACAAAACAATAAAATAAAACAAACACTCAGATTAAATGATAAAATCCACCTGCCCGAATAAAACGTAAAACTAAGTCAGCCATAGTGGAGTCGTCTGTTAAAAGGGTAGGGAGCGTAGCAGGCAGCGCAAATGTCTGCCTGACCACAGCTAAAAGGGGGCAGGCCAGCAAAATGTGGGCCACTGTCAAAGCCGCCCCACAGCGACATAGAGGAGGGTCCTCCCGGCGCAGTAAGTAACTGTGTCAGCCGGGAGTGGCCAATGCGGAGCCGGCAAAGAACTACAGAGTCCCTGCGAGTGGCTCGCAGGGATGACCGCCACACAGCCGTCGTCTCCTTGACAGCACGGAGTTTATTGCGCATTGGCAGTTCGCGCCATTCATCGTCCCATAGCGCCAAGATTTTGCGGCGGAAGACTGCCCGCAGATCAGTCTCTGGGAGGCCAACGTCCAGAGATGGCTTACTGGTGGCCTCTTTCGCCAGGCGGTCAACATGTTCGTTACCCGGGATACCGACATGACCGGTGGTCCAAACAAAGACCACAGAGCGGCCGCAACGGGCGAGAGTATGCAGAGACTCCTGGATAGCCATCACCAGACGAGAACGAGGGAAACACTGGTCGAGAGCTCGGAAACCGCTCAGGGAATCGCTACAGATGACGAAGGACCCACCTGAGCAGGAGCGGATATACTCAAGGGCACGAAAGATGGCGACCAGTTCAGCAGTGTAAACGCTGCAGCCATCCGGCAAAGAACGTTGTTCGGAATGGTCCCCTAGAGTGAGCGCATATCCGACACGACCAGCAACCATCGAACCGTCAGTGTAAACAACACCAGAGCCCTGATACGTGGCCAGGATGGAATAAAAGCGGCGGCGGAAGGCCTCTGGAGGGACTGAGTCCTTAGGGCCCTGTGCCAAGTCGAGCCGAAGGCAAGGGCGACGAACACACCATGGGGGTGTATGCAAAGTAGCCCGGAAAGGAGGTGGAACAGTGAAAACCCGAAGCCCAGAGAGAAGCTCTTTGACGCGGACCGCTATTGTACAACCAGACCGGGGCCGACGTTCTGGCATACGGACGACCGACCGCGGGAACAGGAGGCGATAGTTTGGATGCCCGGGCGAGCTTAGAACATGGGCAGCATAAGCGGCCAGCAAACGTTGGCGTCGGAACCGCAGTGGAGGTACACCTGCCTCCACTAGTACGCTGTCCACAGGGCTGGTGCGGAAAGCACCAGTGGCAAGGCGTATCCCGCTGTGGAGAATTGGGTCCAGCACCCGTAACGCAGATGTGGATGCTGAGCCATAAGCCAGGCTCCCATAATCCAGACGGGACTGGATTAACGCCTGGTAGAGCCGCAACAGGGTAGATCGGTCGGCGCCCCAGCGGATGTGGCTCAAGCATCTCAGAGCGTTTAGATGCCGCCAACACGTCTGTTTAAGCTGCCGGATATGAGGCAGCCAAGTCAACCGGGCATCGAAAACCACCCCCAAAAACCTGTGGGTCTCCACCACAGCAAGGAGTTCGTCGGCAAGATAAAGCCGCGGCTCAGGATGGACTGTTCGGCGCCGGCAGAAATGCATAACGCGGGTCTTGGCTGCCGAAAACTGAAACCCATGCGCTACAGCCCAAGACTGCGCCTTACGGATAGCGCCCTGTAGCTGACGTTCAACAGCTGCAACGCCAGTAGAGCTGTAGTAAAGGCAGAAGTCGTCAGCATACAGGGAAGCGGAGACAATTTCCCACGGCCGCAGCAAGCCCGTTAATGGCTATTAAAAACAGACAGACACTTAAAACAGAGCCCTGTGGCACACCGTTCTCCTGGACGTGGGAGGAACTATACGAGGCCGCGACTTGCACGCGGAAGGTACGACACGACAGAAAATTGCGGATAAAAATCGGCAGAGGACCCCGAAGACCCCATCCATGAAGCGTAGAAAGAATGTGATGACGCCATGTCGTATCGTACGCCTTCCGCATGTCGAAAAAGACAGCGACCAGGTGCTGACGGCGGGCAAAAGCAGTACGGATGGCCGACTCCAGGCTCACCAGATTGTCGGTGGCGGAGCGGCCTCTACGGAACCCACCCTGAGACGGAGCCAGAAGGCCCCGAGACTCCAGTACCCAATGCAAGCGCCGGCTCACCATCCGTTCAAGCAACTTGCAAAGAACGTTGGTGAGGCTAATGGGACGGTAGTTGTCCACCTCCAGAGGAGTCTTTCCAGGTTTCAAAACGGGGATGACAATGCCTTCCCGCCATTGCGACGGAAACTCCCCCTCGACCCACAGACGGTTGTAAAGATCGAGAAGGCGCCGCTGGCAGTCCACTGAAAGGTGTTTCAGCATCTGACAGTGGATGCCATCTGGCCCAGGAGCGGTATCAGGGCAAGCAGCTAGGGCACTGCGAAATTCCCACTCACTGAATGGAGCATTGTAAGATTCCGGGTGGTTGGTGCGAAACGAAAGGCTCCGACGTTCCAGCCGCTCTTTAATGGAGCGGAAGGCCTGGGGGTAATTCGCAGAAGCGGAACTCCTAGCAAAATGCTCTGCTAAGCGATTTGCAATGACGTCGGAGTCAGTACAAACGGCTCCATTCAGTGAGAGCGCAGGGACGCTGGCAGGGGTCCGATAGCCGTAGACGCGTCGAATCTTGGCCCAGACCTGCGAGGGAGTGACATTGAGGCCAATGGTGGACACATACCGCTCCCAGCACTCCTCCTTGCCTTGGCGGATAAGGAGGCGGGCCCGCGCACGCAGCCGTTTGAAGGCGATAAGGTGGGCTAAGGAGGGATGTCGCTTGTGACGCTGGAGCGCCCGCCGGCGATCTTCAATCGCTTCAGCGATCTCAGGCGACCACCAAGGCACAGCCTTCCGCCGAGGGGACCCAGAAGAACGGGGAATGGCAGATTCGGCGGCAGTAACGATGCCGGTGGTGACCGATTGAACCACCGCATCAATGTCATCAGTAGAGAGAGGCTCAAAAGCGGCAGTGGAGGAGAACAAATCCCAGTCAGCCTTATTCATAGCCCATCTGCTAGGGCGCCCAGAAGAGTGACGCTGTGGTAGTGACAAAAAGAGCGGAAAGTGGTCACTACCACACAGGTCGTCATGCACACTTCATTGGACAGACGGTAAGAGGCTATGGCTACAGATGGAAAGGTCAATGGCGGAGTAGGTGCCATGCACCACACTGAAGTGTGTGAAGGCACCATCATTTAACAGCGAGAGATCGAGCTGCGACAATAAATGCTCAACGATGGCGCCTCGACCTGTGGCCACTGACCCACCCCACAGAGGGTTATGGGCGTTGAAGTCGTCCAATAGCAAGAAAGGTGGCGGCAATTGGGCGACCAGTGCAGCCAGGACATGCTGCGAGACATCACCATCCGGTGGAATGTAAAGACTGCAGACGGTAACAGCCTGTGGCGTCCACACGCGTACAGCGACAGCCTCTAAAGGCGTCTGGAGAGGGACAGACTCGCTGTGCAGAGTGTGAAGGACATATATGCAGACACCACCAGACACCGTTTCATAAGCTGCTCGGTTCTTATAATAATCCCGATAGCTACGGAGGGCGGGGGTTCGCATCGCTGGAAACCAAGTTTCCTGGAGAGCAATGCAGAAGAAAGGGCGAAGGCTGATAAGTTGGCGGAGCTCAGCTAAATGGTGGAAGAAACCGCTGCAGTTCCACTGGAGGATGGTAGTGTCCATGGCGGACAAAGGCGTGATGGGACTGGGAAGGCAGATTACGCCGCTGGGTCACCTGCTGCCTCCGATTGAGCACCCGTGCTAGCGCTATCCATGGCGTCTGAGGGACCGGCGAGATCGAGGTCCTCAGCGGACGCCAGGATCTCCACCTCGTCCTCAGACGCAGATCTGAAAGGTGGCGGTGGGGTGGCTGCCACCGCGAGTTCCTTGGGCTTAGAGCTCTTCTTCTTTAATTTCTCACGCTGCTCCTTGGGTTTAACGGGCTGGGAGGGCTTCACCGATTCAGTCTCCGGGACTGAGGAGGATCGTGAAGCCCGTCGACCAGCTGATTGCGGGCACTTACGCCACTGTCGGTCGTCAGCCTTCCCACTGGTGGAAACCTGGGAAGGGAGGGACCCGAGGGACCCCTGGCGAGCGTGAGAAGCCGAAGAAGTTGGACACTTCTCCGGCTTAGAAGCAGGGATGGACGTCCCTGATGGGGGGGGGATGGTGTTGCCCCTGAGGTAGGTGGCGCAGGAGCAACCCGGTGGGTAGAGCCCCCCACTGGCAAGGGGGCAGGAGGAGTTGTACCACTCAGCGATCCGGCCGGAAGTCGCGAAACTGATGGGGCGAGCACAGGTGTTGTAGCAGTGGCGTAGGATGATGTCATTCTCACGGGATGTAATCAGTCGTATTTCCTTTTGGCCTCAGTATAAGTCAGTCGGTCCAGGGTCTTATATTCCATGATTTTGCGTTCTTTCCGGAAGATTCTGCAGTCTGGCGAGCAAGGTGAATGGTGCTCCCCGCAGTTGACACAGATGGGAGGCGGGGCACATGGAGTATCGGGATGAGACGGGCGTCCGCAATCTCGACATGTGAGGCTGGAAGTGCAGCGGGAAGACATATGGCCGAACTTCCAGCACTTGAAGCACCGCATCGGGGGAGGAATATAGGGCCTGACGTCACATCGGTAAACCATCACCTTGACCTTTTCCGGTAACGTATCACCCTCGAAGGCCAAGATGAAGGCACCGGTAGCCATCTGATTTTCCTTTGGACCCCGATGAACGCGCCGGACGAAATGTACACCTCTGCGCTCTAAGTTGGCGCGCAGCTCGTCATCAGACTGCAAAAGAAGGTCCTTATGGTAAATAACTCCCTGGGCCATATTTAAACTCTTATGCGGTGTGATCGTAACAGCAACATCCCCCAACTCGTCACAAGCAAGTAACCGTCGTGACTGGGCAGAGGATGCCGTTTGGATCAGGACCGATCCAGAGCGCATTTTTGACAAGCCCTCCACCTCCCCAAACTTTTCCTCTAAATGCTCGACGAAGAACTGAGGCTTTGTGGAGAGAAAAGACTCCCCATCAGCTCTCGTACAAACTAAGAATCGGGGCGAATAATTGCTACTGCCATCCTGAGATTTACGTTCCTCCCACGGCGTGGCCAGAGAGGGGAACGTTTTCGGATTGTACTTTTCAGCATTAAATTGAGCCCGAGAACGCTTAGAGACTGCTGGCGGCTGGCCGCCAGCGAGAGATGATGTACCACGCTTCATTGCAGGTCATCCGCCCTGATGCCACCTACTCCGACCAAGGGCCCTCCCCACGGGCGCCACCCAGCCGCAGCAATAGCCACCTGGCAGGACGGCCATTGCCGGGAGTCCTGATGCCCCAAGGAGATGGGCATCTACTCCTTGGCATACGTGGGGAGTTAACGGCGCAGGCATCAGTAGAGCGATCCCTGTGTTGTCAGGGGGCTACAACCAAGAGGGTACATGGCGGCCCCACCACAACGGGCTGGCTACCGTGCTGGATCTTAGGTGCAATACTGTCCAAGGTCGTCGTCGCAGTTAAAAGAAACACTGCAGATTGCAGCGTGGGAATCGCACCCAGGGACGTATCCTCGCCCAAGAGATGGAAAACGAGCGGGACCCCAGTGCAACGACGAAAAAGCCGGCTAAAGGTCTCAACGCACGACGGATACAGTGCACCATGTAAGGCGCCCTTCCCCAATTGGCTCGCTCTTCGGAATAATTTAGAAAGATGGAGGTCAAACCCGAGAGGGGACCATCACATAAGGCCGAAACATTTGAGACTCCTTTTAGTCGCCTCTTACGACAGGCAGGAATACCGCGGGCCTATTCTTATCCCCGAACCCGCAGGGGGACGTCAAAGTGGAACGGAGAAATGAGTACGGAGTGCATCAATTAGAACGCCTCCTCGGAAAGTCCTCTTGGACGCTGTAGGTACATCTCTCTTGGAAAGGTATTTGCAATCTCAAATTTTCCGTTGCATTTTCAACCCTTTTATGAAAGTATTAATAAATAAAATATACTGATCATTATTTCTGTTTATTTGCAATGTAAGTAATGTAACGACGTAAAATTTTCTGCATAGGGATTCGACCCCACAACCCTCTAATTACCATAAATTATCTTTCCGCTGCTTCAACAGCTGCCTGGAAAATTACGCTAAGAGAAATTGCTCAGTCTGCCCGACCGGCCAAAATGTTATTTTTTCTAAACACTTTGCCATCTGGATTGAGCTGCCACTAACGTCACTCATTTCTGGCCGAGCCCTGCTTAACACACACACACACACACACACACACACACACACACACACACACACACACACACACACACACACACAGCGAGAGCGAGAAGAACAACGCACCACGAAGCAATTATCCGAAAGGGATGGAAATCGGTAGATATGTTGTACAGACAAACAAATAATTACAATTTCAGAAAAACTGGATGGTTTATTCGAGAGAAAGATCTTCACAAACTGACCATGTCAATAACGCGGTGGTCCCCCTCTGGCCCCTATGCAAGTACTTATTCGGTTATTCATCGAACCACCTTCCCAATTCCTTATTATTCCAATCTCGTGTATTGCGCGGAAAGAACGAACACCTGTATCTTTCCGTACGAGCTCTGATTTCCCTTATTTTATTATGGTGATCGTTTCTCCCTATGTAGGTCGGCATCAACAATATATTATCGCATTCGCGGGAGAAAGTTGGTTATTGTAACTTGGTCAGAAGATTCCTCCGCCATGAAAAAAACTTTTGTTTTAATGATGTCCATCCCAAATCCCGTATCATTTCAGTGACTCTCCCCTATTACGCGATATTACAACACGTGCTGCCCTTCTTTTAACTTTCTGGATGTACTCCATCAGTCCTATTTGGTAAGGTTCCACACCATGGAGCAGTATTCCAAAAGAGGACGGAAAAGCTTAGTGTAGGCAGTCTCCTTAGTAGATATGTTACATTTTCTAAGTGTCCTGCCAATAAAACGCAGTCTTTGGTTAGCCTTCCCCCACAACATTGTGTTTCTTCCAATTTAAGTTGTTCGTAATTCCTAGGTATTTTGTTGAGCTTACGGCCTTTAGATTTGACTGATTTATCGTGTAACCGAAGTTAAACGGCCTTTTCGTTGTTTAGGGTCAACTGCCAATTTTCCCACGATACAGATATCTTTTCTGAACCGTTTTGCAATTTGTTTTGATCTTATGATTTTATTAGTCAACCGACAGCGTCATTTGCAAACAACCTATGACAGCTGCTGAGATTGTCTCCCAAATCGTTTATATAGATATGGAACAGCAAAGGGCCCATAAAACTACCTTTAGGAACGCCAGCAGTCACATATATAAGACTATATTCCATAAGCACGAAATTTGACTACAAGCCGCTTGTATGGTACAGTGTCAAAAGCCTTCAGGAAATCCAGAAATACGGAATTTGAAAACCCTTGTCAACAGCACTCAACATTTCTTGGGAGTAAAGAGCTAGTTGTGTGTCAAGAGAACGATGCTTTCTAAATCCATGTTGACTGTGTCAATAGTCCGCTTTCTTCGAGGTAATTCACAATGTTCGAACACACTGTATGTTCCAAAATCCTGCTGCATATCGACATTAATGATATGGGCCTGTAATTAAGTGGACTACTCGTACTACCTTTCTTGATTATTGGTGTGACATGTGCAAGTCTCCACCTCTTTCGTCGAGCGAGCTGTTGTATATGATTGTTAGGTATGGAGCATCAGCATACTCTCTAAGGAACCTAATTGGTACACAGTCCGGACCAGGAGACTTGCTTTTTATTAAGTAATTTAAGTTGTTTCTCTACTCCGAGGATATTTATTTCTACATTACTGATGTTGGCAGCTGTTCTTGATTCCAATTCCGGAATATTTACTTCGTCTTTTGTGGAGGCATTTCGGAAGGCTGTGTTGAGTAACTCTGCTTTGGCAGCATTGTCTTCGTTAGTATCTCCATTGCTATCGTGCAGATATGGCAATGATTGTGTGTTGCCCCTAGCATACTTCACATACGACCAGAATCTCTATTTTCTGCCAGGTTTCGAGAGAAATTTTGGTTGTGGGAACTACTGTAAGCATCCCGCATTGAAGTCCACGCTAAATTTCGAGCTTCTGTTGCAACAGTGTTGTGACATTCTCACTGATATAGTGCCAAATTCTGCCCAACTGGCGAGTTACTTAGCCAAAATTCCGTGATGGTTGTATGGCCCTGCTCATAATGCTCCAAACAGCCGCATCTGTCATCTGGGGAGAGATCCGGCAACATTTCTGGCCTAGGTAGAGTTTAGCAATCACGGAGACAAGTAGTAGAAGCTCTCGCTGTGTGCAGGCGGGCTTTATCATATTTAAAACGTAAGCCCACGATGGTTTGCTACAAAGGGGGCTTTCGGTTGTTTGGGGGGAGGAGACCAGACAGCGAGATAGCGAGATCATCGGTCTCATCGGGTTAGGGAAGGACAAGGAAGAAGTCGACCGTGCCCTTTTAAAGGAACCACCCCGGAATTTGCCTGGAGCGATTTAGGGAAATCACGGGAAACCTAAATCAGGATGGCCGGACGCGGGATTGAAGTGTCGTCCTACCGAATGCGAGTCCAGTGTGTGCCACGAAGGGCAACAAGCTGGGACGTAGAATATCGTCGAAGATACACTGCGCTTACAGCGCGGATGACAAAGGGGTCTTGCTATGTAAAGCAATGCCGCCCCACACCATCACTAGTGGCTGTCGGGTCGTATCGTGGGCGACAGGTTGGTAACCCGCCGCTGTCCAGGGCGTCTCCAGACACGTCATCGGCCTTTAATCTCATTGCCTGGAATAGTCTTCAGTGAAGAATCCCGCTTCGAACTGAATACAGCTTCCAACTGGTCCCCGATGACCACCGAAGACTTGTCATACGCCTCAGACAGAGTTGGGATACTAACCTGACTCGCCCACCATACGGCGCACAACCATTAGTCATGGTCTGGGGTGCCATTTCTCTTCAAAGCAAGATACCTTGGGTTGCCATCCGCGGCAGCCTTTCAGCACAGTGGTTAGTTGTCGATATTCTACGCCTCGTTTTGTTGCCCTTCACGGGAAACCATCCTGAACTTACAGTTAAGCGAGATACAGCCAACCCGCACACGGCTACGGTTTCTACTGCATATCTTCGCTCTTTCCAAACCCTGCCTTGGTAAAGGTCGCCGGATCCCTTCCCAACTGAAGTTTGGAGCATTACAGGCACGACCCTTCAAACATATCTGGATTTTGACGGCCTAGTGCGACAGTTTGACCGAATTTGGCGCAATAGCCTCAGGAGGACATCCAGTAACTACCTATCAATACCAAGCCGAATAACCGCTTGTCTAAGGGACAGAGGTGAGCCAGGACGTTACTAGTTAGCTCAATTTGAAAAGCTCTCTCATGAATCACCCAGTTCTGAAATTGCGATGTACGTGTACTGACAAAGAAATAATTGCATCTACCGATATCCGCCAGACTAATAATTCCTTCGTGGGCGTATTTTCTGTTCTATTTGAGTGTACCCATAAATTTTGACGAAATATATGATGAGTAGGTGCTGTCCCCTTGTTGTCCACAGAGTTTTGCGCCTTTTGCAAGTCCAATTGTCTGGCTCGTTTCTTGTTGTATTTGAAGATGGTCTTGATAATTTTTATTTGCTGAGTTCAGGATCTCTTAACTCCTTGTCTAGCTGCCTCGTTACGTGTCGTTCGAGGATCTTGGGAAAGTTTTCTATGTGACTGCTAGGAGCGATATTCCTCTATAGTTACAGTTGTCTGTTTTGTTAGTGGATAACGGCTGAGGTACGGACGTCTGGGAGTTTCTCGTTAGTACTTATGTGCACGATTATTATATGTATGCGCCTGTGTGTGTCTCCCAGGTAATTTCTGCCACCATCCCTTTTTTTTTTAAATTAATCCCATGAAGAAGGGAATATTCAGAATAAATTAAGATGTGGTAAACAGTTTTCTATTTTTAAGTGAAGAAAACAATAATACTGTTTTTAACATTAAATTTGTATTGTTCGTCGTCTCCAGAAATGAAGTATTTTATTTTCTATGATATACTTCACATTTTCGCATAAAATGTGAGTTTACTACTAATGCCCTAAGTTTCATCCGATTACAACCATAGTTAAAAAAAATTGTGATCGCATAATAGCTTAATTGTGATACAAATGTAAGTAAAATATGCGTCTAACGAGAATCGAACCAGTAAACTCTCGTTCATAAGAGAAGAAAGTCAGCTCTGCTAAAAAGTCCATTTTTTGTAGTTAACATCGTTTAGAAATCTTCAAAGGCTATTTTTAAGAGTTTTCAAATATTTTAGCAGTACATCGTACAGGTTTACGTGGTTGATATCTGGGCGGCACTGAGCTGGAAGTACGTAGAAAATTCCCAAGGGCATGTCTGTAAAGTCCTGCTGTAAAATGAGAAGTTCAATAATATTACAGTAAGTGGAAACACACTGTCTTCATTTAAGGTACATATTGTGCTGTGCACTATACAAAACATGAGCAATATATTTGACGGACGATAGTTGACTTACCTGTTTTACTACATTCTGACAATAATAATCAACAAGTTTCTACAAATGTCAAGCTCATTGTGATTTAATTACCCATACATTCCACAAGTGCTCTTTCCAACTTTTTGACATCGTCTTTAAGAGATCTAAAATTTAGACTTATTCGTCTTTCTCCATTTAAAGTTATGATTCTGGGCTACAGAAAAAAATAGAAGCAGTATGGTTTATTGTGAAGAAATATTTTTAAAAATTAGGTATAAGTACAGTGCTGGGCGAGGTCATCTCCTTATCTGTTGAGAACATTACAAGAAACTTTTTAAGTATATCTAATAGTACTATACATGATCATGGAACAACAGGCAATTGCCGAAGAAATCATGTTCATATGAGGCATTAAAACCAAGCAGCTGCTGCTTCACTCCGAAGACTGGTTTGAGCAGCTCTCCATGCTAATCTATCCTGCGCAACCTTCTTTATCTGCAACCTACTAACATTGCTACTTCAGCCGTGGCTACAACAATTTAGCTTCATACAGGCTGTCCAAAGTAAACTGACCCGAAAAATATGGTATGATCCTCTTTAATGATCACTTAAGATTTCTGTGAATGGACTGTTGACAATGCTGCGCTGTTCTCAAACTGTACGTAGCAATTTTGCCTGAGGGATACCAGGAACAACGCTTTCAATGTTCTGCTGGAGCTCTTCCAGTATGTGTGTATACCTGGCCCTATAATGTTTCACAGGCAACATTCCCATGCAGAGAGATTGCACTACTTCTGCTGATCGTCCGCTTCTCATCGGCACCTCGTGCACATTTTACAGCGCTGTTAGGGTGGCGTATACTTTCTGGAATATCCATACAGTTCTTCAAGTTTATCTACATATGGATTAAGCAGTTTCTGAATATAGCGGTTAGCATTAGCAGTTTGACGAAAGAATCTTGTTACGATGCGGACACAGGGTATTGTACACTTAACACCGAGACGATTATGATGCTAATGTGTTTCAAAGGACTAAACTATTGGGTCATCAATCCCTACATTTCGTGAGAGAAACGCGTAAAAAGGTAAAAAGCGATACAGTGTTGACTTGGCTGCTCGAACTGAACAATCAAGTCAAAAGAGTTTGAAAAAAGACGTGACAGAAGTAACATGATAGGTACAAGAAAATAGAAATAACCCAGACAGCATCTTACTCGAGTGGGTCTAGTAGCACAACTAGATGGGGGGGGGGGGAGGAAGTAACCTGCTGTGTCACATGAGGGAGTACCCGCCGCTGCGGAAGATTTCCCCCCCCCCCAACACCCCCAACACCCTTAACATTCAAAGTGGAGTAGTATTATAGTTTGTCGTAAAATCCGCTCCCCTCAGGAGGTAGGGAGGTAGGCAAGCTGGGAGCGTGTTGCAGATCGCACTGGACAAGAACGTGTGCTACCCTCAAGACTACCGCGGCTCCACTGAGCGGAAATCATGGGAAGTCTCGTGAGGCCAATCTACTACAGCCGAGCTACGACAATTAAGCTTCATAGACGCTGTCCCAAGTAAACTGACCCGAAAAATATGGAATGATCCTCGTCAATTAACATCACGTAAGATTTCTGTGGCATATTTCCGAGAGGCTTGGAAAGCTGTATGCCACACCTTAGTAGACCCTGTAATCGCTCTCAACTTGTTATGGGTCGTGGTAACCTACCATTCCAATTCCTAGAGCCTCAAAATATTGCGTCGAAGTCGTAATCGTAAGTCGGTGCACAGTATTTCGACGTCAAATTAATCCCCTGCAGCAGCGTCTTTAGCTAGACGGTCGGCGTGTTCATTTCCTGGAATGGCTGTGTGGCTCGGAAGAAGACGGCAAGATTGGGTTTAACGTCCCGTCGACCTCGAGGTCATTGGAGACCGAGCACGAGCTCTGATTGCGTAAAGCATGGAGAAGGAAATCGACCGTGCCCATTCAAATGAACCATCCCGGATTTTGCCTCCAGCCATTTCGGGAATCCCGGAAAACCTGAATATGGAAGGGCGGACGTGGGTTTGAACCGTCGTCCTCCCGACTGCGAGAGTCCAGTGTGCTAACCACTGCGCCACTTCGCTCGGTTATGTTGCTCGGTGTCCAGAAGAAGCTAACTGTCTTTCCAGAGGTGTAGAGGTCAATCGGTAGGCCCTGGATGTTTGTGACCTGAAGATTTTTTGGACAGAACAGGGATAACGTAACACCGATCCTGAGATTATGCAAAGGCTCTTCGAAGTACTGATTGTGTGTTTCTAACGCATAATAGCTGAAGAAATGAAAATGTGACGAACCAAAAGTCGTGATTCGACTCCATTTAAGCCACAGACAGGTTGGTTGGTTGGTTGGTTGTTTGAGGTTAAAGGGACCAAACAGCAAGGTCATCAGTCCCTTGTTTCAAATAGACTCCATTCTGCTAACGGGACATCTCAGTATAGTCAGAAAAATAAAACGGATAAAGGGGAAACGTAAAAGGGCAGTCACGTTGTCATTAGTAAAAACAAATGAGGGAAGTTGGCAAGAGAACGAACCCAACACTATGCTGAAACAGCATAGGCAAGACCACCTGTGACTTAAAAAGTACAACTGCTATAATGCAGAAAGTACGTATGGGAATAGAAAAACTAACCAAGCCTTAAAAAGAAGGGGTGAAAACAGAGTAAAAGGGAAAGAAAAGAGGATCCCGGTCAGGGAGGTGAATCGGGAATCTCTGAACACTGCCTACAGTGGGAGACACCCAAACACTCACCGCCCTGCCCCAACACCAGAGGGAGATTAAAAACTTTAAAACTGAGAATAAAAACCACTCTCCCGGAGGAAACCTAGAACCAGAGAGACCATCCGGGAATCGTCAGCCAACATCAAAGGTAAAGTGTGGGGGAGTCTGTACTTAGCACGCAGAGCCAAAAGAAGGGGGCATTCAACCAAAATGTGGGCCACTGACTGGAAGGCTCCACAAGCACATAGCGGGGGTGGCTCATCACGCAAAAGGAAACCATGGGTCAGCCTGGTATGGCCAATGCGGAGACGACACAGTGTGGTCGAGTCCTTGCGGGAGAGGCTAAAGGAAGAACGCCATGGGCCTGTATTCACCTTAATGGCACGAAGTTTATTAGACAGTGGAGTAGCCTCCCAAGAATTGGCCCATGACTGTGCAAAGTGGGATTTGATGTGAAGCCGTAAATCCGCTGCAGGAGGGGTTACAGAAAACGGGGGGTAAGTAACTGCTCCCCCAGCCAAACGATCAGCGAGCTCATTACCCGGGATACCCACATAAGCCACAGACAGAAAACACGTGGAAGTCCGTCTCGACGCCTTAACCTCAGCATTAAAAAGTTTGCAGGGATATCTCTTTGGTGCTTTGACACGACGATATCTTAACTCCCACTATCACAGATAAAAGGCACTGAAATTTCGTCGGATTTTGTTTCAGGCTTTGCTTCAATCGAGCCATATTTTCTGGAGTTCGAGTTCTCTTCTGATAATTACGCTTCTCATTCGTTACAGAGGTCGTTTCGCGTCATTCTGCCACAGTTTCGCTCTGCATATTTTGGAGATTTTACAAAAACAATTGCAGTCAAAATGTTGTGGAAACAGATACCCACATGTTTTCCAATAATTATGCTTTCCGTAACATACTACAATGAACGCGCGCCATTTTGTCGTTATTCGCCTGTTCCTCTCTCACACGCGTAAAATGACACACTGGAAAGAGCATGCGGGATATGCACACGCATAACCCTGTAGAGGCAATCTGTATCACTGTTTCTGTGATGGGCAGTTATGCTCATTAACGATATTCACCGGGCCACTTATTTTTTCCATTGTCTGAGAAAGGGCCCTTCGTGTAACTTCAATGGAGTATGTAAATCAACGTCAACAGGTAGAAGAGAGGTTCGCTATTTAAGGAACCATTACAGTTACTAACATTTACAAAACCATAGGAAGGGGTAAGTGAGAATGTTCGGACCAAGAGACTTCTGTTCTCCAAAACACTGCTCCTAGCTGCTTAAAGCACGGAAATACTATGCGAGAATATGGAAGCTCACTCTGGGGGCAGGTATTCTCGAACTCTTTAGACCTAAAAGCACCTTATTGAATGATTTTTATGGAACTTTGGGTCACAGTTGGTATATTTTAATTAACGGTTTCAGGCGGTATGGAATCACTAAAAACATTTTAGGAAATCTCAGGACAGCAGGCACTATTTATATAATGCACGTAACATAAAGAAGTTTCAAAACTTTAATTTTAAGACAAAAATTATTGCTTCTATTATGATGGAATGTAATTATTAATTTAATATACTTATTATTTTACTCATGGCTGTAATTTTCAGCAACTGTAGTGTTTCAGGATACATTGCAGTCATCAGTTGTAAATAAATTTTATTATCTTCACCAATTTCGAGAAATTAATTTGTCACCTTCTGAAGCTTAGGTTAGCAGACAGCCAGTATCTTTTTCATATAAGGACAATGCCATGGTACGTTCAGAAAAATACATATTGTATGTTATTTTAAACACTGTTTGCCAATTTACAGTGTTAAAAATAATCTCATGCTATGTACACTTGTGAACATACCGTGGCATTGTCCTATGAACAAGATATTGACTGACTACCAAACTAAGCTTCTGCAGAGAGACTAATTTGTCGAAACCAGTAAAGACAATAAAATTTATTTGACAAATTTATCCTGATAAACCTTACTATACGCAAGAGTAAGCTCAGTATAAAAATTACGTAAAAGAAATATAATTCTCGGTGCGATTTTTCGCAGAGAATTATACTGGAAACTTTACATGGGGGAGGGAGGGAGGGAGGTAGGAGAGAGTGATCTTGACAGCACAATATCAGGGAATGGAATGCAAGTGAAACAGCCCACCTGCCTATGCTATGCCATCTGATTATCTGTTCCTAAGACACCATTCACAAAAATGTCGTTGCCAACAACATCGTCAAATCAGCTCGAATGCTCTGATTTTTATATGAACAACTTAAGTTCCTGACTCAACATGCGTCTATATTATCTACGAAGGGAAAGGAACTTCGTGGACGACAGATTCTAGCCCATGCGATACTTTTTCTTGTTTACCTTGGTAGGTGGTAGCGAAACTTTTCCGCTTAGCTGACTTTTCTTGGTGTTCGATTATAATCAGGTGAATATTTGACAACCGTAGGATTTTCTGTTTTCTTGCCAACGCTGAATGTGACTGTTGCCAAGCAGTGTCGTGATTCGGTTCACATGTTTACTGTTTTGCCCCACATCGAGTTGGCTCTGCTTGTTTCAAGGTCTGAGGAAGGCAATCGCGTACCATCTTCAACAGGGCTACATTAAAATTCTGTCTTCCTCACACACACGTATGACTCTTTTGACTTACACTACATTATTCACCAGAACTGTACACAGATACAGAGGCACGTATCTTCCAAATGCACTGAAAACTCAGGGCTATAAATACTTTAAGTACAAAAAGTTTTAAAAACTTGCTGAAAAATATACGTAAATAAGGCCAAGCCAACTTATTAGTTGTTACATCTGATTAACAGTTCTTAGATAGCATCAATTATGTATTTTCAAAGAAAAAACAAAAATACTACCGAACTGTCTACATCTACACAGCGTATCACTGGTAATTCCATATCTCTTGATGAACTTGTTACTTCATTCCAGGATGTTGTTTGAGTGTACCTATTGCCTGTACGCTTGTCTGTGTATGTTAAGAGGTGTTTACCTTACTGACGCGTGTAGAAATTCGGGAAAGAAAGATGAACTGAATTTAAATATGCCGGACGGTGAAACTATGATTTCTTTTACTATCTTCCACTATACCTTACAAAAATCTCAATCGCAGTCTCGTTCTGGCAAACTCTTCACAAATTGTGAAACTTCTGGAAACATTCATTTCCACTGCACCTCCCTCCCTCTGTTTTTGTGGTTACACAGAGGTATCTGGCGTACTGAGAAAGTATTGATTACCACTGACGATGTAATTACACAATACGAGTATCTCCCATTTGCTGGTTTAGGATTCGGTGCCAGTCAGTTAAAAGTGCAATCTCTCTCTCTCTCTCTCTCTTCCAGTACTGTGGAAGCATTTTCTCAGGACATGATCTCTAAAAAACACTGCTTTTTCATGAACGGTAAAAACAGACAATGGTCTATTGAGCTATCCACTGGTACAATGTTAAGTTCTTAAGCTTTAACACTTTGAGAAGACCATTTGTTTTAACACACTGTCTGGTCACAGAGTTATATTTCCAGACCAAGTGTAAAAGCCACATCCCTAGCTATCATGGAACAGTGTTCTGAAAATAGGTACTGAGAATTATGTTCTGTACTATGGAGTGTTGATTTGACTTATTTTAATACGTGTAATTTAATCTTATTTCTCATTACACTTTTAACATAGGCGCATTTAATGGAGGATACTTGTTAGAGTGCATAATATTTACAGTACGTGTGCGCGCGCGACATGAGCAAGACACGTTAAATATAAATTCGATTTAGCGCTTCGAGTTTTTGTTTTAGTTACTGGCTATGCTGTCGTATATCGTTCTCTCTCCTGTAAAAGCAGACAAAGATGAAATGGAGATATCTGACTGCCTTGAGTGCTTTTTTACTGGTGTTTCACTGACAATCACTTCCTCATCTCAGAAATCTTTACCTGTTTCGAAAAATATTTTCAGAGCACAGTACATGAAAAAAAAGCACAGTAAAACAGTCGTACATGCAGAAGTCACGCAAAATCTGTTTTAACTATTGAGTATATACTTAATTTCAATTTTTTGCTTTCGGAAGTATGTGGAACAAGTCAATAAGTATAACATAAAAAACATTGGAATTAATACTCAGTGCCCTGATTGGACTGTCATAATAGGTGATTACATTACAGTACACCGGAACTGCTGCTATTAACAGAATTAATACACTGTCAGAATGAAACAGTTACGCACTTTTAATAAAATTATCACACACAAAATACGTTATCTTGACTAAGTGCTGTCAAAACTGAAATCTAACAGACACCTAAGTTGGTCTCTCAGTCCCAGTAACGACATTCGTCTCTAGAGCAGTCTTTCAAACTGTTTAAACTGTCCTTTATCTGAAACGAAGTTTTTAATGGTTGCCGGGAATTTATTGACTGTGTGTTCCTGAATAATGAACCCCTTTTTGGACCAAGGTAATAGTTCTTTACGTAGGTTTGTTCTTATTCTTAGTGTTGATACTATGCATTGAGCTACTAGTTGGAAATAAGAGGTATATTACTTGCAACAAATTTCGTTAAGGAATAAATGTACTGAGAAGCAATTGTTAGAATACGAAGTTCCTTGAACAGGTTTTCTCGTAGCACGTACAATTTAGAAGCGGCAGCTGTTTCAGTACTACAACTGCAGTAGAGCACTTTTTTTTTTACATACCGGGTGCAGTAAACTTAATATCCAAGACAACGTATTCCAACAAAGAAATGGGTAGTAAACCTTATTTGAATTAAGATTATTTTAACGAAAAGCTAGTGATTACGAAAATCAAACATTTAAGTCAAATGACGTAGAGACCGTACTGATTTCCTGTCTACAAACTGACCTTTCCGTGATAAATGCTGCCACTATTGCAGATATGAATCTCTTCAATTAGCACTACTAACAGGAAAAACCACAATAATATTTGAGAGAGACCAGACAAAGAAGCGTACGTGACGTCTTGGAGCCAGTGGATCATTCGTATTTTGAGAAAACTGCGCTTATACTGCTGACGGAGACCGAATGACCGCATCAGTATTTTCGTTTACAGTCGGCTCTAATCTGAAGCGGCGCCCAAGTCAACCTTTTTTCTGGCAACATCCGACTCAAAGGCGATACTGCCACTGAACTAATGAACGCACTGCCACGAAGTTTGTCGGAACCTGTGTTTTATTTATAATAAACGGAAGGTGGAATGGTGCACTATTTGTGCCGTAGACGAACACTGCAGAGGATTGTGGAGAAGTGGAACACAAAAACGAAAATACGTGTTTATAAAACAGTACAGTGTTCCCTCAGGAGCTCTCAAGTGCAATGGTCTTCGAAGATGTGAGATAAATTTTGAATCTTTGGATTAGTGAGCTTAGTGCAAGTATATTCACGTATGGTTACGGAGGCCTTTAATTCAACTAGTTAATTTGTGGCTTTTTAAAATGCGTCTGCTGAGAGTAACAGGATTAGAAAAGAGTTTAACAAACGCCTACGAACTCAAGAATAAAGCAATATCAAGTCAATGTTTGCTACATTTTTAAACAAGTTCGGCTAAGCGTTAGAAATATTTGTTCGTAACAAACTTGCTGACTGCGAATGTATGTTCATCCAGATAGTCAAATATTTGGTTCTTTAAACAACACACTATATCTGTATACCACATGAGCCTATTTAAACCAAAATATCGAAATGTTTATGCCTTTTACATGATGCTGGCAATTACTGAAATATATATTAGAAGTGGTTTAAATCTTCGACCAAAGGCAGCTTTCTCTTTCTAAAGCACACTAACAGGCTTTAAATTACAATTTATAAATGCGTGAAGATGAGTTTAAAAGTCGACGTTTCTAGCTGCAATGCGGGCAGAGAAATCTACAGCCCATATACAAAAACTTTTTCATAGAGCTCACAGAAACCTTTACTACCTTTCCCTGCAGCCGAACTTCACCGCTTCACCACGATTACCGGACTAGCTGTTTTTCCCGAGTTCATCTACGG
Organism: Schistocerca americana; assembly: GCF_021461395.2. NCBI lineage: Eukaryota > Metazoa > Arthropoda > Insecta > Orthoptera > Acrididae > Schistocerca > Schistocerca americana. Next base: position 809,110,869 of record NC_060130.1, on the reverse strand, counting down.
AAACATCCGCGATTTCCTGAATTATTTAAAACAAGTCGCCAACCTGACACTAACTCTGCCCCTACTCTCATCGGAAGACAGACCTTGACTGTGCCGCACATCGATTCTGTAGTCCTGACGTCCCTCAGATAGCGCAGCTCACCACATTTAGGTTCAAATGGCTCTGAGCACTACGGGACTCAACTGCTAAGGTCATTAGTCCCCTAGAACTTAGAACTAGTTAAACCTAACTAACCTAAGGACATCACAAACATCCATGCCCGAGGCAGGATTCGAACCTGCGACCGTAGCTGTCTTGGGGTTCCAGACTGCAGCCACATTTAGGTATATAGTGTTTCAGAGCCTCCGATTAAAATCTCTATGTGAAATGGGGGACGCGGAAGGTGGGAATGCGTATCGTGGTAAACACTTCGTTCCACGTGGCCTTTTACAACTTCGTTAGTTCCTGTGTAAAGGTGTCAACAGCACCGCAAATACATTGCCACTTCCAAAGAACGGAAGACGTGTGTTAGCGATTCGACTTTAATGTCTGCATCTTTTCTAGACGCATTTGAAGTAAAACACCATAGCCTCGGATGATATGTACTATACAACTGCATAGTAATTTGAAATGTAGACCATTACTTTTAACTTACTGAAAGGAAACTAAGTTAATAATACTGAACTGGCACAAGTCAGCGGGAATTTAGGAACCGCAGTAAATAATCTCCCACTGTTTGAAGGTATCATCTGCAATCAATACTAAATGTTTGGGATAAAACTTTTCGACACGGAGCAGAGGCACGGACAAGGAATCAACATTCCTCAGAACAGTTCAGCATGTACCGCTACACTGCCTCTTGACTAAGCCCAAGTGTTGCTCAATAGGGATCGTGTCCCGTGAACTGGAAGGCGGTGATAAGTCTGCAGGTGGTAACATTTCTGAAACTGCTTGCAGATCTTTGTATCTTGAAGTGTCAAAATTACTGTGCGTTAACAGAGGGCACAATTTTTGTCGCGCAGCTACCGTGACACTCCCTTCCCTGCCTCCCTGGCATTTAAAAAAAGAAATACTTTAAAGACACTTCTGACCAGAACGTCAACGATCAACTCTCCCAGTATCGATAATTTGACGATTTGATTGGTCAAAAATATATGAAGAGAACACACTGATTAATCTTAATTAACTCAGATATGCAGTCTTAATACACGGTATTAAAAACCTTTACCTCTTTGTAAGACTAATCAAAACATTTAAAAGATTCACTGCTCCTAGCCTAAGGAAAGCCGGCAGCTGGGGGGGAACAAATTTGCTGTATTATAATGGCTTCGTGATGATGGCTTACTAATGTGGGAATAGCAACTGCTTCAGTGCAACATATTCGAAGTGGCTTCACTAGTTTTGAAATAGTTATTGTGATACGACCCTTTTCGTTTTCTGTATTGCCGTACAGTCTCTTGTGTTGTCCTCTGAGCAAAATTTCACGGCTCCATGAACGGATAAATAAAATAACTTATTCTTCAACAGTCTTTCAAATTTCAGACTCTACGACTATACAATATGTACATGTTACGTAGCAGCCTCCCTCGCATTTTTCGTAGTTTGTGTACGACGTATGCGCGTAATATGGATCAATACAATCACAAGAGACTATCATAGAGTATAAGATTTCTAAATTTACCTTTAAGTGTTAATTTATATGCTAGAAAGTGCGTTAAATATGGAAAAGCGCGTTTAAATACGGCGCAAATGTACACATTAAGTTCACTACAGGACAGTATTACCATTACCTTTGGCATTCGCTGAGTTCGCCAACTCTCAACTAGATTACCACCTTTCAAGCGAACCCAGCTCTCGATGAGTGCTACAGAGGGGGGTCCAATAACACACACTAGCCAGCAAATACACTGCACATATTTATAAATAAGATTTGTCTTGCAACAGCGAACCGAATCGATAGTAAAAACAGTAATATATATACACACACCTCAGTAACTACTTTGTTTACAATTTCATACGCTTCCAGAGGCTACAGATCACAAATGAAGATCCGCTACGCTCTCATTTGGTCAAAGTTTCGAAATCGTATACTGCTGTAAGAGCTAACCTGTAATTACGCTAAAACCGGTGGGAGATGTTCCCGATAGCACCTCGTATTTTCTACAACGAGAAACGCCTGCTCTGGTGGGACGCCACCGATTAAAATACGGTACCGATTACCCAGTCAGCTGCCCAGTAATGCAGCGACCACCATCTAATTGGGCACAGTAACCGGCGTCGGGGACAAGAAAGCCTTACCTGGCTATTCGGGCGGTCCGTCGGGTGACGCTGCGGTTCGGTTGCCATGACAACCCAGTGGCAGCCAAGGCCGGGGCGGTCCGCCGGCCGCACAAGTCCCGCAGCCTGCTCGGTGACGTCACGACCTCCATGCCACTGTTTACACCTGCACTGCCACATTCACAGTGTGTGGTTCTACATGGGGCAGCATCCCCTCGAAACGGAAAGGTACGGGTTGCAGACTGTGGGTGTGGAGTGCCCGTGTGGACAGGCAGCAAGTCTCCTCAGCTTTTCATTCCGCCATTCTCAATTCGCGATCAGAGGATTTCTAAACGGAGACGCAGTATGGAAGCCGCGTAACAGCCATTGTTGACATTCCCCGACCGTGGCGCGGCGCGTACTGAGCTGCGCGCCGGCGGCTGCCCAAGGCAGACCGGCGATTTTTAGACCAACCTCCGCGCATGACGTCATGGCGAGGAGTGGGGAGAGGAGCGAAGGAGGGGGGGCCCGCCGCTTCCACGGCCCAGCCGTACTCACCCTGCTGTCACTCGTAAGGCGCGCCGAGCACAGCTGCTGCCACGTCGTAGGCGTGGAAAAGAATCGTAACCCATTTACTGACTTGCTTTTCCCCACCACGACTGTCTGCCGCTAGTGAGCAACGTCCGAAAAATCGGCGCCGACATTGTGAGCATCGCTTAATAACGCTCGAGTCAGAGCACTTAATTTCGATTTCTGGCCCGGCCTTATATTTGCGTATATACAGGGTGTTTCAAAAATGACCGGTATATTTGAAACGGCAATAAAAACTAAACGAGCAGCGATAGAAATACACTGTTTGTTGCAATATGCTTGGGACAACAGTACATTTTCAGGCAGACAAACTTTCGAAATTACAGTAGTTACAATTTTCAACAACAGATGGCGCTGCGGTCTGGGAAACTCTATAGTACGATATTTTCCACATATCCACCATGCGTAGCAATAATATGGCGTAGTCTCTGAATGAAATTACCCGAAACTTTTGACAACGTGTCTGGCGGAATGGCTTCACATGCAGATGAGATGTACTGCTTAAGCTGTTCAATTGTTTCTGGATTCTGGCGGTACACCTGGTCTTTCAAGTGTCCCCACAGAACGAAGTCACAGGGGTTCATGTCTGGCGAATAGGGAGGCCAATCCACGCCGCCTCCTGTATGTTTCGGATAGCCCAAAGCAATCACACGTTCATCGAAATATTCATTCAGGAAATTAAAGACGTCGGCCGTGCGATGTGGCCGGGCACCATCTTGCATAAACCACGAGGTGTTCGCAGTGTCGTCTAAGGCAGTTTGTACCGCCACAAATTCACGAAGAATGTCCAGATAGCGTGATGCAGTAATCGTTTCGGATCTGAAAAATGGGCCAATGATTCCTTTGGAAGAAATGGCGGCCCAGACCAGTACTTTTTGAGGATGCAGGGACGATGGGACTGCAACATGGGGCTTTTCGGTTCCCCATATGCACCAGTTCTGTTTATTGACGAAGCCGTCCAGGTAAAAATAAGCTTCGTCAGTAAACGAAATGCTGCCCACATGCATATCTCCGTCATCAATCCTGTGCACTATATCGTTAGCGAATGTCTCTCGTGCAGCAATGGTAGCGGCGCTGAGGGGTTGCCGCGTTTGAATTTTGTATGGACAGAGGTGTAAACTCTGGCGCATGAGACGATACGTGGACGTTGGCGTCATTTGGACCGCAGCTGCAACACGGCGAACGGAAACCCGAGGCCGCTGTTGGATCACCTGCTGCACTAGCTGCGCGTTGCCCTCTGTGGTTGCCGTACGCGGTCGCCCTACCTTTCCAGCACGTTCATCCGTCACGTTCCCAGTCCGTTGAAATTTTTCAAACAGATCCTTTATTGTATCGCTTTTCGGTCCTTTGGTTACATTAAACCTCCGTTGAAAACTTCGTCTTGTTGCAACAACACTGTGTTCTAGGCGGTGGAATTCCAACACCAGAAAAATCCTCTGTTCTAAGGAATAAACCATGTTGTCTACAGCACACTTGCACGTTGTGAACAGCACATGCTTACAGCAGAAAGACGACGTACAGAATGGCGCACCCACAGACTGCGTTGTCTTCTATATCTTTCACATCACTTGCAGCGCCATCTGTTGTTGAAAATTGTAACTACTGTAATTTCGAAAGTTTGTCCGCCTGAAAATGTACTGTTGTCCCAAGCATATTGCAACAAACGGTGTATTTCTATCGCTGCTCGTTTAGTTTTTATTGCCGTTTCAAATATACCGGTCATTTTTGAAACACCCTGTATATGAAGACAGTAACTGTTCTCGAAAGAACAGATTACTGTTGTTGACCGTGCAGCTTTTCCCTGGAATAAATGATGACTAACTGAAACCCTCAGCTGCCGACAGGTGTTAATGATATACCTCGATGTGGACAGATGAAAATGTGTGCCCCGACCGGGACTCGAACCCGGGATCTCCTGCTTACATGGCAGACGCTCTATCTAGCTTAGCCAACGAGGACACAGATGAATAGCGCGACTGCAGGGACTTATCTCTTGCACGCTTCCCGTGAGACTCCCATTCTCAACTGTCCACAATTCTACAAATGTAATGTAGCTTATAGACATTTGCACGGTCAACAACAGTAATCTGTTCATTCGAGAACAGTTACTGTCTTCATATATATATAGGCTACCCAGCCATTGACCTTCGTCTGTGCGAATGCGCACAGGTTGCCCAGACGGGAATCGCCAAAACGTGCGCGAGTAACGAGTGAATGGGCAAATGTCTATAAGGTACATTTCATTTGTAGAATTGTGGACAGTTGGGAATGTGAGTCTCGCGCGAAGCGTGCAAGGGATAAGTCCCTGCTGTCGCGCTATTCATCTGTGTCCTCGGTGGCTCAGATGGATAGAGCGTCTGCCATGTAAGCAGGAGATCCCAGGTTCGATTCCCGATTGGGGCACACATTTTCATCTGTCTACATCGAGGTATATCATCAACACCTGTCGGCAGCTGGGGGTTTCAGTTAGTCATCATTTATATATTTACGTTGCTGCACCAACCGTTGTTAAGAATTAGGTACAGAGTGGTACTTGATGATTGTTTAGTCTGCACACGGAAGTACTGGACTGTTGAAACTTTCTCACTAGCAAACTGAAGCGAACTGTTGCACAATAAAATTTCGAAGCAGTAATCGGGAGGGTTTAGTCCTATCCCCCCCAGTTGGGTCATCTCGATATAAATTTTCCGTACTTCGTATCACCACTCATAACAAAAACAACAGTTATTTCGTGTGGCTCACTGGCCTCGCATGACTATACATCTATTAACTGGACGTCACTTCAGCGACTTGTGCGTCCCATAGTAATCGTACAGCGGAAAGGAGTTCAAAGTTTAAAGTGGACTGTGAACCGTGTGTCATTCCTGATCAAGCTTCACATCGTTGAGACGTGAAACCTAGGTTAAAGGCAGAATGAAATTTTTCTCGATCCCACCGGCATTCGGTCCCCCAACCTTTCGGTCTCCGTGCAGGGGCAGGCCCGACAAGACTTATAAAGTGAACAACCTTCTAACCTTTTGAGGGTGGGATGGTGACGGTCCGTGGCAGCCAGTGGATAAGAAATAAAAATACGGTTAGCCTCTACCACTGTAGTTTAAATTTCTAACTACAACTAGTTTCCATCTTTAGGCGCCTAACCTGCCAGACGAAAAATAGTAACTATTCGACATTAACGTAAAATCCACTTAATAACAGGCGCAATAAAAAATCAGTCATGTGGATAATTTAAAGCTTCTGATGAGGTCGTCTTCCGAAACTAGTTCTGAAGTGAACAAATTAAATTACATTGGCAGAGTTCGTAATATTTTTATTTGTTTAACATTTGAAATGGCGTGGAAATGTCGAAAAATAGTTGATTTTGTAAAAGAAAATAGTTCTGTCTAGTTTTAGTAGAAGGAAGAAAGATTAGGGTTTAACGTCCCGTGGTCATTGGGGACGGAACACAAGGTCAGGTTGGGGAAGAACATAGACCGAACCATTTCAAAGGAGCCATTCCAGGTTATAACGGAAAACCTCGACCTGCATGGCTGGCCGTGGATTTGAAATTCGCCCCTCGCAAAAACAAAACCACTGGGCCACGTCTCTCCATAAATTTTAGTAGAATCTTGCAAAAATGCTACATATTTATTAAAGTTTACCACCTGAAAATATATATATAAGTGTGTGTGTTGTAAAAAACCACACGTACAGAATTTTAGTGTCTAGTGAGGATAAAAGGATACATTTTCACGTGCCGAAACCATGACAGGTGCACCGTTTCCCCATTAGGGGTCCATTAAGTGATGTTCAGAACTGTCGCATGAAGAATACTCTTTAGAGATGAAACTTCCTGCCAGATTAAAACTGTGTGCCGGACCGAGACTCGAACTCGGGACCTATCTTTGGCTGGCAAGTGCTCTACCATTTGAGCTACCCAAGCACGACTCACGCCCCGTCTTCACAGCTTTACTTCCGCCAGAAAGTAGGAGAAGAGGGCTGCGCGCTCTCTGTAATAAAAAAAATGAGTCAAGGAATCAACGATCAACTTGAACGGATGTCTTGTGACGTCTGCCCAGATCAAAAGCAACAAACTATATCGAACAAAATGAAAAAAAGGATAGGAGCAAAAAATAAAAAAAAGATGGTAGAGCACTTGCCCGCGAAAGGCAAAGGTCCCGAGTTCGAGTCTCGGTCCGGCACACATTTTTAATCTCTCAGGAAGTTTCATATCAGTGCACACTCCGCTGCAGAGTGAAAATCTCATTCTGGATTCTATAGAGATGTTGCTCACCTCTTTCTGTGGGAGGAGATAAGGATCCGCCGTTATCATTAGCACGCAGATGTCAGTCGTATATTTAGTTTATTACTCGTTCGCAATTTACAAAGGCAATCGTCACATAACGTATAAACTAAAAGATTCTTACATCTCTACTGAGTTACAATATTCCCTACACATGTTCTTATTATAATATACAACATTATAAATATTCTGGAGGCACTCTATGACCGAGTCGGAGAGTCTGTGTATGTCCATGAGATTACCCTCACGGTCCTGCGCTTCACACACAAGTCAATGATCCGTCGATTGGATTTCACCACACTCATATTAGGGAATATCTGATAGGCCCTATTTGTTCACCAGCTGTTTAAATCTACCAAAATTCGTTCTGACACGGTTCAAAATTCTCCACAGTTTCCTGGGGAGGTCTAATACGTCGACCTTTATGTGGTGGACGTCCACCAGATTTTGGTTCTTGCGTCCACTTAAGACCCCGAGCTGTCTTCGAGTGAAGTGTCGCAGTTCTTCGCCGATTTTCCGTAAATGTTACCTTGATTTAAGTACGTTTGTAGGTACTAGGTCTCGGTATATAGGCGGTCCTGGGTTGTCGTCTAGGATTTTCTATACGCTCTTGTGGCCAATTGTGATCTCATAATTTCAGGGAGCTCTGCATTTGTTAGGACGGCGAGGCAGGCACACGAGTGTTCCAGAGATCACCTACATTGTCTCCTTCAGTTGGACTTCCACTTTAGCTACATGCACACTTTTCATACAGACTGGCGAACTGTATTCAGTTACATTGTGGACAACGGCTAGTGTTCAAGTCCTCGTTGGGCTCTCTCCATAACCCCCTGTCGTTCCTGTCAGTTTCGACAGGATGGCATTAGGGGGTTTTAGTTTCTGTTTTATATCTCCTAGCAAAGAAGGCAAAGCAGAAATGTGGAAGGAGTATATAGAGGGTCTATACAAGGGCGATGTTCTTGACGATAATATTATGGAAATGGAAGTGGATGTAGATGAAGATGAAATGGGAGATATGATACTGCGTGAAGAGTTTGACAGAGCACTGAAAGACCTGAGTCGAAAAAAGGCCCCGGAGTAGACAACATTCTATTAGAACTACTGACAGCCTTGGGAGAGTCAGTCATGACAAAACTCTACCATCTGGTGAGCAAGCTGTATGAGACATGCGAAATACCCTCAGACTTCAAGAAGAATGTAATAATCCCAATCCCAAAGAAAGCAGGTGTTGACAGATGTGAAAATTACCGAACTATCAGTTTAATAAACCACGGCTGCAAAATATTAACCCGAATTCTTTACAGACGAATGGAAAAACTGGTAGAAGCCGACCTCAGGGAAGATCAGTTTGGATTCTGTAGAAATGTTGGAACACGTGAGGCAATACTGACCCTACGACTTATCTTAGAAAATAGATTGAGGAAAGGCAAAGCTATGTTTCTAGCATTTGTAGACTTAGAGAAAGCTTTTGACAATGTTGACTGGAATACTCTCTTTCAAATTCTGAAGGTGGCAGCGAGTGAAAGGCTATTTACAATTTGTACAGAAACCAGATGGCAGTTATAAGAGTCGAGGGGCATAAAAGGGAAGCAGTGGTTGGGAAGGGAGTCAGACAGGTTTTTTAGCCTCTCCCCGATGTTATTCAATCTGTATATTGAGCAAGCAGTGAAGGAAACAAAAGAAAAATTCGGAGTAGGAGGTTCGCCGATGACGTTGTAATTCTGTCAGAGACAGCAAAGGACCTGGAAGAACAGCTGAACGGAATGGACAGTGTCTTGAAAGGAGGATATAAGATGAACATCAACAAAAGCAAAACGAGGATAATGAAATGTCGTCGAATTAAATCGGGTGATGCTGAGAGAATTAGATTAGGAAATGAGACGCTTAAATTAGTAAATGAGTTTTGCTATTTCGGGAGCAAAATAACGGATGATGGTCGAAGAAGAGGATATATAATGTAGACTGGCAATGGCAAGAAAAGCGTTTCTGAAGAAAAGAAATTTGTTAGCATCGAGTATAGATTTAACTGGCAGGAAGTCGTTTCTGAAAGTATTTTTCTGGAGTGTAGCCATGTATGGAAGTGAAACGTGGACGATAAATAGTTTAGACAAGAAGAGGATAGAAGCTTTCGAAATGTGGTGCTACAGAAGAATGCTGAAGATGAGTAGATCACATAACTAATGAGGAGGCATTGAATAGAATTGGGGAGAAGAGAAATATGTCGCGCAACTTGACTAGAAGAAGGGATCGTTCGGTAGGATATATTCTGAGGCATCAAGGGATCACCAATTTAGTACTGGAAGGCAGCGTGGAGGGTAAAAATCGTCGAGGGAGACCAAGAGATGAATACACTAAACAGACTCAGAAGGATGTAGATTGCAGTAGGTACTGGGAGACAAAGAAGCTTGCACAGGATAGAGTAGCATGGAGAGCTGCGTCAAGCCAGTCTCTGGACTGAGGACCACAACAGCATCTCCTAGATGTGTGTTATACGTTAAAGTGCGATCTACGACTGGGCAACGTAGGAGCCAACGTCTTGGTGAATCAATAACTTCTTTATCATCCACGTGCTGCTTCCCCCAGAATGCATCCATCATTGCCCTTGATGGTCTTTACGGTCTCCTGTTTGGCGGCGATAAACCCAGCTGGCGCACATCTTTGAGTATCCGAACTGGTGGACGAGTGTTTGAGCACTGCCAACAGAGGCGTCCAGTTCAGCAGCGAGGTGTTCGATTGTGATCTGTACATCACCTCGAATGCGGAGTCACAGCTGTGTGCGGTTGGCAGGAACGCGGGATATCGACAAATTTGCGAGACCTCGTTGCGATGATGACATACACCTCGTCCAACGAATCGCCGTGCTTTTGTTCACTTCCAGATCTCCATAGACATTCTGCGAGCACCTACGAATATTTGCGATGCTCTGATTTTCCACCAAAATAGACACAGTGACAGCTGTGCTCAGAACGCACCTCCGCTACAGACGCCATTCTGGCGGCAACGTTCAGCGCCACCACCTATCGGGACTTCACGAATCTATAGAGGCTGAAGCTGGAGTATTCCACGATGTTCCATAAGAAGTTCCGCACATTTTAAACCGAAACTTGCCGAATACAAAATGTGTCGCATTGCTTATCAAACTCCCTTCGTAATTTCACTCCCAAGTATTTACGCGACCGGACACGTTAACGCCTCCCAGCCGGTACGGTGGCAAAAGGAACAGACAAGCAATTTTAACACTTTGCCGCCCGCACGTCTCGTACAAATTTATTCGCTTGGCGCCGGCAGCGCTAATTCGGATTACTTGGCTTTTCGCCAGCCGCCTATCACCTTTCCGTTGACGACAAGCTTCAAACACATTGACTTTTGCGCGCTTTAATTTTTCCGGAAATCCTCTATTTTGCCATATCGTTTCACAAACACGAATTTTCTTTTCAAGTAACTTCTCCGCAAGTTCTACACTGTTATAATAATTATCCTTGTAGAGGTGATGCCACTTTCGATAAGAAGGTGTCAATAGTTCCGTCACTGTTTTTGCTTAAGGTTGTCCAGCGCAGGAATATATCTTGAATGAGGAAATGTATCCCGTACTCGCATCACACAGCATCCGAATGAGTATGCCATATTTCGTAATTTTCGACGGATTGTGAACTTTAAAAGTTAACTTTCCACGCCACGGTATCATTCCTTCATCAATTGAGATGTTTTGACTTAGATTAAACGTTTCTTTCAACTTTTTGGAAAAATAATGAATTACGAATTGCACTTTGAAAACCCGGTTGGCATTATCCGGTTTATTGTTATTGTCGGCAAAATGTAAAAATGATAATATTTGTCTGAATCGGTTGCTGGATATCGTTTTGCGAAATATCGGTGTGCCTGTCAACGGACTCGTTGACCAGTAATCATCGACCTTGCTTTTTTTACAGTTCCCATAAGGAATGCATACCCAAACCATTTTCTAAGTTCGGGTCCAGTAATGTCGACAAATTTGGCATTTTTTAAATCCAGTTTCCTTCTATTGCAATTTTGACTGTAATACGTGTTGGTATCGTTGTTAATATATTCAACTAGATCGTTCCCATGATATAATCCTACGATATCCACGGCGCTCTGTGTATCCTTAGGAAATATGTGTGAACCCGGAGATCCTCCAAATTTATTATTGGTCCTCAGTAAATCATAGTCTATCTTCTTCGTCTGATTCAGTTGGCAACCGTTCGCCGGATTCTTCTTGGACGTATTTCACTATCTTTCGACGATTCTACTTCACTTTCATTTTCTCGATATCCAATGTCTTCTTCCCAATCGGCCAAGTCGTCCGAAACGTCAGACAAGACGTCCACGCATTCATCGTAAATAATCGTATCGTCTCTTTCGTCTGCCATGATGAAAGTGCACAAGTACTTATAAAAACAAAAAAACTTGTTGACGTGTGTAACTTATTGTTACCTAAACAAAACACCAACAGAATGAAAAAGATACTAAAGTGCTGTCACCGGCCAATGTGCGATACTATGCTCACGACACCACTGTGGTGTCGCCGGCTGATGAGCGATACTATGCACACGACACCACTGTGGTGTCGCCAGACGGCAAAGTGTTAATACGAAGTCGTGTATTGATGTGAAAGGGCGAATTTTTCAGCAACATCTCTAAATAAATACTCATGACTCTTCAGTCTGAACACCGTTTCCGAACATCGGCGGAGGCGATAAGTGTTTAACATCACATCGACAACGAGGTCATTAGAGACGGAGCACAAGCTGGGACGAGGGAAGGATGGAAAAGGAAAGCGGCCGCGCCATTTCGAAGGAACCGTCCACGCATTTGTCTTAAGCGATTCTGGGAAATCACGAAAAACCTAAATCAGGATGGCACGATGCGGGATTGATTCGGCGTCCTCCCGAATGCGAGTTCGGTGTGCAAACCACTGCGGTACCCCGATCGGTTTCTGAACATCACTAACGTTCGTAGACCTCTAGTGCGGTAGCGGTGCGCCTGTGACATTTTTGGTACATATAAGGGCTCCTTTTTATCTCCTCTGAACACTCGGAAATTTCACCTAGATATTTTTTACGTACAATCTGTATAAAAGACGAAAATTTCTACGTACATCTCGCGAAAAGAGCTCGAAGGTATAATTAGAGAGATTCGAACCCGCAGGGAAGGCTTACCGACAACTGTTCTTCCCACGCACTCTGCCACACACGATAAAGTGGCTCACGGAGTACGGATATACAAACTCGGATATATCCGTAAAGTAAACAGCAGTCATTTGACTGGAAATTATGAGCCGAGGTACAACCGACAAAAGCGCTTCCGAGAAAATGATTGCTCGTTTCTTCGGACACGTTGAACATTTTTTCACCTTAGAGGCTCGAATGGCAGCCGCAGATCGTCGACGAAAGGAGAACAAACACTCGAAAACAGGAGAACAAACACTCGAAAACAGCACTATCTGATCAAAAGTATTCGTACACCTATCAGCGAACACCAATAGGGCTGGGTCCACTGTACGGCTTCCGCTCTGCAGGGGTCACTGTCTCAGTGTCTGCGGAAGAATGGCAGCCGAAACCGAAACCAGAAAAATGGAAACGAGCATTTGGCGTCATTGGCCAGGAGGCCCATTACGGGGCAGGTCCGGCCACCTTGGTGCAGGTCTTATTACATTTGACGCCACATTGGGCGACCTGCGCGCCGGATGGGGATGAAATGATGATAACACAACACCCAGTCCCTGAGCGGTTAAAATCCCCGACCCAGCTGGGAATCGAACCCAGGCCGCTGAGGACGGCAGTCTGTCATGCTGACCAATCAGCTATCGGGACGGACGGCAAAACCAGTGAGGACAGTGAGGTCTGGAGGCAAGTCGACCTTCTAACTCATCCCAAAGCTGTTCCATCGGCTTCGTGTTGGGACTCTGGTCAGGCTAGTCAAATTCGGGAAAATTATTGTCCACAAACTTTTGCCTCGTAGATGCTGCTTTGTGACAGAGTGCATCGTTCTTTCCAGCTGACTGCAGAACAATTCTGCTGCCGCCAACATATACGTCGTGTAAGGATTATGAAGATAAGAGAAACAAGATCTCGTACGAAGGCATAGAGACATTCATTTTTCCAGTACTCTATTTGCAAGTGGAAAGGGAAAGAAAATGACTATTTGTGGTACGGGGTATCCTCCGCTGCGCGTGCGGAGCGGGTACGTAGATGTAGATTGTGGTGCTGATGCCGATAACGAGCGATCATTGTCTTCGAACTCTTTCTCTACTGTACGCAGTACGCGAGACTGCAAAATGTTTCGTATTCTTCTGTATTTATCGTTTTCTTATAAGCAGTAAGGGATTGGCACCCAAATCGCGATAAACACCCCCTAAGTAGTAAGGCAACAGGGGTGTGGTCTCACTCTGCACTGTTGCCAAATTTATTCGAGATGGCAGATCCGAGATGGCGGCAATAGACATGGCAACGTCGCAATGACGTCGTGGCGGGAAGTTCAAATTTTGGAGGCAAAATAGGTTAATTCGGCTACCTCCTTTAACCTAACTCCTCCCCTCCCCCCTCCCCTCCTCCTTCCCCAAGAAATGGTGGGAAAGTCAAATTTTGGTGGGAAAAGAGGTCAGTTGGGCTACCTTCACTAACCTAAGTCATCCATCTCTTCCTTGGAATCGGTGGGAAAATGACTCAGTCTATGCTGGGCTGCTGGAGAGGAAGGAGTGTACTTTATTTATTTTGGAACAATTTTTTTATGGATGGATTTCACATAGTTTATTTATTACATGGATACAAAACACATGATGTGATGTGCTTCAGGTCGCAATTCACAGCCTACAGAGCTGCAAACTACTCGTAAATCACCGAAATATGCAGTACACTGATGTACAGAGACTCAAACAACTTGTAAATTGTTAAATAATGCATGTATAATGCTCTGCAAACACTGTTGCTAATTGCAAACTCTCGAAATAATGCACTGAAAAGCCTCCAGAACTAGTCCTAAATCACCGAAATAATGCATATATAACGCTCTGCCAACACACTCACAACGCGTAAACAGCCGAAAATGATACACTGTACCAACACTCAGTGCATGTAAAAAACGCTTTCTAACTATAGTCAACTGTGACATATCAGTGAACTGCTCCCCTACAGAACTCCAAGGGACGCACGCCAGGCAGCACGCTCACGCCGGTCCCACACGCGAGATGCCTCTTGGCACACGTGTTTACCATTGCTGGCGCGATACCTGTGGATACTGACGTCACAGGTTGTGCTATAGAAATCTGTCCCAGAATAACACCGACTCCTTTCTCCCTAGTGATCCTGATGGGACATGCTATCTGCATCTAGCCGTGCGCATGTGTTTACTTCCCTAGCATAGCTGACGCATTGCCGCGAAACGTCTGTGTGGCGACTCACCATCTAAAAGGTTCTCACTGTTATACTCACATCACATGGCTATGTAAACTAAGAGCCAAGTCGACCACTCAGAAATCGTATAGTGCCAAAGAAATAATTAATGATCGCTTTTGTAGGAGCTTTCGTGATGTCTCAGCTTGTCTGCATGGAAATTCTTGTCCTAACAGAACTTGTTTACGAAAGTAACGAAGAATAACGCCGAATGCACTCCTCCTGATGGTCCTAACATAGCACCCCGTCCAACGCAAATGTTCTCACTGCTATGTAGAGTCTCCAACATCCCACCACAAGGATGGCTTGTGAATGAATGGATGATTATGATTGGCTCTTATTGAATTTACCCACCGAATTACTGATGCCGCCGATGTGGAAGCATCATCCGCCTTTCTTTTTCTTTCTGCAGACGAGACTTTCAACGACAAAAACTATTTTGTACAGATCACCATATTGCAGTAACAATTAAACCCTGCAAAGTGGCCTACAGATCGTGAAATACGGAAAGACTCTTACTCAATTACACTGCTCTGCCACTGAGGGCAGGAGCTTGAATATTAGTGCATGAAACTGATCTACAACCCAGCAATATATCACCACGAACCTGTCGATGTAGTAAACATACAATTTGTATCCCTCACCATACAAAATTACCCCTGTTACATCATTCGTACAGCTATCAGTAGCCATACACTCATACATATACTGCAAAGAAAGAGAGTAACAAGCACATGCACCGTAGGTATACTCCTCGCTGCACTACTTATTTCCTGCGAGGTCAGGCGGTCATCCACCCCTGATGCATGACCAGAGTGCCGTCAGTGGAACAAAGTCACTGTTCTACAAATTTGGGGTTGGCCCCACAAGGCACAAAAACGTTAACTCTTATGGCCCTGATCTGCTTGCATACTTGCGTTTCTACACCCATCTCCATATACTGGGATTACAAGAACATATGTAATTTCACAAGGTTTGGCAGACTATCATGCCATCGTAGTGGTACTTCTCGATATCAAGCACACACCAATATCACTTGCATAACAGTATCGCTCACCTAACATAATTCCAAAGATACAGACTGGAAATTATTTCTCTAGAAATCAGAAACTTTAGTGAGGTGGAGCATGCTGTAAACCACTGAGTAACTAGAAACTTATCCCGACTGCAAAGACCTTTACACGAAAACTTGAAAAAAATAGAGGAAACTGATATTTCCACTCACGAGTACTGTTGCCAGTGATGTAATAGATGCCAAATCATCAAATCATCCCTATAATTTACAAAGTCATCTAACGTGTTCATCATGTCTAGATAACCAGCAAATGTGTCTTCCACCTGTCTTTCACCTGCTAGATGCACACACCACAATCGATGTTCTCTGAACTAAATAAAGGTGCGAAACGTGCAGAAGCAGTCAACCAGACAGTTTGCATGGGAGGGAATAATAGTCCAGCGCAAACACACGTTCATATTGAAACTTCTCAAATTTCCATGCGATCACAAATGGTGCACACCACATAATGAGTATCAGATCGCTTTTCAGCCGTCTAGAGGATGACATGGTTAAGTCAGCTACATTCCTGCATCCCAACAGGCCTTTCCAGACGGATGGGTCCTGCCCTCAATGGGAAACGTGATTCATTCCCGCCACAGGCCACAGGCACTGCACACCAAGCATGCATCATCATCCTAGGAAATCGGTCACATATATATCTGATCACTATACATACAATTAAATGTTACGATTGCGGTCTCAGCTGAACAACATTCAACAAAGAGCAAAGAATCTGAAATACACCCTGCTGATGGCTGGGGCTCTGGAAATAGAAATATCTGCAACATACTCTTCCCTTAGCTATAACAATATTCCAAGTCAAAACCATACCTTCCTTACGACTGGAGATAGTCATTTCCTTTGCACATGTCGGAACATAAGCACATACTTTATAAGCCTGATGCTCAAGGTGAAGCTATCACACATCCCATGCTACTAAGTATAATACTTCGTCAATAACTGATTGCTGACGATACGAAATAATACTGACTAAAAATCAATGATGGGTGGACATGTCTCATAACTTTTCTTGTGAGTGGTACCACTGTGTCTAAGAAAGAGAGGCGTAATCGTCTTACAAACCACCAGATGTTAAAAAACACAACCATATTACCATCACAAGCGGTCTTGGTTCCATAGGTGCATACAAGCATCCATATTAAAAGCTATACTGGCTATATAAATCGAGGTATGGCATTACCTCTGAGTGAAATGGTTTTTTCCAGACAAATCCCGTGACACTGAGTGTAGACAGTGCTGGCCGGAGCGTATAATACCAGAACAACTGTGCAGTTACATGTCGCCGACGGTGCAATCTCGTAATAAAATTACCGAATTTAGAAAGTGATTCGGCTAATGAACGTGGTATGAAACCGGTATTTGCAAAAAAATGGTTCGAATGGCTTTGAGCACTATGGGACTTAACTTCTTAGGTCATCAGTCCCCTAGAACTTAGAACTACTTAAACCTAACTAACCTAAGGACATCACACACATCCATGCCCGAGGCAGGATTCGAACCTGCGACCGTAACGGTCGCGCGGTTCCAGACTGTAGCGCCTAGAACCGCTCGGCCACCCAGTATTTGCAACTCCCTGACGCCGCCGCCACTAGATATTTCTCCAGTATTTGTAACACATTCTGTATCGATGCCATATCGGAGGTTCAGTGATATATCGACTGGGCTATAGACGATGGTTGACTGAGAAGGTTCACAAACAGTAGATGGTCTGCTGATTGAGGTCGTAAGAAATGTACACTATCTTTTCAGATCTCTAATGCTACGGTATCCGCTAGAAATGCTGTCTGGGATTTGCAGTCAAGTCTCTCCATTCAAGCACATACCTGCATTGGATCATATGGAAAAGTCAGTTAATGATTACAGCCACTAGTGAATCATATTTCTGGAACTCTCATATCTCGAAACGAGTCACTTTTCTCGAACCTATCTGCTACAGTAAAATTCCAATGTCGTTTTAGGTAGTCCCTATGCATCTTGCAACTCCTGCCATTTCTGCAGCTTTACGCATGTGATCGTTTCAATTTAAGTCAGAACTGAGTAGACATCGGAGAAGGCTATATCTACCACCTTCTGCAACCCATGTAGAAACAGGCTAAGACGAGTTAGTGCAACAGGGCTGTGTTTTGACCATTCAATGGAAACGGGAACATATTGCCGTAGCTCCACCAACTGTGTGCGCTGTGTAAGGTCAGTGCCAAATGAAGCCCACTCCTGCAACATGAAGTAGCGTAAAAGACAGTACAGGAACTGTGAGAAGGACAAGGATTTTGCTACTGCAGTGTGGTGCACCCCCAAACCTCATACAAGTACTGCTGTCTGATGCAGATCCGCATCCCTCAGGGCCCATTCACGTCTATCACCCCAACATGCTATCTTCGTTATTCTATACCACCCAACAGAGAAAAATTACGAACTATAAAAGCTCCACCAACTTCATCTGATAGAGAACTCGACAAGATTTATAACGCATCTCTCTCCTCCCATATATCGAAATTAAATACCGTCTGCATGACAGGCATCGAGCACACATGACGTTTCTATTAAATATACAGCTATTGATCCATTGCACGGTCCAGCGTAAAGTTGCATTGCCTGTACTGTAGGAGGATAAGCATATCCCACAAACTATACTATAAGTCGAAGACCTCGCTATGACCCTGTGTCATTGTTTGAAACATTGTTTTTTGTGCTGTAACACGTTTTGTACACTGAAATACATTTTGTTTTTTCTGCCATGACTTCGAGGTCTGTGTCAGGTTCTAAACTGACATTAACACATTCTGATGCATTGCTTCTCACAGAAAACTAGATGTCGCACAGTATAAGTCATGTTGTTACTGCTGCTACCAAAACACACCATGCACACTGGATAATTTCAAGTAAAAGACAGCTACAACATAAGGAAACTGGAAGCGTTTGGTGGGGCTGTGGAGAGTTTCCAAACTGCTGTCCAGAGGTGACTGGCGACCTCTACATTTAAACTCATTTGTCACAGTGTCGGAATAGCTGATGGCTCTGCATTCCATTTCAACAGATTCCTCATATTGCAATCATGTAGGCGATCACTGTTTCAGTGGTAGCCATCCCCACAAGGTGTTGACCCTCCACCAAAACTCTTTCTCCAACTCAAACAAACAATGTCAGTCAATCATTATACAGCGTACGAGTGGACGGATGGGATGGAAAAGACACTGTCGATGTACTGAAATAATAAGCATCACAGTTGATAGTGCAAACAATTTTAGCAATTTTTCAGTAATTTCAACGCTGACCAATGATGTGACAACATGTTTTGCAGTTTCAGTATCATAGCTAAACCATTCCTTCTCTACTTTGCTTGTATCATTGCAAATGTAAATAGATGACTGTGAAGTACGTCCATTCATTGTTAATTCTCAAACATATACATGATCAAAGTATACCAGATAGTGCTCTATATATTTCTAGCACCTTGAGCATAGTGCTTAATTTACGAATTATCTCTATGCAGATGGGAGTCACAGAGCATTCTCACCGTCTTAGGATAAAATTAGAGACTGAAAGACCCCCTCGCACTGTCATTGACCAACCCGCCCTGCAGCACCATTACTGATTTAATCTGCAGCCGACGAGAAGTAGACATCTACATTCCACAGCTCGTGAATCCATGGAGCTTGCCGAATAGTCACCCATCCAAGTGAACAAGATTTCTCGAGATGGGCCCATATCGAGGAGGTTAGCTCTCCTTATCGATGTATAGTAACATATTTGAAAGTGTTGTGGTCTAATAGTAGCTGGTTAAGAGGAACAAGAGAAGGGTGATTTTTATGCATGATGGAGCTTCAGACAGATGGAGTTTGAAGATTTTTACATAAATCAACTACCCTATCAATTTTAAAGTATTGTTCTAGTGTTTGGAATCAGTATGAGGAGGGTATTGGTAAGAGAGAGCATAATAACACGCACTCCTAAGGCTACACAATTCTGCACTTGAAACAGGCTATAATGTTAGATCACTTGAGTTTCAGACCTATCAATCATAGTTATGAACTGATGCAACTATTTTACACCCAAGATACGACAGAGGGGTGGAGTACATCGCATAAATCTTCGTTTGTTTAGAGGAATGTGTCACATTTCATCACAAATGAGATGGAAGTTGTTTACGTCTCTACACCTAAATATACTGAAATATATCGGTGATTTACGAGTAGTTGGCAGTTCTGTAGGCTGTTCAATGCATTATTTCGAGAGTTTACAATTGGTAAGCATGTTTGCAGAACATTATACATGCATTAGTTTGACAGTTTACGAGTTGTTTTCTCTGTACATCAGTGTACTGCATTATTTCGGTGGTTTATGAGTAGTTTGCATGTCTGTAAGCTGTGAATTGCGACCCCAAGCACGTCAGAGCGTGCATTTTGTATCACTGTAATAAATAAACTACGTGAAATCCGTCCCTAAATAAATTGTTCCAGAAATACACTCCTGGAAATGGAAAAAAGAACACATTGACACCGGTGTGTCAGACCCACCATACTTGCTCCGGACACTGCGAGAGGGCTGTACAAGCAATGATCACACGCACGGCACAGCGGACACACCAGGAACCGCGGTGTTGGCCGTCGAATGGCGCTAGCTGCGCAGCATTTGTGCACCGCCGCCGTCAGTGTCAGCCAGTTTGCCGTGGCATACGGAGCTCCATCGCAGTCTTTAACACTGGTAGCATGCCGCGACAGCGTGGACGTGAACCGTATGTGCAGTTGATGGACTTTGAGCGAGGGCGTATAGTGGGCATGCGGGAGGCCGGGTGGACGTACCGCCGAATTGCTCAACACGTGGGGCGTGAGGTCTCCACAGTACATCGATGTTGTCGCCAGTGGTCGGCGGAAGGTGCACGTGCCCGTCGATCTGGGACCGTACCGCAGCGACGCACGGATGCACGCCAAGACCGTAGGATCCTACGCAGTGCCGTAGGGGACCGCACCGCCACTTCCCAGCAAATTAGGGACACTGTTGCTCCTGGGGTATCGGCGAGGACCATTCGCAACCGTCTCCATGAAGCTGGGCTACGGTCCCGCACACCGTTAGGCCGTCTTCCGCTCACGCCCCAACATCGTGCAGCCCGCCTCCAGTGGTGTCGCGACAGGCGTGAATGGAGGGACGAATGGAGACGTGTCGTCTTCAGCGATGAGAGTCGCTTCTGCCTTGGTGCCAATGATGGTCGTATGCGTGTTTGGCGCCGTGCAGGTGAGCGCCACAATCAGGACTGCATACGACCGAGGCACACAGGGCCAACACCCGGCATCATGGTGTGGGGAGCGATCTCCTACACTGGCCGTACACCACTGGTGATCGTCGAGGGGACACTGAATAGTGCACGGTACATCCAAATCGTCATCGAACCCATCGTTCTACCATTCCTGGACCGGCAAAGGAACTTGCTGTTCCAACAGGACAATGCACGTCCGCATGTATCCCGTGCCACCCAACGTGCTCTAGAAGGTGTAAGTCAACTACCCTGGCCAGCAAGATCTCCGGATCTGTCCCCCATTGAGCATGTTTGGGACTGGATGAAGCGTCGTCTCACGCGGTCTGCACGTCCAGCACGAACGCTGGTCCAACTGAGGCGCCAGGTGGAAATGGCATGGCAAGCCGTTCCACAGGACTACATCCAGCATCTCTACGATCGTCTCCATGGGAGAATAGCAGCCTGCATTGCTGCGAAAGGTGGATATACACTGTACTAGTGCCGACATTGTGCATGCTCTGTTGCCTGTGTCTATGTGCCTGTGGTTCTGTCAGTGTGATCATGTGATGTATCTGACCCCAGGAATGTGTCAATAAAGTTTCCCCTTCCTGGGACAATGAATTCACGGCGTTCTTATTTCAATTTCCAGGAGTGTAATAAAGTACACTCCTTCCTCGCTCCAGCAGACCAGCATAGGCTGAGTCATTTTCCCGCCATTTTCCCTTAGACTGCCATGGGATGAAAGCACACTCTGGTGGCAGTACTGTGTGCTAGGTCAGTTGGACTCCAGACCTTATGGTGGACACCCTGGATGGAGCTATTGCCTCAAATTGTTTAAATAAAGACTGGAAGTAAAGACTTACATTCATCCTATCCACCAGCCCAGCACAGGCTGAATCCTTTTCCTGTCATTTTTCCTCCCCATACAGCCATCTTGGATTATGTCACAGAAGGAATGACAGCGCCCACTATTGGCAGTACTGTGTAGTAGATCAGTTGGATTCTGGAACCCCATGGTGAAGACACTGGGTTGAGCTAATGCCCCAGATTGTTTAAATAAACACTTCATGCACAGGCTGAGTTCTTTTCCTGCCAATTGATAGGAAGAGGTGGCAATCGAATTACTTAGGTTAGTGGAGATAGCCCAAGTGACCTATTTTCCCACCATTTCTTAGGTTAGTGGAGGTAGCTGTGGTTGTGGTGTGTTGCATTGTCTTGCTGTTATTTAAAATTAACGCCATTTTCTGGGGGAGAGGAGAGGGTAGGGGGTTAGGTTAGTGAATGCTGCCTAATTGACCTATCTTCCGCCAAAATTTCAGCTTCCCACTGTGACGTCATTGCGACATTGCCATGTCTATCGCCATCATCTTGGATCCGCCATCTTGAATAAATTTACAAACAATGGAGAGTGGGGTGACGTCCTTGTTGCTCCACTACTCAGACCAATTGCCAGATGCTGATTCTGATGGGGACAATGACATGCCTGAATGTGTCAGACTATGGGCCTCTGAACTAGAGGAGGAAGTAAGGTGCAGTGATGTGGTCGTATTAGATGATGATGATGATGATGATGATGTCTTCTTTGAGGGTGTGGTGGCATCGCCCAATGAAGTGTTAATGCCTTGAAGTCAGAGTGAAAAAGTAATTACTCACTCTGCTTATAACCTTGTGATCGTCAGTATTCTTTCTTTCACTGCGCAAGCAGCGATAAGCTATATACTTAACTATTATTATTTTATCTCTTCTTCAGCAGCGGTCGCGTCCCCGCAGCCGCAAAACAGTGTGTCGCGTGTACTGGTGGGTGTTAAACCTTCTTCCCTCTCAAAGCAGCGCCCGGTGAGGCTGCTATAAGGGCGCCGCTACTCGCTGCAAGGTAAGCCGCCACTGCCGTGGCCACCCCGGCACCGCCGCTCTGGCATCTGTGGGCTGAGCAACGAACCACCACCCCTCAAGCTACCAGGTCGTGTCTGCAGCAGCAGCTACAAGAGCATTGGGAACCATCATTGCAGTCTGACCCAGCAGCACTGCAGTATCCTCCTCTGTCATCATCATCATACCAGTCTCGTCAGAATCGGGCTAAACGCAAGGTAAGTACGCCTCAGCACACACCAACTTGCCAACCCTAGCGCCATTATCAACAGGGTGGACACAGAATAGCATTAATAGTAATAGAGAAGGTGCTATAGCTAGTAACAGTTCTTTCTCCCTTCCTTTTTGTGAAGGACATCAGGTCAGTGATACCACACCGCAGTTAGAATAGTCGCTCACTGCAGATGCCTTTGAGTAGCGCATATCCTTTATGAGGATCGTGAACCAGGCAGGTACTGCAACTCTGTTGGTTTTATAAAGGCTTGCCTTCCTGTCATGGAAAAGAAGCTTCTCAAGGTAGTCAATGATCCGCGGTATCCCGCCATTAAATGCAGTGTTGTGCTCTGCATCGAACTATTGCACTCCCCAAAGTTGATTCTGATGTTTAAGAGACAAATTTTCATTTTGTTTGGGGGCGAAAATTGGATGATAACGCGGAGCACGTCAATCGCCGAGTGGTTTCGTAAATCCACCTTGAGTGCTATACTGGCCCAGTTTTCCGAGATGGAAGTCAGAGGGTCAACTAAAGCACTCAGCCGAATACTACAGCTGGACTTCCATACACATGTCTACCATCCGGTGAATGGAGGATCAATCCATGTAAAGCTCCCTAAAGAGCTAATAAGCTGCCATGTTTTAGTGTCGAAAATAGAAAGGATTAGGCTTGTTTTGCACACTCAGTCCTGGCTTGCAAAAGAAAGTATGCTCATGGGGGGTCATCCTGAGTGATCCAGTACAGACCACGTAGGTTATAATAATCGTGGGAGTTATAACTTTGATGGTATCGAGTTCCCCGTCAAGATCCAGGACATACCTAAATTTGAGGCGCAGAATTCCCGAATATCGGTTGATATTTATGGTCTGGAAAAGAAAAGCAAGCCATATGAGCACGACAAACACACTGTCGTCGGGACCCTCCATTTCTCAAATTTGCCAGTGAGTGTGAGTTGCATGTAAACATGCTGCTCTTCTCTGATGGTGATAATTATCACTATGTTTGGATCAAGGATGTATCCCGACTCCTGTTCTCTCTGTTGAATAACTGTAAGTGTAAAAAGCATATTTGCTTAAGGTGCCACAGTTATTTCTCCTCAGACAAGCTACACTCCTGGAAATGGAAAAAAGAACACATTGACACCGGTGTGTCAGACCCACCATACTTGCTCCGGACACTGCGAGAGGGCTGTACAAGCAATGATCACACGCACGCCACAGCGGACACACCAGGAACCGCGGTGTTGGCCGTCGAATGGCGCTAGCTGCGCAGCATTTGTGCACCGCCGCCGTCAGTGTCAGCCAGTTTGCCGTGGCATACGGAGCTCCATCGCAGTCTTTAACACTGGGAGCATGCCGCGACAGCGTGGACGTGAACCGTATGTGCATTTGACGGACTTTGAGCGAGGGCGTATAGTGGGCATGCGGGAGGCCGGATGGACGTACCGCCGAATTGCTCAACACGTGGGGCGTGAGGTCTCCACAGTACATCGATGTTGTCGCCAGTGGTCGGCGGAAGGTGCACGTGCCCGTCGACCTGGGACCGGACCGCAGCGACGCACGGATGCACGCCAAGACCGTAGGATCCTAAGCAGTGCCGTAGGGGACCGCACCGCCACTTCCCAGCAAATTAGGGACACTGTTGCTCCTGGGGTATCGGCGAGGACCATTCGCAACCGTCTCCATGAAGCTGGGCTACGGTCCCGCACACCGTTAGGCCGTCCTCCGCTCACGCCCCAACATCGTGCAGCCCGCCTCCAGTGGTGTCGCGACAGGCGTGAATGGGGGGACGAATGGAGACGTGTCGTCTTCAGCGATGAGAGTCGCTTCTGCCTTGGTGCCAATGATGGTCGTATGCGTGTTTGGCGCCGTGCAGGTGAGCGCCACAATCAGGACTGCATACGACCGAGGCACACAGGGCCAACACCCGGCATCATGGTGTGGGGAGCGATCTCCTACACTGGCCGTACACCACTGGTGATCGTCGAGGGGACACTGAATAGTGCACGGTACATCCAAACCATCATCGAACCCATCGTTCTACCATTCCTAGACCGGCAAGGGAACTTGCTGTTCCAACAGGACAATGCACGTCCGCATGTATCCCGTGCCACCCAACGTGCTCTAGAAGGTGTAAGTCAACTACCCTGGCCAGCAAGATCTCCGGATCTGTCCCCCATTGAGCATGTTTGGGACTGGATGAAGCGTCGTCTCACGCGGTCTGCACGTCCAGCACGAACGCTGGTCCAACTGAGGCGCCAGGTGGAAATGGCATGGCAAGCCGTTCCGCAGGACTACATCCAGCATCTCTACGATCGTCTCCATGGGAGAATAGCACCCTGCATTGCTGCGAAAGGTGGATATACACTGTACTAGTGCCGACATTGTGCATGCTCTGTTGCCTGTGTGTATGTGCCTGTGGTTCTGTCAGTGTGATCATGTGATGTATCTGACCCCAGGAATGTGTCAATAAAGTTTCCCCTTCCTGGGACAATGAATTCACGGTGTTCTTATTTCAATTTCCAGGAGTGTATTAGTGGTGCATCTAGTAGATTGCACTTCCAAGGACCCGGTATTTGTTATTACGCTTACTGAGGAAAATAAATTCATAAAGTTTAAGAATGTTCACACCCAGGAGCCGTATCAATTTGTCGTTTACGCCGACTTTGAATGCCTCATCGCTCCTGTGACCTGCTGTGAAGGTGATCCCGCGGCCTCACATAGCACCATGTATCATATGCGCAACGTACGAAATTTTAACGTCCTATGATTCCAGTCTTAACAGCTACAAATCTTATGTCGGGGAGAATCCTGCAGTTTGGCTGCTCACTTAGCACAAAAACTTTCATGGGAAGTTGATAAGCTTTACAGTGACAACGTTCTGATGACCAAATCGAAGGAGAATGGAGATTTGTCTAATAAGGCGGTTGATTGTCATATTTTTGGGCTGCCGTTAGACAGAAAAGAGGAAAATCCTCTTAGGGACGTCTGTCATCTTACGGGGAAGTTCTTTGGCCCAGCTCACACTGTGTGCAATTTGAAGTACCAGCTACCAAGGCACATACCCATTTTCTTCCATAATTTAAGTGGGTATGATGCTGACTTTCTAGTTGAGCACTTGGCTGATTTCGGTTAGGAGAAGAATAAGGTCAGTGTCCTACCTGAGAGTGGCGAGGAATCCATTTCATTCTCCAAACGAATGACATCAATAATTACACTCCACTTCATTCGTACGCTACGTTTTATACAGGTGCCACTCCAGAAGCTCACTGAAACTCCACCTCGGGAGGATATGCATACCATTCGAGCTGCAGCTCCCGACAAGGAAAAGTTTCAACTCGTGACTAGTAAGGGGGTTTTCACATATGAGTATGTGGATAGTACAATGAAACTCAACGAAACCAGGCTACCTGACATAACTGCATTCTCCAGCAACCTTACAGGGGATGCCATAACGGATGTAGAGTATGAGCATGCCATGAACGTCTGGTGGTAATTCAGCATCTCCACTTTAGGAGACTACACACTGCCTTACATGGACACAGATGTGCGTTTGCTTGCGGACGCTTTTGAGAAATTCCGGAGTCTATGCATGGCCACATAGTCTCTGGATCCCGCCTTTTATTACACAGCACCTGGGTTGTCTTGGGACGCAGTGCTCAAGAGAATGAAGTGCAGCATTGAATTATTGACTGATGCTGACATGCTTCTTTTCATTGAGTGAGGGAAACGTGTGGGACGTTGCCAATGTGTCCACATGCACTAGAAGGGAAATAACCTGCGGATGGGTGGCAGGTTCAACGCATCCCTTGATTCAAGTTACATAATGTATCTGGACGTAAATAACTTACACGGGCACGCCATGCAGCAAACACTGCCGACTGGTGAGTTTCGATGGGTGCCTGAAGACGAATGCAAGGGATTAGGTGGAAAAAATCATGGGGGATATGGCAGCTGATGCTGATGTAGCGTATGTGGTGGAGGCAGAACTCACATACGATATTAGTTTGCATGACGCGCATGCTGATTTTCCGCTGTATCCAGGGCAACTAGTTCTGCCAGGAGCTCCACGCCAAAATTGATGACAACGCTGGGGAATAAGTGGAGATACATGATTCATTATCGTAATCTCCAGCAGTGCCTCAGCTTGAGTATGGAACTGGTTAGATTCACCCAGGTTATCTCCTTCAAGGAGTCTCCATGGTTGACAGATTATATTGATTAGAATATGAGACAGAGAGCTTCCACGTAATGTGATCTTGATAAAGATTTTTACAAATTAATGAATAATTCAATTTTTGGTATAACAATGGAGAATTTGGGGAAACGACGTGAAATTTTGATTAGAACCGAATGGGGTGGGCGTTATGGCGTAAGAAAATGCATCACCAGACAAAATTTTAAATGGGTCACCATACTCAATAAGAACTCTGTTGCTGTGGAGATGGCGAAGACTGCAGTAGAGTTTTCGGAACCTCTATATGTGGGGATGTGCATACTAGACCTATCCAAACTCCACAAGTACCACTTTCATTATGAGTTTGCGAAAACTCATTTCGCAGATCCTAAATTACTTTATATGGATACAGATAGCTTCATTTATTCGGTGAAGAACTGGGATCAGTATGAAGTAATGAGGTGTCACGTTAATGATTTCGAAACCTCCTCATACATGGCTGATAATCCTTATGGTATTGCTCCACAGAACAAGAAAGTTATCTGTCTTATGAAGGATGAGGCAAATGGATTGCCGATTGTGGAGTTTGTGGGTCTATGCTCAAAAATGTATGTGTATCGCACATTGGGAGGTGCCACCCAGAGATGGGCAAAGGGCATGCATCATATGGCATTGAGGGCCCTCTCTATCGAAGACTATTTGCGGTGCCTGTACAGCGGTGTTCACGGTGCCGCACTGCAGCCACCGCATATGGTACGGCAGACCAGCATTCATCGAGAGGACACTAGGTGTACTCTGTGCTGCCTATCGCCTCATTACTATAAGAGGGTCATTTGTGATGATGAGACTGAAACTCTCCCGAACTCACACTACTCTCTTGTAGTGAGAGAAGGGGCCGGCCGGAGTGGCCTTGCGGTTCTAGGCGCTACAGTCTGGAACCGAGCGACCGCTACGGTCGCAGGTTCGAATCCTGCCTCGGGCATGGATGTGTGTGATGTCCTTAGGTTAGTTAGGTTTAATTAGTTCTAAGTTCTAGGCGACTGATGACCCCAGAAGTTAAGTCGCATAGTGCTCAGAGTCATTTGAACCATTTTTGAGAGAAGGGGTGAGGGACTCTGATTGAGTGAGAGTGAGAGAGAATGAAACACACACACACACAGAGAGAGAGAGAGAGAGAGAGAGAGAGAGAGAGAGAGAGTCTGCAGAGTAGTAGTATGACCGTTTTATCATAGTGTAAGTAATTTCGTGTGAATGTGTGTGTGTGTGTGTGTGGATATCGAGTAAATATTTTTGTGTACTATGTACGAATGTATATACATACACATAAAGCATGTGTGAAAAAAGGATAAGAAAAGAAAAAGAAAGAAATCATATATATGCACACCATGTCTGTGAAAGAAAAAAATTAAAAAAAGGGTAAGCAAAAAAAGTTAAAAAGCGTAAACAGGGAAAAATATCTGTATATTTATTTATTTGTTGATACGCAACGTTTATATGGCCCATAAATATATATATCTACGCAGCATGCACGCCTTGTAAGTATAATAGCTTTTAAGTTTTTCACCTGCCACTAGCCATCCAACTCAGAACAATTCTTAAGCGTATATACATCTATATAGCTTACAGTCCATCTGAATTGTTATTGTAAAAATCATTTGCTATTGGGGCTGTTGAAATTGGATTCTAAACGTGCACAGTCCATCAGAATTATTGTAAAAGCTGTGCTACCAGGCCTGTGGAATTTAATTGTAGTAAAGTGTCCCCGTATTAGTTTTTAGCGTAGATTTATAAAAAAATCCGACCAGTGGTGCTGTTGTAGGGAGTAAATTAAACGTATTTCTGCATTGGAATAGCAGAGTCAATGTATACCTGAAGAATACTGTATTGTACCGCAAAAACTACATTGCACGTCAAGAATCATATTGTACCTCAACAACTATATTGTATTTGTGTGAACTGAATAAGTGAAGAATACAAAGTCGTCACCATACGTCTTTGTTGTTGTTATTTATAAAAAACCTATCTCCTGTTGCACTATGTATGTACATGTATATAAAGGCTGTGCAGGTCACAAATGACATTATGCTTACCTATTACTGATATTTTAGAACTCGTGACAGTCAATTGAATGTAAATAAGTTACATAAAACTGCAACCAGTTACTTTTTTTATGATTATGTTTTATTCCATGAACCAGTTTTCGAACCTTTTCAGGTTACAGCAAGAATTATATAGCACATGCTGAATGAAGTTTCACTGTCAGAGTGTAAATTAATATAGCTTGTGTGAAAGTGTGGGAAGTGATATAACAATTGGCCATCCAAATGGAGGCAGACAGATGGACACTAACGGAAGAAAAGCCACCCATACTGTCGCAAGCCATCACCTGGCTTTGTGCTAGAAATAATGATGTAACTTTCAGAAACCATCTGAAGATGAACCTGAAAAGGTTCGAAAATCGGTTCATGGGATAAAACATAATTATTCAAAAAAAGCGACTGGTTGCAGTTTTATATAACTTATTTACAAATGATATTAGTTTTGCTGAAGATGAGAGCTATTAAGGGGGTGACATTGAAGATGGAAGATAACAAAATATATTGAATGGTTGCATGGAACTGCGCCTATCGTGCAACATGAACTGGGTTATGGGAGCAGGAGGCATGTGACCATGTCTGCTTCCAAAGATATATAGCAGACATGTCTAATATTATATCTCCTGTGTTTGATGAAAACCACAGACATAGCATGTGGTTAACACTGTACACTGTCAAAGCGGGAACAGGGCAGGAAAAAAAGAACACATAGGTTGTAAGGTAAAAAGTCATTTATTTCTCATCCAACTTAAAAGTAATTTTACATTTTCATAAGCAGACACATCAATACTATTTTCACACCTTTTCTTCTCCTTTTTCTTGAGTCAATGGAGAGGACACCCGTAGAATTCTAGGTCTTGAATAGCAGCAAACTTGAAGATTGGATGCATCCATAAGATCTTCTCCTTCCCCTTCAAGTGGACGATGGTACCTGTGTAGTCGAATAATTGAAGCGACGTCACCATATCTTTCTAGTGTATGCCAGGATCATCCCAGTGAACTCCTTGGTGGAAATGTGTTAACTACACTCCTGGAAATTGAAATAAGAACACCGTGAATTCATTGTCCCAGGAAGGGGAAACTTTATTGACACATTCCTGGGGTCAGATACATCACATGATCACACTGACAGAACCACAGGCACATAGACACAGGCAACAGAGCATGCACAATGTCAGCACTAGTGCAGTGTATATCCACCTTTCGCAGCAATGCAGGCTGCTATTCTCCCATGGAGACGATCGTAGAGATGCTGGATGTAGTCCTGTGGAACGGCTTGCCATGCCATTTCCACCTGGCGCCTCAGTTGGACCAGCGTTCGTGCTGGACGTGCAGACCGCGTGAGACGACGCTTCATCCAGTCCCAAACATGCTCAATGGGGGACAGATCCGGAGATCTTGCTGGCCAGGGTAGTTGACTTACACCTTCTAGAGCACGTTGGGTGGCACGGGATACACGCGGACGTGCATTGTCCTGTTGGAACAGCAAGTTCCCTTGCCGGTCTAGGAATGGTAGAACGATGGGTTCGATGACGGTTTGGATGTACCGTGCACTATTCAGTGTCCCCTCGACGATCACCAGTGGTGTACGGCCAGTGTAGGAGATCGCTCCCCACACCATGATGCCGGGTGTTGGCCCTGTGTGCCTCGGTCGTATGCAGTCCTGATTGTGGCGCTCACCTGCACGGCGCCAAACACGCATACGACCATCATTTGCACCAAGGCAGAAGCGACTCTCATCGCTGAAGACGACACGTCTCCATTCGTCCCTTCATTCACGCCTGTCGCGACACCACTGGAGGCGGGCTGCACGATGTTGGGGCGTGAGCGGAAGACGGCCTAACGGTGTGCGGGACCGTAGCCCAGCTTCATGGAGACGGTTGCGAATGGTCCTCGCCGATACCCCAGGAGCAACAGTGTCCCTAATTTGCTGGGAAGTGGCGGTGCGGTCCCCTACAGCACTGCGTAGGATCCTACGGTCTTGGCGTGCATCCGTGCGTCGCTGCGGTCCGGTCCCTGGTCGACGGGCACGTGCACCTTCCGCCGACCACTGGCGACAACATCGATATACTGTGGAGACCTCACGCCCCACGTGTTGAGCAATTCGGCGGTACGTCCACCCGGCCTCCCGCATGCCCACTATACGCCCTCGCTCAAAGTCCGTCAACTGCACATACGGTTCACGTCCACGCTGTCGCGGCATGCTACCAGTGTTAAAGACTGCGATGGAGCTCCGTATGCCACGGAAAACTGGCTGACACTGACGGCGGCGGTGCACAAATGCTGCGCAGCTAGCGCCATTCGGCGGCCAACACCGCGGTTCCTGGTGTGTCCGCTGTGCCGTGCGTGTGATCATTGCTTGTACAGCCCTCTCGCAGTGTCCGGAGCAAGTATGGTGGGTCTGACACACCGGTGTCAATGTGTTCTTTTTTCCATTTCCAGGAGTGTACTTTGCACTCTTCCGTGTCTTAGCACACTTCACATACTTGCAAGACCTCGGTGATGCATCGTTTGCTGAGAACGTCTCTATTATTCCTGCATCTTCTGTGTACACTATGAATGCAACATCTTTAAATACGAACTGTGTACGCTGACCATCATAGGAACCCTGAGCGTCTGCAATGATGTTCACACCTTGAGATGCCATTGTGGAATGCTCTAGATATGGCGCAGCACCTGTTGATATATACATCTCATAGCACAACACCGGTGAGCAGGCAGCAGTTAATCACACTGTCATGTAGAACTAGAGCATATGTGATAGTGTGTTGTGGGAAATTTGTCGAAGATTCAAATTCAGTTCGCACATCTATAGGTCCAGACTTAATTATCTCGTTCTTATTCAAGCAGTCAATAACGATGATCGGTGATAGCTGGTTGAAATTCTGTGGACTGAGTAGGAATCCTCCTCCTTCTTCAGCACTTTCATAGTAAGAAGCATGAAACCTTGCATACATGTCATATGCTAGACTGTATACATTTTCATTCCACTGCAGGTGTAAATTGTGTGAATTCTGAATTCAGGTAGACTTTGGCATTAGTTAACGTGCAGTTGTCGTACACAGTGAAATCATTTGCTTATCTTATCTCATCTTCCATAAGTCTGAAGCGCAAGTATGATGAATCTAGGTGTCTCTAGCTGTGAAGAGAGCCCATGTTTGTCTGCTTGCAGTATGGAACACTGGGTTCTCGAAAACCTCCCATGAGCGAATTGCCAGTGATAGGAATGTACCGAAATTCAGGACTTTTAAAAGCTTCAAACGCTCCTCGTCTGACGCACTGATGTGAGACATTTTCCATATTATCTTGCTGATTGTGCTCATATTTTCCTCTTGAGCTCCTTGAATGTATGAGGTATTAAATGTCGCACTCCACACCAGAATAAGTTCCTGTTTAACGTTCATAACAATCTGCCTCATGTCCTCAAATTAGCCCATAAGCATTTTCGAGGCATGCACGCAGTAAATCGCTTGTACTCTGCAACTGTTCAATTCTCGAGATCGTCTATGAACCACCCCGCATTTTATAAACTATGAAAATCCACGGGTGATGCAGAGACTTTTGTTTTAAGGGTTGATATTATGCCAATCGATCTCAGACCCACTGAGATCATAGCGTATCTCTTGGAACAGGATGCTAAAGCGTTACGTGTAAGCTTGAATCACACTGTATCGCTGCTGTCGGTTTTCTTAAATGACCCCTCTTGATATATGAAACTCTTGCATAGAAGCGTCAGTGGTTCTTGGCGCTGGATGACAATCCTAATTTACTCATTCTTCATAAATGTGGTTGAAGCGTAAGGTTTATGTGAGAAGTATTCTTGATGTATAATTCTCTCATCATACTCTACTGGACTGGTTATATTGAGTGAGGACGTCATTACGAATTTTCAAGCCAACTGATTTAAGTATCCCACAGTTCACACGTGTTATCACTATGCAGTTCGGCAGCGAAGTGACATGCTGTGGATGGTGTACACTGGTTTTATACCATACGCCCATCCTGCCTTAGATGTAATCGCTGGTCCCTTCATCCCCCACAAACCAACCAACCAGATGTAATCGTACAATGATTTAATCAACGCGAAAGTCAACAAGTTGATTATACTGGTCCTCAATACGCAGCTCCAAATAATCCAATGTCTGAGCTGTCACGGGAAGGTGTATTACATTGGCAGGAGTCTCAACAATCTTATACCCTGTTCCAACTGATGGCAAGAATCCGTGAACTGAATGAACCAATCTATTGTTGCATATCAGGGAAGAATCCATAAGTACAAAACAAACTGTCGTTGAGATAGAGTTCGTTGCAATGTTAGACTCGACTCGGACTGTGCTGACGGGCAGTATGTCTACAGTCGGATCTAACTTGTAAAATTTACTAGGATCCTTCTTCAAAACCTGCCCTTCATTGAAACCCAGTAGGCACCCTAGTGAACCTTTCTGGTTAAAGTCATTCGTTGCATTTACAGTACTTATTTCAGATTTAAGTGTACTGATGTTTGCACATAGTTCAATACCTTTTCCAGAGTTTTAAGACTTCATTTCAATCGTCGACGTCATATGCACTCTGTTCTATATCCACAATGTCTTTTTCACCATTATTATCCAGGTGCTGTTTGTTGTTAGTCTTGGTGATATTTGGGATGCTGTTGTACGTCTCCAGTCCAATCAGTGCAATACTCCATTCACCCATTCACCAATGCTCAAATCAATTGGTGGTTAGTAATTTGCACACAATACAGATGATCGCTCCTCCTTATATAGTCTGCTTCTTCTTATTCGTAAATGTCAAGAGAAACATGATCACCACATAGGTGTGTTTTAAAGTCCTGATAGCGCCGAAAATTGTAGAACACATGGCTTCTGTGAGTGAAGTGTCGCTGTAATTCTTCTGGCGGTTACAGGTCACCAAATTAGTCGAAATAGTAGAAGGTATCCGCATTTTTTATGACATGTGACACCCAGTGGGTGCCGGGGCCTCCAGCAACATCTAAATTCACAATACTACCTTCACCAGTTTTCCACATAGTCTTCGGTAGTGTATCCTGCATAAACACACCACGGAATCTTGGAATGTTGAATTTTTTTTCTAACACGCACAAGGACTTTGTGGCATTCTGCCACGATCTTTGATTCTGTTGCAGAGACTGCCAGTGCTTTCAGGGCTGCTTGTTTGTCTGAATAAATGAAAATGCTACGATCTCTGTAGCACCTCCGCAAATTCTCCCCCACACATACCCTGATAGCAGATATTTCTGCTTGAAACACAGTGGCCATCTTCTCCAGAGAGATTGCACTCTCCAGCTTTGGCTGCACTCCGTATACCCCAGCTCCAACACTTTCGTCTGTTTTCGAACCATCCCCAGTACAGTGTCGAAAATTGTTCTCCTAGAGCTCTCCTGTTACCATTACTACATTGAAAGGCTTGTTGAAGCAACTGGGAGTTATTATGTAGTCGGCTGGCATTTCCCCAACCATAACTATGTCTACCTCACTCAGTATTTTAGTGTGAGATCCTCGATACCCCAGTGAGTTCCAGTTTTTGCCAGTCTTTAACCTGTGTGCTGCAGCTGCTGTCTCCATCTTTACCCACAGGTGTAATGGGGGCATGTTAAGCATGGTCCCCATCCTAGCAGTGGGTGTGCTGCTAATTGCGCCTATAATGGCTAAGCAGGCCAATCTCTGCACCTTAGCAAGCTACTTAGCAGCTACCTGTTGTTCTTCTTCCACCACACACAGTGCAGAATCATCATACTCTGTTGTAATAGATAGTGTCGCAGCAGTAAGACGAATGTCTGGGGCTGGGGGAGAGGGGGGGTGGGGGAAGAGTTGTTGGATAATACTCTGTAGTCATCTGCTGATTGATGTAGCGCTCTGCACAACATATTTCGTCCTACATGAACTCAGAAATTGGCACTTTAACACCTTTAGATGCATTTTCAATTTCTATTCTCTTATGCAAGCCCCAGTCATGATATGCTTCTATACCAATGTTTACGCGTTTTGTTCCACTGGGAGTTAAATTGTATGTGGAACTGAAAAGCACAGGTACACTTGATGCCTTTTTATCCACATCATCTGCACTCTGTGCCTGCACTAGCGCAGGGATGTTCTGGGGGATGGGTCATATGTTGGTGTCTAATACTGTCCTCCATCTTGCTGTTGTTTAGGATCACCAGCAGCATTTGATGAGTTGGGACCAGATCGCATGTCATCATCACACAAATTGATGAGTGGGACAGACAACAGCAGCTCCTTGTCCTGCTCCAGCAAGTGGGATATGGGCACTAGAGGATCCCATGTGGTCGCTATAGGTTCAGACATGCTGGAGGTTGTTGCTGCCACAGGTCCAGAGGTCGGTGTAGGTCTCGACAAGCCAAGGTTGCTACACGTCCGAATGCAGCAGAGGCCAACATGTTGGCCCTCAACCCTGCAGGCTTGGATGCATCGAGGGCTACTGCTTAACAAAGACGAGGAAGTATTACATATGGACCAAGATGTGAAAGCAGTCAATAATAATAATAATGCTAACTGCAGACAAAGATGTGATAGGGGTTACTTTTCCATTTCTTCCTCTTCTGCAGGGCTGTGTTGGATTTCGACTGCTGATGATGCTTCATTGTTCTTCTTCTTCTGTGCTGGCTGACTGAGCGAGAATGAGGTCCCAGACCTACTGAGCCTGCCCTATACCCCCTCTAAGGACATTACCAGATATCGCCATCCTACTGGCTGAATTCTAACATGTTGCTCGTTTGAGGGTTCCTATTGGTTCCCAATATTTTTCCCCAGACAGCCATCTTAGATTTCGTCACGGAAGGGACAAGAGTGCCCTCTGGTGGCGGTATTGTGTACTAGGCCACTTGGACTCCGGACCTCATGGTGAACACACTGGATGGAGCTACTGACTATGACAACTCAAACTGTTTAAATAAACACTGCATGCAAAATAAAGACTTACGTCCATCCTACCCATCAGCACAGAACAGGCTGACTCCTTTTCCCCCTTTTTCCACTAATTCCAAGGAAGACATGGTGGTCGGATGACTTAGGTTAGTGCAGGTAGCCCATCCATCTATTTTCCTGCCAAATGTTGAACTTCCCGCCATTTTCCTGGGCAGGCGAAGGGGAGGGGTGGGGGTTAGGTTAGTGGAGGTAGCTTAATTGACCTATTCTCCCACCAAAATTTGAACTTTCTGACATGACGTCATATCGACATTACCACATCTATCGCCACCATCTAGGATTCACCATCTACGATATATTTGGCAACAATACAGATTGGGGCGCACCCCTGTTGCCCTACTACTCCCCTAATGTAACAGCATCTCTACCATATTTTATTGTTGGCGCTACACACGATGGCACGTAACGTTCATCCAACCCAAAGTCTTCCATCAGACTGCCACAGGATACAGCGTTTGTCATCACTCCAAATCACTCTTTTCGAGTCATCCACTGTCGAGTGGCGTCGCTCTTTACACCACCTCGAGCGTCACTTGGCAGTGACTCCAGATATGTCAAGGTTATGAGGAGCCGCTTTACCCCATTCTTTTTAACTTCCTACACTCAGACATTGGTGCTAGCTGGACTGCTGGTAGCACTTTGGAACTCACGAGTGATTCCTTCCGCCAGTTATGTCCAATTTTTTACAACCACCCTTCGAAATGCTCGACAGTCGCAGTCCGTCGCTGCACGTGGACTCTGTGGTCTCGGTTTAGCTGCAGTCGTTCCTTCGCGTTTCCACTTCACAACTACATCACTGACAGTGGACTTGGACAGAAAAAAGGGGTAGAAATTTCCCTGATGGATTTGTTACTCAGGTGACATCAAATGATTTGACTACATTTGAACTCACTGAGCTCTTCTGACCAACCCATTCTGCTGTTGCTTCTTCTCTACTGACAAGACAATATTCTCCACCTCCATTTATAATGTCGGGTCCGCCTCTCGTGATATGTACTTGTCGATTACATAGGAGTGTCAGGATACTTTTTATCAGGTAGTGTATGCATCATTTTTCATCTCGACAGTTCCATTTGTCTCACAGCATGTCATCGCTGACATCAGCAACAGCGTCCCAGAATTCTTACATCGTCGCATCTCGAAAACTGCGCAGAGACTGTGAGCCCATCGTGTCACTACCCTGTGAAGGCCAGCCACGCCTTGCATCCCCCCACACTCTATGTCTGGTGCCTCTGTGCCCTGCACCCTCGTCGCACACGCACTCTGTGTGCCTCCACCTCGTGCCCGTATGTTGCGGGAGCACTTTGCATGTCATGCTGTTTAAACAATTTACCACGAATTGCGTTGCTTAATATAAACATTTTACCATTGACGCCAGCCGTGGGCTGCTCCTGAGCTCTCGAGCAATGTCGGTCAGACGCTATGTTTTATTAGAACAGCAATTAAGTGAGCTCTATGCCCTGTGACAAAATGATCAGCTTGAAATGCCAGCAGAGATTATTTAGCAGCAGCCATTCACCAGTAGAATAAAAAGAAGAAGGTCGAAAGTAAGTAGTTCTCCACCTATTATTATTACTAATACTATTCATTTAATAATAGTAATATATTCATTTTGCTATTTATTTATTTATTTTGAGCAGCAGCGCAGTGGACTTCTGATACTGCACTTTACCAGTACCATCTGGTGTTCTCTGCTCCATCAGCTGATTCCAATGTACTATTTCTCACCAAAACCTATGCACTGTGGTGGCAAAAGTCATGGGATACCTGCTAATATCCTGTCGGACCTCCTTTTGACCGGCATAGTGCAGCAGCTTGACGTCGCATGGACCGCAAGTTGTTGGAAGTCCTCTGCAGAAATACTGAGCCTGCCTCTACAGCCATCCCGAATTGCGGAAGTTGCCAGTGCAAGATTCTCTGCGCAAATTGACCTCTCGATTATTCTCCACAAATTTTCGATGGGATTCATGCTGGATGATCTGAGTGGCCAAATTATTTGTTCGAAAAGCCCCAGTTTTGCAATTTTACTTAAAGGCTTCAATATTAATTTTAATAACAATAATAATGTAAGGGCTTCACCCAAATTTATACCAAAGTAATTCACGCCACCCATAAGGCGACGTGATTTTATACATTCTCGTTATTAATCATAGCAAATGTAAATGAGGGTGTGCAGGAGGCAGTGGGCAGGCATAGGTCGAACGTTCGGTATAGAAGGCTCCGATTCATCTCGAGCGGGAAGGCGCAGTGGCTGACGTGGCCAGATGTAATTGGGAGTGCTGGTTGCGCATGAAAATGATAGGTTTCTAGTACCTTCTAGAACAACTTGATCGTAGTAATACTGTTCCAGTATCAGAAGCCCAGAACTTCGATGGCGATATTGCGAGATATCGGCGATGAGAGAAAAATAGTCCCACTTGTTCTTAACCCTTCAGGTTAAGAAAAACATATTTTAAATGTAATATAAAGCACGTAATTGAGGACAGGGCTTAAGAAAACGATCTCCTCTGTTACATGCCATTTTCTTTCATTAGTTTATAAAACGCATAACGACGCGGTTACTCATCGGCGCGGAAGTACAAATAAAGTGGAAGGGAGCGCTCGTTTTGGTTGCCGCTTTCGCTATGGAGACACAGTCCTCCCAGATAACGCCGGCACGGTTGCTCAGCGTGTTCGGTCAGAGGGCTAGCTGCCCTCTGTAATACAAAAAACTGAGTCAATGCCTCAACACTGAACTTGAGCGGGTGTCCTGGGACATCCGCACCGAACAAATGCAACGAACAAAATGAGAACAATTAAAAAAAAAAAAAGATAGCTGAATGGTCAGCGTGACGGACTGCCGTCCTAAGGGGCCCGGGCTCGGTTCCAGGCTGGGTCGGGGATTTTCTCCGCTCAGGGACTAGGTGTTGTGTTGTCTTCATCATCGTTTCATCCCCATCCGGCGCGCAGGTCGCCCAATGTGGCGTTGAATGTAATAAGACCTGCACCAAGGCGGCCGGACTTGCCCCGTAAGGGGCCTCCCGGCCAATGACGCCAAACGCTCATTTCCATTTCCATGATGGACAGACCCGTATCTGATCGCTCCGATGAAATGCTAAATTTATTCGGTCAGTAAGCACTTTTAAAGTATAAATGGCTTTCCAGGCACTGCTCCGAACGTCTGGAACAGCAGCTGAGTAGCGACAGGTTATTCTGCAATTTCATAATCCAATAAAAGCGTACGCGAGGCAGTGATTTTTATTGTGTGATGCAAAGTGTCATTGGAACTGTGATGAATTTTAGAACAACTGTAAAACCGCGTTTTGCAGTCAAGACGCAGTCTTGTCGTCATGCGTAAGTGATTTCTTGCATGGCTCGGCGCTAGTCTGAATTTCCAGTAAGTCTCCAAGGTTTTACTATACGCAAGATGATCATGGAGTCGGGTGCAGTTAAACAAATGTAAATTCATTGTGTGATGTGGTAATGTTCTGGCGAGCGAGTGTTTGATGTACTTGTATCATTAGAAGTCCCACGTGGTAGTGCAAAATTAATTGTTTAACTCTGAGTGAAACCGGTATGTAAATTCTATGTACGTAAAGAGAAGACAGATTGTTCTAGAGGGGGCTAATGCATTTTGCATTGCTCTGAAGAACAGAGCCTGAGTCATTGTGAAGATCATTTAACAACATAAGTGAGAGATGTGTCATCATAAGGTGCATAAGGGAAGACGTTAGCCTGATACTCTGTCATTTGTGTGCTCTCGGATTAACTACGGGCGCCAAACATTACTGTAATAGCAGTTGTAAATGCAGTTGTAACATGCGCTTTCATGGAGGACACTGCGCCTTTGAATTATATTTATTTATCGTTGTAGGTCTGTGTTCTTATTTGCTTTTTATTTATTTTTATTTACTCGTCAAGTTCCGTAGGATCAAATTTTGGAGCAAATCTCCAAGGTCATGGGACGTGTCAGTACATGAAATTACAACATAAAAGTAATAACAGATAAGAATAAATATTTATGAATCCGAAAACAGTCACGCCATAAGTTTGAGTAAACGCAATCAGCAATACAACAAGAATCAGCGTAATCTCTCAAGGAACTCCTCGACAGAATAGAAGGAGTGACCCATGAGGAAACTCTTCAGTTTCGATTTGAAAGCGAATGGATTACTGCTAAGATTTTTAAATTCGAGTGGTAGCTTACTGAAAATGGATGCAGCAGTATACTGCACACCTTTCTGCACAAGACTTACGGAAGTCCGATCCAAATGCAGGTTTGATTTCTGCCGAGTATTAACTGAGTGAAAGCTGCTTATTGTTGGAAATGAGCTAATATTGTTAACAAGAAATGACAGTAAGGAATATATATATTGAGAGGCCAATGTCAAAATACCCAGACTCGTGAACAGGAGTCAACAAGAGGTTCGTGAACTTACACCACTTATTGCCCGAACCGCCCGTTTCTCAGCCAAAAATATTCTTTTAGAATAGGAAGAGTTATCCCAAAATATAATACCATACGACATAGGCGAATGAAAATAAGCAAAGTAGACTAATTTTCGTGTCGAACGATCACTCACTTCAGATACCATTCGAATAGTAAAAAAGGCAGCATTAAGTCTTTAAACTAGTTCCTGAACGTATGCTTTCCACACCTAGAAATTTGAACTGTTCAGTTTCACTAATCATATGCCCATTCTGTGAAATTAAAAGGTCAGGTTTTGTTGAATTGTGTGTTCGAAACTGTAAAAACGGAGTCTTACTGTGATTTAGCATTAGTTTATTTCCTACAAACCATGAACTTAGGTCATGAACTGCACTATTTGAAACCGAGCCAATGTTGCATACAACATACTTTACTACCAAGCTAGTGTCATCAGCAAACAGAAATATTTTAGAGCTACCTGTAATGCAAGAGGGCACATCATTTATATAAATAAGGAACAGGAGTGGCTCCAACACTGACCCCTGGGGCACCCTTCACTTGACCGTACCCCACTCAGACCCCACATCACAACCATTCTCGACATTTTGAATAATGACCTTTTGCTACTTGTTGCTAAAGTAAGAGGTGAACCAATTGTGAGTTACTCCTCGTATTCTGTAATGCTCCAACTCCTGGAGCACTATTTTGTGATCAACACAATCAAATGCCTTAGTTAAATAAAAAATATGCCTAGTGTTCAAAACCTTTTGTTTAACCCATCCAGTACCTTACAGAGAAAAGAAAATACAGCATTTTCAGTTGTTAAACGACTTCTAAAGCCGAACTGTACCTTTGATAGCAAATCGTGTGATATAAAATGATGAATTATCCTTACATACACAGCCTTTTCAATAACTTTACCAAACACTGATGGCACAGAAATAGGTCTAAAACTATGTAAATTATCCCTTTCTCCCTTTTCATAAAGCGAACTTACTAGTGAGTACTGTAATCGTTCAGGAAACTGACCATT
Organism: Schistocerca americana; assembly: GCF_021461395.2. Classification (NCBI taxonomy): domain Eukaryota; kingdom Metazoa; phylum Arthropoda; class Insecta; order Orthoptera; family Acrididae; genus Schistocerca; species Schistocerca americana. The sequence continues at coordinate 809,069,285 of NC_060130.1, read as the reverse complement.
CCTAAAGGAAAAATTACAAATATGGCTAACATGTGCAGCACAGTACTTTAATATTCTGCTAGGCACTCCATCATAACCATGAGAGTCCTTTGTCTTCAGTGATTTAATTATTGACTCAGTCTCCCTTTTGTCTGTATCACAGAGTAGTAGTTCAGACACCAATCTCAGAAAGGCATTTGCCAAGAAAATTATATGATTCACTGAAGAAACTAAACTTTTATTTAATTCATCAGCAATGCTCAAAAATTTTTGTTAAATATTGAACATATATCTGATTTATCAGTAGCAGAAATATTTTTACTGCGAACTGACTTTATATCGTCAATCTTGTGCTGCTGACCAGACACTTCCTTCACAACTGACCATATGGTTTTAATTTTATCTTGTGTATTAGCTATTCTATTTGCGTACCACATACTCTTTGCCTTCCCAATAACATTTTTAAGCTCTTTACAGTACTGTTTGTAACGGCCTACTGTAACTTGATTATGACTACTCCTAACATTTTGATATAATTCTCGCTTTGTTCTACATGATATCCTTATCCCGCTAGTCCGCCACCCAGGCTGCCTATTACTGCTAGTACTCCGGTTAGAACGTTCTAATGGAAAGCAACTCTCAAAGAGCATGAGAAATGTGTTAAGGAAAGCATTGTATTTATCATCTATGTTATCGGCACTATAAACATCGTGCCACTCTTGTCCCTTGACAAGGTTTAAAAAACTCTCTATTGCTGTTGGATTAACTTTCCTACATAGTTTGTATTTAAATGTGACGTTTGTTTGAGTGCTAAAGCCTTTTAGTGCTAAAATTTGTGCATCATGGTCTGAAAGGCCATTCACCCTATTACTAATAGAATGCTCATCTAGTAATGAAGAATGCATAAAAGTTTTGTCAATGGCTGTGCTACTGTCCCCATGCACCCTAGTTGGAAAAAACACATTCTGCATCAGATCATATGAATTTATGAGATCTACCAACATCCTTTTTCTTGCACTATCATATACAAAATTTATATTGAAGTCACCACATATAACTAATTTCTGGTACTTCCTACAAAGTGAATCAAAAACCCTCTCTAGCTTGAGCAAAAATGCTATGAAGTCAGAGTTAGGGGACGTGTAAACAACAAAAATTAGAAGTTTAGTTTCACTAAATTCAACTGCCCCTGTATGACATTCAAATATCTGTTCAGTGCAGTGCCATGATATGTCTATGGACTCAAATGGAATACTGTTTTTTACGTACATAGCCACTCCCCCACCCCACAAGGAACTCCTTGAAAAACAGTTAGCTAATCTGTATCCTGGTAAAGGGAGCCTCTGAATTGTCAAATTATTTAAGCGGTGCTCTGATATACCAGTAATTTCAGAGTCAACATCTAAAAGCAGTTTACAAGTTTTATCTCTAATACCTCTTATATTTTGATGAAATATACTAATTCCTTCTCTACTTGGAAACATTATATCCTCTGAAGGTGAGCCCTTAGAGGGTCTTCCTTTAAGCAGGTATACCTATCTGCAGCACCTTTTTTCCTGACAATATTCCTTGGTTGATTTGTTGCTTCGCAGGACTGCTTACGGTGAGCAGCATCGAGTGCAGGACTATCTTTGAGAGCCAAACATATCTGACAAATATAAAGGTCGTGGTCTGTGGTGCTTACGACACGTAACAAACGTTAGGTCGGCGTTGGCCTGCTGGACACCCGATTTACTGCATTCTGTGTGGCACCAAGGCTCTCAAGTAACTAACCACTGGCACTGATACATTAATAATAGTATGCCAATCATTTTATATTACCTTCCAGCATTCGGTTTAGTCATAATGGTTGTCATGTGGAATAAGTCTCAGAGTAATAAACTGCTCCACCGAACCTGCTAATTTCTAAGTTGGACCACAGGACCGATCCGTTCCATTTAACACTGGCCCCACCATTATGCAGCCACCACCAGCTTCCACATTGCCTTGTTGACAACTTTGGTCCATTTGACCAGGCCACAGTATTCCCTTCGTCCAGAGTACAACCGATATTGGCATGTGCCCAGGAGAGGCACTACAGGCAATATCTGTTGTTAGCAAAGGCCAGTCATGTGGTGTCATAACTCATTAACGCCAGATATCACATCACTGTCCTAAAAGATTCGTTAGTCATGCATCCCACATTGATATTTTCAGTTATTCCTCAGAGTGTTGCTTGTCTGTTACCACTGACGACTATATGTAAACGCCGCTGCTCTCGGTTATTAAGTGAAGACTATCGGCCACTGCGTTGTCCGTGGTGAGATGTCATGCCTGATATCTGATATTCTTGGCACACTCTTGACATTGTGGATCTTGGAATACTGAATTCCCTAACGATTCCTGAAATGGAATGTCCGATGCATCTATCTCCAACTACTACCACCTGTTCAAACTCTGTTAATTGTCGTTGTGTGGCCATAATCATGTTCTAAACCTTTTTACATGAAGCACTTAAGTACAAATGACAGCTCCACAAATGCACTGTCCTTTTATGCCTTATGTATGTGATAGTACTGCCATCTGTGTATGTGCCTATCACTGTATCACGATTTATGTCACGTCAGTGTAATTCAGCTGCCAGGGCAACCGAACAGGGTGAAAATATAAATATATAGTCGGGGACACTGTCTGTGATTGTAGTAATCGAATTAAATGATGTGCGTCCACACACAGCAAGAAAGTCAATTTCTCTCACCTACGTAAGGATTAAAAACATAGAGGCTGAATTTCTGGAAACATAGGAGCCAATTATTTGCCAAGGAAGTGCTTAATATTTTGGTGGTAGACATGAATGGACCTATCTGTGCAATATGGTGAACTGCATTAAATATCGTCCATCCCATACACCTATTGACATCAATGTGTTTGGAAGGAAGATATCAGTCATCGATCTGTGTATGGAGAAGCAGTATTGGAATTAACACACGGATATTGTTCATTTATGTGATCTGTACTGCGTGTTAATGATCGCAACAGACTAAACTCCTTATGTCCATATATTACAGGTGTATACTATGACTTAAATAACTATTTACGAGAACATATTTTAAATATGGCATTACACTAATGTATAAATGTATGTATTCATATTGTACACAAGTCAATAAAATGTTGAGTATAAAGTATGTATAAAATCAGTAGATGATGAATCTACAGACGGAGTACTCATGTATGGAGCTATACCTATAGGGCTGAATATGACTTACGCTGAATTTAAAAATATAGCAAGCAGCTGTCTGGAAGAATTACAAAACAAAATTGATTGACAGAAAACATTTCTGAAAATATATGTGTACAACATTTCCTATATAATTATTCTTATTTTACCTCCATTGTCCTATCCTATCATTCAAAGATGTCGAGTCACTATAGCTCAGTCAGTAGCGTTGATTCATGAAACAGAACAGAGTACACTCATCCCAGCAAGAGGTTAAGCAACTGACTAAGCTATAATGACTGTTTTTGCTTTAGATGTCTTTTATATAGAAAAACCGAAGATGATATATATAACTCATGCTAGCTAGTGTACCTAGAGTTTCACATTTTCTAAAAAAAAAAGTGTTTAAAGTACTATATGACACATCCTGAAGTGGCGCTAGTCAAGAGCTGCTAATGTATTGAGAGGCACCCTCGTGCCTTGCTCATACTGAGGCATCAAGCAGTCAGGCCTGCAAGATGAGTGGTCTGCCAAGCGAGTGGATTTATTCTTTATTTCTCGAGTAACATCAATGACTGACTATGAGCTCTAGTACCCACAATTAAGCTGCAAATTAGTCTCCTGTTTGAATATTAAGCAACGTAGACGGATAGCGCACATGCGACTGTTTGGAATTTACACAACTCTGATTGTTCACTACGCTCTGGCAATACCACATTTTCTTTCTTACCCAACGGCTTTGATCAACACGTGGCCATCGCACTGAATATGAATGTCGCACACATTATAAATTCTGGTTATCATGAAAACACACTATTCGAATAGCAAGGCCACCAGTTTTTTTCTTTTCACTATCTTTTTTATTGCGATAAATTCTATAATGATTCAAAGATAACCTAAACGCACCATTACATTTTATACAACAATTACACATGAGAAACTTCGCCCAGTGGGCATGGCTTTACATTGGTGATTCTCTATCTTATGGTCTCGTAATTATCTAACGCTACAGTGAACTTTCTGGATAGGATGGTGGATCTTTTGCTATATCTCACACTTCCGACTCTCACACACATCATCACGAAAATTTCCTCCAGACCGAGTGGTACAAAAAAGGAACATGCATAACCCACTGGCTCTGAAACTATCTAGTTACTCTCCCATGCCAACCACACATACTTAAATTTCATGAAATCCATCACACTGGCAACATACAATACAAAGTATAGTCACAACGATATAATCACATCACTTTCAGCTTTCCCACTTCAATCAGTATTTATCCCAGTTTCACACGACACTGTCCCACTTCGTAACTTTTCTTTCCTACTATAAACTCTGGAGGATATATGCACGTCTTCCTGTGCAATGCAAGCCAAGTGGCGTTGCTGGATAGATGGCTGACTCATCTTGCTTCTCTCTCAGAGTATTGTAGTTTGAATCTAGCGTCACACGGAAAAATTACATGCAAAGTAATATTAAGATCATATTCGTCATACACGCGAGTCCTCAACTGGTACCTTGGACGAGTACTTCTCTTTATCCTTTGTCTCATACACAGATTGAGACTCACACAGTACTCACCACGTGGAAGTGCTCGTCTCTAATTTCAAGTCCTGTACACGCCATTTCTTAAATATTTCCAACTTATAGTACACACGCCAGTAATTCAGCTTAACTTTAGCACTCGGAAGTATTTCAGCTTAGTACTAGCACTCCCAAGTATTTCAACTTATTGCTACACGTGGTTTCATTGTGACCGTTCGTCACTTCGGTAGATTACTATGATCCCCTTAATATTACGTGCCTGTCATTTAATTCTCCCCCCAAAAGTTCCTGAAATAGAGAAATAATTATTGCAAACCACTCTTAAGTATTTCACATGCATACCATTCTCCCACTCTTTTGTCTTTATGGAGCACACCTAAGACAGGTCTTACCAACACAAGATCCAGCGCCAGAGTGCTGAAACATGGCCGTTCTTCAGGTCATCTCGCACCTCCGGCGAGGTGGGGGAGCACCTTGCTACCGTATTGGTCAGCCACATTTCAGGCGCTCAAAGCTCAGGTAAATTTCATCTCTTTGGTTCCACCAAAGGTGACCAAAGGACCGTCTCAAAGATGATCATATATTGCACATTCACTATCTGCGGTTAGCAGACAACCATACATTCATTCATTTCACAGATCTCACCAAATTGGATGTAGGGATTTATTTTGTGGGAGTGCACATGTGATCAATTAAATAAATAAATTGTCCTTCTTTCCTACACTGGTATCCGGCTTCGGTGTATTAAGTGAAATTGAGTTATTATTACAAAAAATATGTTGTTCTGACAAGAATAATGAAGAATGCTGTACCTATTTTCAATGTCGGGCGGTAGTGTACCCTTTCAGTATATGCTGCATACGATGGAGGAGTGGTGGAAAACACAAAAGAAGGTTGAGCCTTTTTTTTACTTGTAATTTTCTTTATTGTCATCAGCATCATCGTTGTTGTCATTAATAGTTATTACATATACAAATCATATTATCATCATCATATGCAAATTAAAGGGGATGGCTGCTGTCAGCTGCAGCAGGACGTTATGTGGAATCAACAGCGATGAGTAAAATTGTGTACTGGACTGACATTCGAACCCAGGATCTCCTGCTTACTAGGCAGGTGTGTTGATCACTGTGTCACAGTGTTATTGCAACTGCGCAGACTATCTCAGCACAGCTCACAGGCGATCCACATTCCCACTGAGCACCACCTATCCACAGTCCCTGTCCACTATACTCCCGTTTGTTACTCTGAGATTCCCTCAGGAGGTTGGATGTATTTGTGCATCCACACTGAAGAAGGTGGATCCAGTGCCCAGCTAGGATCAATTATACATCTGAAAGAACAGACATCACATATTCATATAATTGATTTGCCTAACTGGCCACCGAGTGAGGTGGTGCAGTGGTTAGCATACTGGACTTGCATTCAGGAGGTCGACGGTTCAATCCCGCGTTCGGCAATCCTGATTTAGGTTTTCCATGATTTCCCTAAATCGCGTCAGGCAAATGCCGGGATGATTCCTTTGAAAGGGCACGGTCGATTTCCTTCCCTATCCTTCCCTATCGGATGAGACCGATGACCTCACAGTTTGGTCTCCTCCCCCCAAATCAACCCAACCCCAGCCACTAACTGGGCAATGGATCCACCTTCTTCAGAGTGGATGCACAAGTACGTCTGACCTCCTGTGGGAATGTCAGAGCAGCAAACGGGAGTATAATCGACAGGTACTGTGGATAGGTGGCGCTCAGTGGGAATGTGGATCGACTGTCAGGTATGCCGAGATAGTCTGCGCACTTGTGATAATGCTGCGCTCCAGGTGGTGCAGTGGTTAAAGCACCTGCCTAGTAAGCAGGATATCCTGGTTCTAATCCCAGTCCATTACACAATTTCACTCATCGCCGCTGATTCCACATAATGTCCTGCTGCAGCTGACAGCAGTGATCCCCTTTGATTTACATATAATGTTTCACAGCTGTGTATTCTGCCTGGTGTCTGTACTTTCAGACATGTCAGAAAGAACAGACACCGTTCAGTCATTTAATGTAATCATCATCATCGTCATCATATTCACTTTCATCACCATCTGTATTAAATGCTCCTGTATTCATCATTGTTGGTGACAGCACTAATAATTCATCACTCACAATCTCCTCACATGTCCAGAGGGATGCTTGGAGCTACTGTAGCTCTAATTCTTGGGGTACTGGCAATAATTAATCTACAAAAAATGTGACTGCCCACTGATGTGGCAGCTGCAAATCTGGCACTGGTGGAGATAATGCTGATGGTGGTGGTGGCAGTGTCTGTGATTTATTGAGCAGCACTGCTGCAATAGCAGTGGATAGCTCGAGGGATCGTCTTTCGCTTTTCCTAGTTTGAGGATTGCAAGGGTTTTTGCTATCTTAAAATCTGCCGGTAATTGGCCCTTGCACAAGCAGTCTGTAAAGAATCTCTGTAGCCATGTCTTTCCATTTTTGCCAAGGTGGATGATAAATTCTTGGAACACTACGTCCAGACCTGCTGCTTTCCTTAGCTTTAGGCATCTTACGGCTTTCTCAACTTCACTGTCAGTAAAAGTGAGCTGAAGGGTGACCTTTCGTCGAGGGCCCCATCTGTAGTTTTGAGCTCTTCTTGTAAGCTTTTTGTGCTGCTGCTGTCCAGGGGGACATTGTCTACTGGTGACTTGATGTGTCGTGCAATCCGTGATGGGGTGATCTGTGGTTTCTGGCTGATTTTTGGTGTTGGTGCCCCTAGTCGTCTAAGCAGGGACCACATTTTGCGGCTTGAGTGGGTGAAGTCCATTTTTTTGGTAGTTGTCAACCATCTTTCTTTCCTCCGGCTGCTAAGTGACTTGAGTACCTTGTTGCGTGCCTCTGGGTTCCATGGGCCTCGTATTTCTTGCAGAGCTCTTCCGTCTCCTTGTTCCAACAGGCCACATATTTCTTCCTGAAACCACGTAGTATATTGCGTTTTGCTGCTCCTATAATGACACCAACAAAGAGCCTGTATTTTTCTAATGTTGCTGGGATCCAGCGGAGATGTCTATCAACTTCCTTCGCATAAGACGCCCAGTTGGCTTTGTTGAAGTTCCACCTTGGTTTTTGGACATATCTGATTAGAGGAGTCTGAATTCCGATGGCTGCGAGCACTGGTCTGTGTTGGCTGTGAGGGAAGCCTGACAACACGCTCTTTGTGTGGAGTGCTGGGGTGTGTTGTTAAAATACAGAGATCTGGGTTTGTATCAGTCTGCCATCGGGCAGAGTGAAAGGTTTTCAAGTCCTTTGCATCGTGTGAGAGGTGGTGGTGGTGATTTTCAATCCAAGCTGTAAGAGCTTCTACATTCGCATCATTTGTTCTGTAACCCCACATTTCGTAGTGGCTTTTAAAGTCCCCTATATAAATTCCAGGATGAGGTACTTTTGGTAATGGGGGATTTTGCCATGTATCATTAAGTGGTTTGTATAATGCTGTGATTGTAATTCCTGCTAGGTTGGTTATTATGATTTCAGTGTTCTCTTCCTCATAGCTTGCAGTCACCGTATATTCTTGTATGTCTTGACGAACGTACACAATTGATCCATAGGTATCGGAGGGTATAATGTTTACTACTTTATCCGGTTATTATGGCTCGGGTGCTTATCTGGGTTTCCTCGCGAGATGAGTTTCGTGCAGGCAGATGATATCAACTTCATTTTCTATCGCTATTTTGCTCAAATAGTCGCATTTATCTCTTGATGTTCCTTCTATATTTTGCTGTAAGGCTCATAAACAAGGTCCTATAATTTTTGTTGATGTGTGGCTCTTAAAAGTGCTGTTGTGGGGTCGCTGCATGTCGTTTTGGCCGTGAGAGATACGAGATCTAGTTCGTCCTCCATTTGTGTAGATTTTTAGCCGTCCTGCGCTTGCAGTCCGTTGCCTGAGGTGCACCATCTTGGAGGTTGTCTACACGCTGCCCCCCCCCCCCTCCCCCCTCCCCCACACACACTCACTCTCTCTCTCTCTGTCTCTCTCTCTCTCTCTCTCTCGCCCCCTCCCTCCCCCCCCCCCCCTCCACACACACAGACACACAAACTGCCTACTGAAATATAAAATAAAAATTGGTGTAACGGTGCTGGTGGACATGTATACATCGATTGCTTGTTGTCACTCACAAAATCCGTCTACATAAACCACATAGCATTCTATTAGCATAAAACTTGTATCTGTAAAGAACACTTATCAGTATTCTATGATGTGTTGTGCATGAAAGCTGCAATATAGATTGTATGCCAAATTTTTACACAAGAACATTTCATGGTACGACAATGGGGTTTGGTAACTGCACCACAGCCATAAATGACGAAATGCTAAACATTCCATGGTACGACAATGAGGTTTGGTAACTGCACCACAGCCATAAACGACGAAATGGTAAACACCATCTGGGAGGCACACATACCACATTTGAGAAAAAAAGAAATTCTATCCACATCACTTAGATAATTGTGTCTTCTTGAGATGTAAATGCTTCCTTCTCTTCATAGATCCATCTCCACCGATATGGCTCGTGTTATGCTTCATCACCCTTGTTGCAATAATACTGAGATAGAATCCAGCTTGCTTCACATGAATATTCCACAGATGTGTAGTTCCTGTGAAACTACATCCGAGAAAGATGGACACCACTAGTTGGCGTAAGTGCGAGTCATAACACCCATCTGCAGTAATGGAATGACAACACCAGTCTACATCACTAGCGTCGCTTAGTACGAGTTTGGAAAACGTCTTACACTCTTCGCGAAAGGAAAATATTGAAGTACATTGATTACGTTGAACTCAGCTTCTTCTGTTCCTTCAAGAGACGTTGAATGTTACGGATACAGTACCCTCCTACTTCTGGTCAATTCCAAGTTAAATGAGAGACCATGTTGCACGGAGGGTTGGTTAAAGAGAGAGAATGAGTTACGTTATGCGTACAGAGAGGCCATCTGGAGTTTTGCTTAGGTTCCTTAGTCCATATGTTCAATGAAGGGGTAGCTCGTTTCGAAATAGAGGACAGAATGCTAGATCTTTGAATCTCCGACTCTATATATAAAAAAAAAAGTTCAAATGTGTGTGAAATCTTATGGGACTTAACTGCTAAGGACAAACACACACACACCCATGCCGGAGGGAGGACTCGAACCTCCGTCGGGATCATCAGCACAGTTCCGACTTTATCCTACCAGTGTTAAACACCTAGGCGAATTCATAAAGTGTTTTTGGCTAAAGAATGTAATTTTTCCACCTCCTCTCTGCTGATGGCTATTTCCTACACTAAGAAACAGTATTTGTGTCATGCGCCGTACGCAGTGTAACAGGCTTCAAAATATGTCCACGGTATATGAACCTTGCAAATTAGTGGAGGGAGTGGTTTAGCAATGATACAGAAATTAAGAACCGTGCAGCAATGTCATTGGCTGGTAGCTTACAAGGTCGACACGATGAGACGTTTTGTTGATGTGACAACTCGTCGAGAATGGTGGCTTCTAACTTGATAAATTGAGGACAATGCGTTGAAATTACGAGAAATCTGGTAAAATTACGAAAGTGGATGGAAAATATGTAAAATTGATGAATATGTAACAAAGAATGTGGAAGGATGAGGGTACTTAAATGCTTGCCTCGCTGTGTGAAAATCATTCCATTCCTCCACAGTGGCACTGACAATTCATGGTGCATACTGTCTGTGGTTCATGGGTCTAATCCTGGTGAATACCCCCTTGTACCACATGCATTTATGCATTGTAAGTCATAAAAATGAAAGACGTAATGTCCAAAGATTAGTGGGTCAGGATAAGTACCACTTAGGACACCGAAGCAGTAATCTCATACTGCGATGTGCACCACCAATATGAGGAATCATTGTTCTGGGTCTCTTCAAAAACAGTACACTGAGATATCTGCTACCTCATCACTGAGGATGATGAGGTTAAATGTAGAGGTTAGCTGTTTGGAAACGTTCAACAATGCTGCGGGCTCTTCCAGTGTCTTTATTTTGAGATGAGACACCACCTCTGTCTTTTATTTCAACCATTCTGCGTGTTGTGGGTGCAACTTAGTTTACGCCATGTGACATTCAGCTTTCTGTGAGAGTGAATGGATGGAAACGTATTAATGTCGGTTTAGTACCTGACACAGACCTCAAAGCCATGGAAGAAAAACAGAACGTATGGATGAGTACACAGCTGTAGTCATACACTGCTCCTATGTGTTACAACAGAAAACAATGTATCAAACTGCTTACGAAACAACACAAGAACCCAGTATTGTGCCTCAAAGTCTGTGGGATATGGTCTTCCTCCAGTACAGGCTAAAAAACTTTACACAGGTCAGTGGAATCGAATTCGATCACTGGCCGCCTTTTCCAGTGGAGCAATACATGTACAGGGTGTTTCAAAAATGACCGGTATATTTGAAACGGCAATAAAAACTAAACGAGCAGCGATAGAAATACACCGTTTGTTGCAATGTGCTTGGGACAACAGTACATTTTCAGGCAGACAAACTTTCGAAATTACAGTAGTTACAATTTTCAACAACAGATGGCGCTGCGGTCTGGGAAACTCTATAGTACGATATTTTCCACATATCCACCATGCGTAGCAATAATATGGCGTAGTCTCTGAATGAAATTAGCCGAAACCTTTGACAACGTGTCTGGCGGAATGGCTTCACATGCAGATGAGATGTACTGCTTCAGCTGTTCAATTGTTTCTGGATTCTGGCGGTACACCTGGTCTTTCAAGTGTCCCACAGAAAGAAGTCACAGGGGTTCATGTCTGGCGAATAGGGAGGCCAATCCACGCCGCCTCCTGTATGTTTCGGATAGCCCAAAGCAATCACACGATCATCGAAATATTCATTCAGGAAATTAAAGACGTCGGCCGTGCGATGTGGCCGGGCACCATCTTGCATAAAGCACGAGGTGTTCGCAGTGTCGTCTAAGGCAGTTTGTACCGCCACAAATTCACGAAGAATGTCCAGATAGCGTGACGCAGTAATCGTTTCGGATCTGAAAAATGGGCCAATGATTCCTTTGGAAGAAATGGCGGCCCAGACCAGTACTTTTTGAGGATGCAGGGACGATGGGACTGGAACATGGGGCTTTTCGGTTCCCCATATGCACCAGTTCTGTTTATTGACGAAGCCGTCCAGGTAAAAATAAGCTTCGTCAGTAAACGAAATGCTGCCCACATGCATATCTCCGCCATCAATCCTGTGCACTATATCGTTAGCGAATGTCTCTCGTGCAGCAATGGTAGCGGCGCTGAGGGGTTGCCGCGTTTGAATTTTGTAAGGATAGAGGTGTAAACTCTGGCGCATGGGACGATACGTGGACGTTGGCGTCATTTGGACCGCAGCTGCAACACGGCGAACTGAAACCCGAGGCCGCTGTTGGATCACCTGCTGCACTAGCTGCACGTTGCCCTCTGTGGTTGCCGTATGCGGTCGCCCTACCTTTCCAGCACGTTCATCCGTCACGTTCCCAGTCCGTTGAAATTTTTCAAACAGATCCTTTATTGTATCGCTTTTCGATCCTTTGGTTACATTAAACCTCCGTTGAAAACTTCGTCTTGTTGCAACAACACTGTGTTCTAGGCGGTGGAATTCCAACACCAGAAAAATCCTCTGTTCTAAGGAATAAACCATGTTGTCTACAGCACACTTGCACGTTGTGAACAGCACACGCCTACAGCAGAAAGATGACATACAGAATGGCGCACCCACAGACTGCGTTGTCTTCTATATCTTTCACATCACTTGCAGCGCCATCTGTTGTTGAAAATTGTAACTACTGTAATTTCGAAAGTTTGTCCGCCTGAAAATGTACTGTTGTCCCAAGCATATTGCAACAAACGGTGTATTTCTATCGCTGCTCGTTTAGTTTTTATTGCCGTTTCAAATATACCGGTCATTTTTGAAACACCCTCTATATTTAATGGGATCACCACATATGATCGATGTCAACACGTAGGTGGTATTTGTTTCTGATATATGGAAAGAGAGAGATGTGATAAAATCTTATTAAATTCTCTACCAAGTTACGTTAGCGAAGATTTTATAGTTCATAGTTTCACTTCATTAGAGGTTACAAAAATAGCAAGCGGAGAGGAGAGAGAGAGAGAGAGAGAGAGAGAGAGAGAGAGAAAAGAGACACTTTGTCGGCCGCGGTGGCCGAGCGGTTCTAGGCGCTCAGTCCGGAACCGCGTGACTGCTACGGTCACAGGTTCGAATCCTGCCTCGGGCATGGATGTGTGTGATGTCCTTAGGTTAGTTAGGTTTAAGTACTTCTAAGTTCTAGGGAACTGATGACCACAGATGTTAAGTACCACAGTGCTCAGAGCCATTTGATTTGAAAGAGACACTTTGCTGTCAACGAAGACTCTGACTCCATTAAACTGTCATATTTCTAGTCTGGTCATCATAGGAATATGATAAATGGGACTGGGGCATGTACAGGGGGATATTTATAGGCTGTCAGTCAGTATCAATGAATTGTAGAAGTTATGCCTCTGAATTTCTTTGTGCAGTTTGCGTATACTCTGCATGGTAGTGAATTTCCTCCTGTAAATTAGTCTACTATTCTTCTCGTTCAGATGGCTCTCTACCTATTCAGTGATGGATGGAGGACAAGACAGCCTTCTAACTATGGAATACTTCTGTCAGAACGCAATGGGGTCTCGAGAGAACTAGCAGGGTTCCGTGACTTATTCCTGCTCTGGCAGATGTCTGCTATCTCGCAAGAACGTATGTAACATAAATAGAAGACTTGAAGGTCCCGTCTGTTACTCAACAAATACGTGATAACGATGATGTGCAAGGGGGTTTTGCTACTGTGAAGCTATGGTAAGCCGTGCATAACAACACCCAGCTGGTGTGACAGTGAACATACCATAATTTTCCGGACGCATGTGGCGAAACAAGCGCTGTATCATTGGAGAAATACAGAGGCAAGTGAGTGTGCCGGGACTTACCCCAGTTCACTGCTACTAGTGCCACGTCACCACAACGTGTCTGTACTTAGCACACAAGTATTGCACCATAATTTAAGAATGGAATTAAAAGTTAAGCTTTTTCAAGCTTTGTTAGCGTGTGCTTTAGTATATTAATTTGTAAACTGTCAAATCTCAGAATGATCAGGTCAATATTTTTCCCTAAATACGACGTTTTAAGAGAAAAATAAGTGGTGCAAAATAATAAAGCTAGAAACCCAAAAATTGGTCATAACGTGCAGATGTGTATCAAAATTACCTGGTAGAAGTCTGAACGTGATTTAAGACATATTTTGGTCAGAATCCGCATTTTTAAGAAAAATTGATGGCGCTAAATATTAGACTTAGAAATATGAAAATTTGTATGAAGTTTCAGTTCAACACAAAAACATTAATTTTGTAACCCCACTGAGGTACCTCTAATAGTTTTCAAGTAATTTGTAGAAAAGTAAATTGGTAACTAAAATGTCCTTATGTGTAGTAGATTAAGTATTTTGTTATATTAATGCTAGAAAGTTTTGGTTACAGCACGTGATGAAACCCATTAAATAATAGAGCTATAACAAGTTTCAAGGCCTGGATGTAAATACTAACAAATACAAGGTCTCTTAAAGTTGTAGTTCAGAGGTCAGGTGCTATTGTCAGTTCCATTCTGAAAATTCTAGACGGCAAAGTTTAGATGTAGGCAAGCTTAAACTTTTTCTGTTATTTTATCCAACCGGATGACCTTGGCCGTCCGCTGCGCCACATACATAAATACAGCCCGAGAGGCAAGACTAGGCTTCACTTCGCACCCAGCCGCTGTAGGATCCACGTCAGTCACACGCCGGAGTGCGCGCTGCCTCGGATGACGTCAGAGGCAGGTTGTTACTAAACGCATATTTTCGGTAATAATAGAAAGTGAACTCGCGAGGACTGTACACCATCCTGGATCGCTTGGATTTTGCAGAAATAACTGTTAGTGTGCCGCCTGTAATGTTAACAAATCCGCGTGGCAAGTGGTGACAAATATTTTCGACTTTTGTGGCGAGCAATTACTTTGATTGTCAGAAGTCAGGGCGAAAGACAATTTAATAGGAACTTACAGTAGAGGTCGCCTCTGAACAGGTCCTAGTGCTGTTTAGATTTATTGTCAATACTGTCAGTATTAACATAATGAATATTACAATGCTGAGCATGTGACACTTTGCTAAATATATCTATCAATTAGAAGTCAAAATCCTCATTTATAATCACTGTACTGATCCTGCTGAGCAAATAGAGAATATAAACATTTCTTTCAGTGGACTGGACAAGAATGTGGACTTGTAGACTAGGAACTTTGGTCAGTATATTCTCCATCACTATCTGGCTGACCACAGACATGGTTTCCAGGCTCTCGTAAAAGACGGCGAACAATCTTCCAATATTTCCAACTCATGATTTCCTATGACGAATTGTTATCATTATTATTAACCTGCCGCCTCACATACTGTACACCTGTCAGTGATAATCACGCTACTTCTCAGGAACGTTATGATGTTAGAACGTAACATTCCTGTGGTCAGTGTTATGACATGTGCAAAGAAAATAAGTATGTCCAGTCATAAGGAAGGTACAGGTTTGATGTGAAACATTGCGATTTGAATGCATCGATAACGAGGATGAAAGATTGTAGGTGGAAACTTATGTCTAGTCATAAGAAGGGTATAGAGTTATGTGGGAAATTAGTATTTCTATAGCCACAGTCGTCTGGAGGAGATATTTCCAGTACTTCACTCATTGGCGAATGTCTCCACATTGCTGCTAAGTTCCTAATATTCCTAATATTTCCCAGGATGGCTCTGCCTGGAGTGCATATGCATGGTGGAGATAGCCAGTAGCTGGAACAAATGGACATTTCTGGCTTAAGGCGCGAGCCATTGTTGAGCCACCTGAACTGGTCAGGTGGGGTACAGCAATGCAGTTGACTTCACTGTGTCACTCTCTGGGCGGATCAATACGTAACTAATACTCAGTGTGTGTCGGGTAGCATTCGTGATCGCGTGTGTTGTAAGTATTCTCCGATTTTTACGTGGATATTTGCGAAGATTCAATATCGGTCAATGACAAGTGTTGGCATTAGACATATTGATAACATCCTAATTCTTACCACTCCGGTCACAGGGGACACCCTCTGGTGGTGGCGTTGTGCTCTAACACAGTCGATCCCTGCAGACACACGAAATTTTCCCAACTAGACAACACCTCTAATCTGCAGCAGTGTAATTATGTAATTAGGACATGTAGTTGCTGGATATGGTAATACTTCCACCTTCTAGTCCAACAGCTCAGCAATGACTGAGCATTTATCGCCCTTTTCCCAGGTGGTGTGGAGGGGTGGCAGAATGGAGGGACTGAACATTTCCCGCCAATTTCCGGTAGGGTAGCAACCAAAGTAAAGAAAATAATCTACCCTATGTCCTTCCAGTCCAGCACAGACTGGATCTTTTTACAACCAATTTCCAGATTTGGGAGGGGAGGGGGAGTAGGGTGAGGAGAGGGATGGGGGATTTCCCAGAAGGGCAAGGATTAATTAATTTATCAGTTTCATTAAATAGTCAATTAACTTGATATCAAAAGCATGCTTGTATTGGAGAGGGGAGAGGAGAGGGTTGGTGATTTCCCAGATGGGTGGGAGAGGAGAAGAGAAGGGGCGGGGGTGTTGGGTCTCTTACAGTGGCTGATTATCTCCAGGGGTCCTAAATAAATCCTCATGGAGTCGTAAATCACTTAGCATAACAATAGATTTGCCCCTGAACGTGTGCTTTCCCCTGAATGTGTGCAACCTGTACAAACAAAATTGCCCAGAACGGTCATTACTCTACCGCTGTCAGTGTGCATCATGTTCCTACTGACGTTTATGAAGAAGGATATATAGGGAAGCCTGTTAAGCGTCTATTCATGATCATCAGTATTATGTGTGTATTACATCCCACCAATTGATTTAAGTATTGGAGAATGGAGTATTGCACTAATTGGAATGGAGACATACAATGGCATTCTGAATATCACAGGGGACAACAAAAAATTAAATCAGGAAAATAATAGAGGAAAAGAAGTTGTGAAAATAGGACCTGGTACATATGATATTGCTGGAGTTTTAAAACAGTCCAGAAAAGGAATCGAGCTATGTCCAAAAACAATACACTTAAATCTGAAATAAATGCTGTGAATGCAACGATTGTCGCTAACCAGATAGTTTCAATAGAACACAAAAGGATAGGTTTGGAAGATGTAATCAGACCATGGATATACTTCCTGTCAGTACAATCCATGTTGACTGTAACACTGCAATGAACTACCATCTCTACAATAGATTACTCATACAGTTTACGAATTCTTCATGTCAGCTGGATGGGGCTGCAAGAATGTTGAGACTCCCACCGGAATAATGACCTCGTTGACTCTTGTGGCGAGTAAATCACTGCATCTAAGACCGGGTGGGTGTAATGTATAATACCATCACACACAGCCCATAGCACAGCACATTGCAGCAGTACTGTAGGGTGATAACATATGCTAACTCTGAGTTACTTAGATCAGTGGACCTGTAGTATTGCAATGACATCGTTCAATATAACGGTCTCAGCAGAATATGATGAGTGAATTATACCCTCGCAAAAACGTTATGCATCAATCACATTTACCAGAACGACGAAATTAGGATTGTCCTCCAGCACCAAGACACTTTAACCCCCCCCCCCCCCCCCCCGCCCAACCCCTGCAAGAGTTTCATATATTTCGAAGGAGGATTGAGGAAAAAGGATGGTTCTCCCACAGTGGAGTCAAAGCTTAAATGCAATGCTTCAGCATTGCCGTTTCAGGCGATACGATATGAACTTAATGGGGTTGAGATTGACAGACGAAGCAAGGTGGCACAATGATTAGCACACTGGACTTGCATTTGGGAGGGCGACAGTTCAAACCTGCGTCTGGCCATCCAGATTTAGGTTTTCCGTGATTTCTCTAAATTACTCTGGGGAAATGCTGGGATGGTTCCTTTGAAAGGCCACAGCCGAGTTTCTTTCCAATCTTTGACACAATCCAAGCTTGTGCTCTGTCTCTAGTGACCTCGATGTCGACAGGTCGTTAAACCAGATTTTCCTTCCAGATTGACAGTACATGTAATGTAGGCGTAGCATTAAACTTAAAACATATG
Organism: Schistocerca americana; assembly: GCF_021461395.2. NCBI lineage: Eukaryota > Metazoa > Arthropoda > Insecta > Orthoptera > Acrididae > Schistocerca > Schistocerca americana. The sequence continues at coordinate 809,051,365 of NC_060130.1, read as the reverse complement.
TCTCTGCCTCGCCCTCAGCTTTGGGAGGTTTAGAAAACGCAGGATAGTTCATGGACGAGCCAGTGTGTAGAGCAGTGAGAGAGTACAAGAGATTTACCCCCTGCATACCTCTACAACTGCTGTAAGTTGACTGTTTTCTGACGATGTTATTGGATGTGTTCATACTTGGAAAGGAAAATGATATATTCGAAGAATTATGGTCAGACAAACAGTATCTGTGCCTGCGATGGCAGCACTGTGGAGTCGTAGAATCCTTAATAGTCAGTAGTGGATAGCTGCAGTGTGCACCAGGCGGGTTCGTTGTGTGTAAAGTATAATGCATGTACACACTTTTGGATATGTGAGTTAGCCGGCTGGAGTGGCCGAGCGGCTCTAGGTTCTACAGTCTGGAACCGCGCGACCGCTACGGTTGCAGGTTCGAATCCTGCCTCGGGCATGGATGTGTGTGATGTCCTTAGGTTAGTTAGGTTTAAGTAGTTCTAAGTTCTAGGGGACTGATGACCTCAGATGATAAGTCCCATAGTGATCAGAGCCAGCCATATGTGAGTTGCAGATTTATTACAAGGAGGAATGATGACTCAGAACAATGACTATATAGCAGACATACATTTTAAAAAAAAGTTTTAAAATGAAGAAGAAGGTATTATTTGATGCGGTAGAAAGTTTATTTTTATTTTTGTAGTCTTGCATTGTTGACCCACTTCACCCACGTCACAGTCTAGTTTTTTATAATCGTTCTGTTGATTGAACTTCTGAATTAATTTACTGTATCACTGAAGTTATTAGATTGGATGAATTTTCATGTTAGAGTCTGTAGTTTTTTTTTATAAGTTCCCTCCTAACTGAATTTTCAGAACTTAAAAGTTGAATCATGCGTTTTATTGGCATTCGGTGTCAAAATGATGAACCCAGTCTCCCTGGACCAACTGTGGTTAGTTTTTAGTAGTATTTTTTTAGCTGCTGCGGAGTCTTGCTGTGTTACTTTTTCTGCCAGTTCTTCGTTTTTCAGGTAAGATTCATAATACGTGATTGTTTCGTTTCCTTTGTGCAATATAGATTCTGTCAGTTTCTTCATTTTACAGGGCCATATGTCAGTACAGAAATTTTCGCGTGTTTTAGGTTACATAGTTATACAGGTCGACATTACAGTTTTTTTGTACAGTTACGTTTTTTTAAACAGTTCGTACTGATCGAGTCTACTGAGCGTGACATTATTGGTTTGTTTACTTACAGGGTGACAGTTATTGAACTGTACGAAATAAAATCGTCGTAGCTTCTGAACGGTTTGCGTTAGAAAGTTCATACTGCACGGTTGGCCGCGGGGAATTAGTATGTGAATATGGTTTGGTTTAGCGAAGAAGCCCTCTTTCAAATGGCTCTGAGCACTATGGGACTTAACTTCTGAGGTCATCAGTCCCCTAGAACTTAGAACTACTTAAACCTAACTAACCTAAAGACGTCACACACATCCATGCCCGAGGCAGGATTCGAACTTGCGGCCGTAGTGGTCGCGCGGTTCCAGACTGTAGCGCCTAGAACCACTCGGCCACCCCGGCAGGCTCTATATTAAAGACAATGTGTCCAGCAATAACCCCAAAGCAATTGCTTAAGTGAAAAGAGCCATTCAGGAGGTCATCCACAGCGTCGATGTTTCGACACTTCAGCGGGTCGTGCAGAATTTCGATATTCGTCTGCGCCATATCATCGCTAATGATGGCAGGCAAATCGAACAAGTCATAACCTAAATCCGAGTAACTGTAGTGAAATTGAGATGTTGAATAAAGTGTGTGCATGCCGTAGATTGAAACTAATGTACGTTTTATTTCGTATAGTACAATAATTGACACCCTGTATTTGTTTATTAATGAGTTCGGTTTTCACACACACATGATTCGTTTTGATTTCATGTAAGTGATGTGGCTTCGAGCTCAGTAGCACATTTAGGTTGTCAGTTCACATTCCCAGATTTGCATTTACGATAACACATGGGTAAAAGCTACTCACTCACAACGCTTATGGGGTACTCTGAGGCCATGCGGCGAATTATTATGAATGCTAAACAAGAACTTATTCTGGAACAGAGTGCGATGGGTAGCAACTCATACACTCAAGAACTCCAAGAGAAGAATGAGATCATCATCAATAAAATAATACGGAAAGTGCCACACATCACGTAGGGGACAAGAAGCACTTCAATCTTTTAAAAGTTCTGACTGCTGTTGTATATCTGCTGTTAAGTTTCTGTTCATGGAAGCTATTCAAATTCCCAGACCTACCACCGGCAACCAGGCAAATGTGAGCTATTAAAACCACTATTCAGTTGGAGACATACAGATTCATCATACTTGAATTTCGGACTGATATAAGCGGGAATATAGCAAATGGTTCCACAGAATGTGACATCTGTAAGTTAACTAATGCCAGAGTCTACTTGAATTCAGAAGTCTATTTGTATGACAGTTTGCTGCTACAGTCGGATGAAAATGTAAACAGTCTAGCATTTTACATGAATGCGAAGTTCAGTGCATCTTACTACACTCCTGGAAATGGAAAAAAGAATACATTGACACCGGTGTGTCAGACCCACCATACTTGCTCCGGACACTGCGAGAGGGCTGTACAAGCAATGATCACACGCACGGCACAGCGGACACACCAGGAACCGCGGTGTTGGCCGTCGAATGGCGCTAGCTGCGCAGCATTTGTGCACCGCCGCCGTCAGTGTCAGCCAGTTTGCCGTGGCATACGGAGCTCCATCGCAGTCTTTAACACTGGTAGCATGCCGCGACAGCGTGGACGTGAACCGTATGTGCAGTTGACGGACTTTGAGCGAGGGCGTATAGTGGGCATGCGGGAGGCCGGGTGGACGTACCGTCGAATTGCTCAACACGTGGGGCGTGAGGTCTCCACAGTACATCGATGTTGTCGCCAGTGGTCGGCGGAAGGTGCACGTGCCCGTCGACCTGGGACCGGACCGCAGCGACGCACGGATGCACGCCAAGACCGTAGGATCCTACGCAGTGCCGTAGGGGACCGCACCGCCACTTCCCAGCAAATTAGGGACACTGTTGCTCCTGGAGTATCGGCGAGGACCATTCGCAACCGTCTCCATGAAGCTGGGCTACGGTCCCGCACACCGTTAGGCCGTCTTCCGCTCACGCCCCAACATCGTGCAGCCCGCCTCCAGTGGTGTCGCGACAGGCGTGAATGGAGGGACGAATGGAGACGTGTCGTCTTCAGCGATGAGAGTCGCTTCTGCCTTGGTGCCAATGATGGTCGTATGCGTGTTTGGCGCCGTGCAGGTGAGCGCCACAATCAGGACTGCATACGACCGAGGCACACAGGGCCAACACCCGGCATCATGGTGTGGGAAGCGATCTCCTACACTGGCCGTACACCACTGGTGATCGTCGAGGGGACACTGAATAGTGCACGGTACATCCAAACCGTCATCGAACCCATCGTTCTACCATTCCTAGACCGGCAAGGGAACTTGCTGTTCCAACAGGACAATGCACGTCCGCATGTATCCCGTGCCACCCAACGTGCTCTAGAAGGTGTAAGTCAACTACCCTGGCCAGCAAGATCTCCGGATCTGTCCCCCATTGAGCATGTTTGGGACTGGATGAAGCGTCGTCTCACGCGGTCTGCACGTCCAGCACGAACGCTGGTCCAACTGAGGCGCCAGGTGGAAATGGCATGGCAAGCCGTTCCACAGGACTACATCCAGCATCTCTACGATCGTCTCCATGGGAGAATAGCAGCCTGCATTGCTGCGAAAGGTGGATATACACTGTACTAGTGCCGACATCGTGCATGCTCTGTTGCCTGTGTCTATGTGCCTGTGGTTCTGTCAGTGTGATCATGTGATGTATCTGACCCCAGGAATGTGTCAATAAAGTTTCCCCTTCCTGGGACAATGAATTCACGGCGTTCTTATTTCAATTTCCAGGAGTGTATGAGGGTGTCGAAGAGGGATGTCTACTCAGGCCACAGAAATTCAAGGAACTGGCACCAATCATCGTAATAAACTGCTCAAAACAGAATGAGATAATCAAATCCGGACTGATAGATGCATGGATTGAATATCAAACTTCAGCAAATTTCCCAGAATGCACTGTGGCGTATACTCTTCTTCTACATGATGATGTGATTAACTATTGCCCACACGCTGGTGTTGTGCAGCAAGCTGTATAAATGAGCAGATCTTGTGCCGTACCCAGAACATTCCACAATGGCGTCTCAAAATGTGAACGTCATTGTAGATATTCAAGGTTTCTATAATCATAAACACAGACGGTTCACATTTAAAGATGCTGCATTTATAGCATACACGGAAGATGCTGGTGTAATAGAAACGTTTTCAGCAATCATTTCATTGCCGAAGTCTTTAAAGGATATGAAGTATGCTAAAAGAAGGAGTGTTGCTAAGTGGTTAACACATTTCGTCCACGGCATTCACTGAGACGATCCTGGTATATACTATAAACATACAGTAACTTCGCTTCGATAATTTCACCACGTAGATGGCATCATTTGTGTCAAAGGGAAAGAGAAGATCACATGGATGTGTCGAATCTTCAAGTACGCAGCTATTCAACACCTGGAATTCTATGGGTGCCCTGCTCTCCATCAGCTAAACAAGAAGATGTATCACAATAGTATTGTGTCTGCTTATGAAAATGTAAAATTAATTTTAATTTGGATGAGAAATACATTAATTCTTACCTTACATTCTGTGGAACTTTTTCTACAGATTTCACCTTGTTCATACTTTGATAGTTATATAGTATGCAACTTTGTCCATACATTACGTCTGAGGTTCCCCCTGAGCGCAGGTGATTTAATAATTTTAGACATGTCTGCCATATGTTTCTGAAAGCGGACACATCTCATGCCAGCTTCTCCAATAACCCAATATGTTAAAACCCAATATGTGCAGCATGATAGATGAAATTCCATGAAACCATTACATATATTTTGTTATTCTCCATCTTAAACTTCACCTCCTTAATGGCATTCATGTTGAAAACTAAAGACATACATGTGTCTTGCACACTCTTTATGATGGTTGATAGATTTTCTGTAAATGACAACATCAAAGACATACGGTAACGAATTTCATTTATTCAGTTTTCAAGGTATGTAGATAGAATTTGGTTCTTGAGTTACAATTTGATCCCTTTTTTTCACAACACAGACACAATATTGTTCTTGAGATACACTGTGGTTCTCTTTGACATAATATTTTTCAATGCACAAATACTTTTTTATTTACACACTATCACTACTGCTAATAACTATGACTCGAAAACATCTCACTCCTTCCACTCATTGGTGCCACTGGTTGAGAATTTACAAATTTTGGGGCACACTAGAACTGGCTGAAAACATTCACAATTTTTCGATCGGTAGCACTGTCCGCAAACATTCACAATTTTTTCGATGGGCTGAGAGGTTAAATATTTCTTCACTAAAAACTTATCAGACTTGAATGACTAGCAGCAGGTGAAACTTAAAAACTATTTTCTCTACATGATGTTCAGGGACTAGTTAAAAGTGTATGCATTTTTTCATTTGAAAGGCAATTTACAATAATGCATTCTGCATATGGTGTTGATATATATTTTTTTGATTTTTTGGTGTATTTACACTATCACTGTACACATGAAATGCATGTATTTACAAAAATGAAACTATGGTGGCACACACATTGTGCATGTATTTACAAGACCACATATTGTACAACTATGCCAGGACATGTGGTATGTACATATATTTACACTATGATAAAAAGGTCACGCTGTTCTGCATACATACACTATTCACACTGTCTCTCGTTCACAGCATTCTCATTAAGTGATTAGTGTAAATATGGGAGATTTTCAGTCCTGTCCTCACAGACTACCCACTTATCATAATGAGGCGACAGACCAATTTTAGATTGCAGCACAGTGTAAACCTCACATCCTCGTGTTTGGATAGTAGTTTTCTGTATCATATGCTGTGCCTGTTGTCGAGAACCATGGACACCACTGTTCAGACACTGCTACACAACGCACATCCTTTTCCCGCCTCTGGGTAGCATATCCCGATGTGTGGTGTGCATACATTTTGCATCTATGGCCCACAAACTCCACAATCGGCAACTCATTCGCCTCGTCTTTCATCATACTGATAACCTTCATGCTCTGTGGAACAATGCCGTAAGGAATATTGGCTGCATATGAAAATGTGTCGATGCACTGGCATGGTACCTCATTACTTCATGTGGGTCACGTCCCTTCACCCAATAGATGAAACTATCTGTTTCCACATAAAGTAATTTTGGATCAATGAAATGAATTTTCTCAAACTTATAATGAAATAGGTACATGTAGACTTTGGAAAAGTCCAATATGCACATCCCCACATAGACAGATTTCATGAACTCTGCTACAGTCTTCGCCATTTCCACAGCAACGAAGTTCTTATTGAAGGTAATCACCCATTTAAAATTTGGTCTCGCAATACATTGCCTTATGCCCCAACGCCCACTCAATTGTGTCCCAATAAGAATTTGGTGGTGTTCTCTCAAAATTTCCATTACCTTGCGAAAATCGCGTTATTCATTAATTTAAAAAAATGTCTTTCAAAATCATACTTCACGGAAGCACTCTTCTCTGTACTGACTGGGTGACTGCTTTAAGGAGATAGTATAGGTGATTCTAACCAGTTCGATCGCCAAACTAAGACACTGCTGAATGTTTCTGTAATGCATGATGTGTCTCTGCTTGTCCCCTAGCGTTGTCATCAGTTTGGGGATGGTGCCTCCTTGGAGAACTAATTACTCCGGACATAGCGGCGAATCATTGTGCGCGTCATGCAAACTGACAGGGTATTTGAGGTCTGCTTGTACAACATACGGTACAACAGAATCAGCTGCCACAGTTCGGATATTTCTATCTAATCGCCCGTATTCGTTTTCAGATAGCCATCGAAACTCACCAGTTGGCGGCGATTGTTGCATGGTGTGCCCGTATGTCACATCTAGGTAAATGTTGTACCTCAAATCGAGGGACGCACTGAACCACTCACCCATCTGTGGGTTAGTTGCCTCGCTATGCATATAGACAGATTGCTAAAGTTCCCCTCAGATCCCGCACTCAAAGAAAAGAAATGTATCAACATCGGTCAGTAGTCCAATGTTGACTTTCGTTTCCTTGTGCACAGCTTACTAAGACAACACACATGCTGCGTAATAAAACACATGATCCGGAGCATATGTGGTCATCCATATAATCTGGAATTTCTCAAATACGTCAGCAAGCAAACACACATCTGCGTTCATATAAAGTTTCACATACTCCCCTAAAGTGTAGATGTTAAACTCCTGCCAAACATTCGCAGCATGCTTATACCCTTCATCCGATATGTCATCGCCTATATGGTTATGACAGGTAGTCTGGTTTTGTTGAGTTTTCCCATACAAACCAGATATTCGTATGGAAAAACCCATTCGCTTGTTGTTGTTGTTGTGGTCTTCAGTCCAGAGAGTGGTTTGATGCAGCTCTCCATGCTACTCTATCTTCATCTCCCAGTACCTACTACAACCTACATCCTTCTGAATATGTTTAGTGTATTCATCTCTTGGTCTCCCTCTACGATTTTTACCCTCCACGTTGCCCTCCAATTCTAAATTGGTGATCCCTTTACGCCTCAGAATATGCCCTACCAACCGATCCCTCTTCTAGTCAAGTTGTGCCGGCCGGAGTGGCCGAGCGGTTAAAGGCGCTACAGTCTGGACCCGCACGACCGCTACGGTCGCAGGTTCGAATCCTGCCTCGGGCATGGATGTGTGTGATGTCCTTAGGTTAGTTAGGTTTAAGTAGTTCTAAGTTCTAGGGGACTGATGACCACAGCAGTTAAGTCCCATAGTGCTCAGAGCCATTTGAACCATTTAGTCAAGTTGTGCCACAAATTTCTCTTCTTTACAATTCTATTCAATACCTCCTCATTATTTATGTGATCTACCCATCTAATCTTCAGCATTCTTCTGTAGCACCACATTTCGAAAGCTTCTATTCTCTTCTTGTCCAAACTATTTATCGTCCACGTTTCACTTCCATACATGGCTACACTCCATACAAATACTTTCAGAAACAACTTTTTGACACTTAAATCTATACTCGATGTTAACAAATTTCTCTTCTTCAGAAACGCTTTCCTTGCCATTGCCAGTCTACATTTTATATCCTCTCTACTTCGGCCATCATCAGTTATTTTGCTCCCCGAATAGCAAAACTCATTTACCACTTGAAGCCTCTCATTTCCTAATCTAATTCCCGCAGCATCACCCGATTTAATTCGACTACATTCCATTATCTCGTTTTGCTTCTGTTGATGTTCATCTTATATCCTCCTTTCAATACACTGTCCATTCCGTTCAGCTGCTCTTCCAAGTCCTTTGCTGTCTCTGACAGAATTACAATGTCGTCGGCGAACCTCAAAGTTTTTATTTCTTCTCCATGGATTTTAAGTCCTAATCCCAATTTTTCTTTTGTTTCCTTTACTGCTTGTTCAATTTGCAGATTGAATCACATTGGGGATAGACCACAACCATGTCTCACTCCCTTCCCAACCACTGCTTCCCTTTCATGCCCCTTGACTCTTATAACTGCCATCTGGTGTCTGTACAAATTGTAAATAGCCTTTCGCTCCCTGTATTTTACCCCTGCCACCTTTAGAATTTGAAAGAGAGTATTCCAGTCAACATTGTCAAAAGCTTTCTGTAAGTCTATAAACGCTAGAAACGTAGGTTTGCCTTTTCTTAATCTAGTTTCTAAGGTAAGTCGTAGGGTCAGTATTGCCTCACGTGTTCCAACATTTCTATGGAATCCAAACTGATCTTCCCCGAGGTCGGCTTCTACCAGTTTTTCCATTCGTCTGTAAGGAATTCGAGTTAGTATTTTGCAGCCGTGGCTTATTAAACCGATAGTTCGGTAATTTTCACATCTGTCAACACCTGCTTTCTTTGGGATTGGAATTATTATATTCATCTTGAAGTCTGAGGGTATTTCGCCTGTCTCCTACATCTTGCTCACTAGATGGTAGAGTTTTGTTAGGCCTGGCTCTCCCAAGGCTGTCATTAGTTCTAATGGGATGTTGTCTACTCCCGGGGCCTTGTTTCGACTTAGGTATTTCAGTGCTCTGTCAAACTCTTCACGCAGTATCACAACTCCTATTTCATCTTCATCTACATTCTCTTCCATTTCTATAATATTGTCCTCAAGAACATCGCCCTTGTATAGACCCTCTATATACTCCTTCCACCTATCTGCTTTCCCTTCTTTGCTTATTACTGGATTTCCATCTGAGCTCTTGATATTCATGCAAGTCGTTCTGTTTTCTCCAAAGATCTCTTTAATTTTCCTGTAGGCAGTATCTATCTTACCCCTAGTGAGATAAGCTTCTACATCCTTACATTTGTCCTCTAGCCATCCCTGCTTAGCCATTTTGCATTTCATGTCGATCTCATTTTTCAGACGTTTGTATTCTTTCTTGCCTGCTTCATTTACTGCATTTTTGTATTTTCTCCTTTCATCAATTAAATTCAGTATCTCTTCTGTTACCCAAGGATTTCTATTAGCCCTCGTCCTTTTACCTACTTGATCCTCTGCTACCTTCACTATTTCGTCTCTCAAAGCTACCCATTCTTGTCAACCGTTCCCTAATGCTCTCCCTGAAGCTTTCTAAAACCTCTAGTTCTTTCAGTTTATCCAGGTCCCACGTCCTCAATTTACCACCTTTTTGCAGTTTCTTCAGTTTTAACCTACAGTTCATTACCAATAAATTGTGGTCAGAGTCCACATCTACCCCCGGAAATGTCTTACAATTTAAAACCTGGTTCCTGAATCTCTGTCTTACCATTATATAATCTATCTGATACCTTCCAGTATCTCCAGTCTTCTTCCATGTATACAACCTTCTTTCATGATTCTTGAACCAAGTGTTAGCTATGATTAAGCTATGCTCTGTGAAAAATTCTACCAGGCGGCTTCCTCTTTCATTCCTTACTCCCATTCCATATTCACCTACTACGTTTCCTTCTCTTCCTTTTCCTACTGTCGAATTCCAGTCACCCATGACTATTAAATTTTCGTCTCCCTTCCCTATCTGAATAATTTCTTTTATCTCATCATACATTTCATCAATCTCGTCGTCATCTGCGGAGCTAGTTGGCGTATAAACTTGTACTACTGTCGTAGGCGTGAGATTCGTATCTATCTTGGCCACAATAATGCGTTCACTATGCTTTTTGTAGTAGCTTACCTGCTTATAGTTGCCCACAGATATGACAGTCTTGTACAAATCATCATTCTCCATTGACTCGGTCATGGGAATGTTCATGCTGTAAAGCTTGTCATCCTCCTATGAAAGTGTTTAGAGTAGCCAAATAGCACGATTATCTCCGACATATGATTTGTGACGGCTAAGACTCGAATCATACCAACATACAGCCTGGTATGCTGCCACAGCTTGTTTGCTGCTTTCCTCTGGCGGTAGTGTGTGGAACTATGCCATTAGCTCGTTTGACTCTGACACAAGCAGACGTAGGGCGGCAGTGTGCAGCGGTCGTCGCTTCCACAGGATCTACGAATTTAGCTTGTGTTTTACAACACATAGGGAGCACTCCGCTCCCGTGGAAGATACAAATGTTCCACGGTGCATGGAATTATGTTTTTTCTTATGTAATCTTCAGCATTGTGTTTTGTGATGTTTTCATTTACCGTTTTTTGGCGATGTATATGATTTACCGTTAATTTCTGTGTGTGTGAGTGTTGTCAGTTTAGTTTCCTGTGATTGTTTCTACCTGTGACGGTGTTTTTAACTATCTGATTTTTCGTGATCTGTATGATTTTCCGCCAATTTCTACATGCTTGACTTTTCAGTTTTTCGTGATTCTTTCCACCTGTGACGATGTTTTTAACTACCCATTTTTTGCGATATGTATTATTTACTGTCAAAAAGACCTCAGTTTTGCCAGACACGTCTGGACTGACTACATTTAGTGCTGTGATTGTGATTTGTAGCAGTGTAATTACATGCTGTGATTGTTTATGTCGACGTTGACATCAATTTCGTGGCTGTATTTCACGCGCAGCCGGGGAAAAGCTATCTATTTGCGTATTTAACGTTCGAGCTGGCGCGCCTATGTATAAAGTGCGCCAGCTACAAATAAAATCGCTTTGTGCCGTTCCATGGTTGCTTTAAAACTGCGAGCCCATACCTATTCCTCCGTTATTGCTTCAGCTAATACCCTGCTAAGTTGTACTGTCATACATTCAAGTGAGCAGCAGTAATATAAAATAAACAGCGACCTAGGCGAGAAAAAACGTATGATCCATGGAAGAAAAAGACCCTGATTCTTAGCTAGCGGCACAATCCCACAGTGAGGTAGCTGTCTACGAAATAATTAGAAGTTGAATAAGTGGTTGGTCATAACTTTACGCAGCTGGGCTGTTTATTACTTCAAGTTTGTCACTACTGTGGGGTAATACTTGTATGTTGCATCAGAGTGATTCGTGAAAGTTTATTTTATTATTGTGATTTATCTCATGTAAGTTAATTTTATCATAGTTTAATTAAACTAAGATTACATGTTTATCTTGATATTGTTATAAAAAGTATGCATGAGGGTTAATTACTTTTTGACCCGTCGATAATTTTTTGCAAGTATTTTAGAACACACGCATATCAAAATTAAATAAACAGGAGAGAAAGACGTGCATTTCCCGCCAAATAGAGAGATCAAACCCTTGAAAATTGAATTTTATAAATAAACAATATATCCTCTGCGATGTAATTGACATTGATTTCAGTTGCACGTTGTGAGATACTTCCAGTCCAACTGCTCAGCAGAAACTGGGCAATTTTTCCCAACAATTATTTTCCAGGAGGAGTGGGGGGGGGGGGGGGGAGAGCCGGTGAGGGGTGGGGAGTGGGTAATTAACTGATAAATTTAATTAATTAATTAGATGTAAAAAGTACGATGTCCCCATATCTACACCAGCGAGCAGGGGCAGCAGTGCAGAGGAATGAAGGCCATCTTGAATAAATTAAAAGTGGCATACAATATCCCCTATGTCATTACTCATAAATACTGCTACAGTGCTCATCATCACTCCAAAATGTAGTTAATTTAGCAGTATTCGTGTATTAAAGTGGTGTTGCACAGCAGTCTCAGTTGTCAGAATTACCTTCACAGCTATGTACCATCAGAGTACTGTTGCTTGCCAAGTCTTATAATGTGACCGCTAGTGAACCTAAATGTGTGACTATAGGTCTAGCACCAAACAGAAACTTTCATGTAGTAACTAAAATAGAGAACACTTACAGTTTTTTTGGTGTTCGAGTGCAATATATGTGACATGAATGGATCTATGTATGCAGTATGATGAACTTCATTAACATACATTTTATTCCATAGACAATATTTCTTGATATCTACATGTTTGGAATAAAGATATCAACCACCAATATGTCTGCAGAAGCCATGTTGGAATCTACACTCGAGTGTTGTTAATTTATGTGATCTATACTGTATATTAAGAATCTCGACAAATGGGGTCAGCTGCTGGCATTTGTATGTTAAGTGTGCGCACTATGATTTTGTGAGTATGGTGTAAATATGAGACAATTAGAAGAATGTAAAAATGCGTACCACTGACAGGTTTCGATTTAAAAAAAGTAATAACCACAGAGGTCTCGCCATGCGTCCAGAGGCACAGAGCCAGTGGGCTCGCAGTTGGCAACAATGGCTTGCTCAGGCCTGCAGTTGACCATGCTCAAGATGTACCATGATGGTGCGCCTTTCGATTTTTGGTGCACTTACGTGCCACCAGTTTTGAAAAGGTACAGCATCATAGTTTCACCAGAATCAGTGATAAGTGTGTAGCAACGATCTGGTGTGCGGAAATGTAAAACTTTCTACATGCAAGTATAGAAATTTGTGACATGATTGTTTTACCGGCATCATCTTCCAACTAAGTACATGCAGTCATGGGAATGCGTGACATCTTTTGATTTCACCAGAATCTGTAACATTTATTTATACCGACTGTTGTGGAAATGCATCACAGAATCAGCGTCAACACGTCTACAGTAAAAATCTACCATAACACAGGGTGCGTCAAAAAAAGTTTACACACTTTGAAGCGTCATAGAAAATTTATTTCCCATTCTACAATGTTAAATATCTGGAAATGGAAAGCTTAAAGTCCAATTGGAAAAATAAATGTACTTTGCAAATGTGATTAATGTTCAAACTGGTGGCCTTTTGCATCAATACATTTCTGAGTACAAGTCACTACTGATTCCGTACATCGTACCAAAGTGTCGAATGAGATTTCTGCGCACACCACCTGAATCTCATTCCAAAGAGTGTCCAGGTTACGTGGTTTACGTTTGTACACCTCATGTTTTACTGTGCCCCATAAGAAGAAATCCAGTGGCATGAGGTCTGGAGAGCGTCCAGGAAACTCGATTCGTCCCCTGCATCCTATCCACTGGCCTGGCGCATTGTGATCCAGGTATGCTCATATGTCCCTATGACAGTGCGGCGAGGCGCCATCTTGTTGGAAATAAAACTCATCATTACCGTATAATGCACGAATGGTACGGAATATGGAGTCAGTAAGCATTGTTAGATACGTTTCTCCAGTAACGGTGCCTTCAAAGCGGAAAGGCCCAATGAGTCCCCTTGCAGACAAACCACACCATGCATTTACACCAGGCAAATTCACAGCCTTTCCAACTGTAATGTGAGGATTATCTTCAACCCAGTACACACAATTGTGCCTATTGCCAGTTCCATTGAGTTTGAATTGGGCTTCATCCAACCAAACTATGCTACCCATAAATCCCGGTTCACGTCTCATCGTCTGCTGAACCCATTCACAAAATTCTAACCTTCGATCTGGATCGTCGTCACTTAGCTGTTGCACCAGCCTTGGAATGTACACACGAAACTTGCCTTTCTTCAGAATGCGTAGCACACTACTAGCACTTACATTACTCTCATGTGCCGCTTGCCTTGAAGATTTTTGAGGCGAACGCTGAGACAGCTCCCAGACCGCAGTTGTGGAATCATCACTTGTAGCTGTACGAGGTCACCCTGATCGACCTTTATGCACATCACACACTGTTCCATGAATTTCGAATTTGTCTCGTAGACGTGTAATTGTTAACCTTGAAGGTGGTTCTGTACCATACACACTTGTCCACTGTCTTCGAACTGCAGCTACTTTCTCAAACTTCCAATACCACTTAGTTATCTGCTTCCGCGCTTCAAAGCTCAAACGCACGTCCGCCATGTTGCAGTTACTTCCTTGCCACTGCTGCCATCTGTTGAAGAAACATAATATTACTTTCTCAGAGATATTTAACCTTGTAGAATGGGAAATAAATTGTCTATGACAGTTCAAAGTGTGTATACATTTTTTGACGCACCTTGTATTTGTCAGAAGCACTGTGCAGCAGTTCCCACAGACAGACGCTGTACATATGTAGTAGAAATAATTTCTGTGTGAACGTAACATTGGTCGATATGCTGACAATATGTCTGATGCGTTCTGCAGAAAATAACGTTTTTGGTGACCAGCTCAGTGATAGTTCCACAGTGAGAGAGAATGCATGTGCAATTTACGTCTTATAAACAGGAGGACAGCTTGACAGCGTGATTAGTGGACAAGTGATAGGTGCAGGAGCAAGTCGACCTGTGAATACGAATGCAGCTACTTTTTAATATAGTTTAGCACCTCTAGCATGACCGTGGGGATTATAATATTCATATTTTGAAATAGGAACCCATCATCATCTCTCAAGTAGCTTAATACTACTGGCAGTGGGATTGGTTTCCAGAAACCATTTGCAAAGCTTGCTACTCTACCAATAGACATACAGTTCCTTAGTATAAAGGCGAAAAATGTTATTACGCATTAAAGTGAGGTCAAATTGTGAAGCTGTCAGAGAAAAAGATTTGCCTCCCACAACGTTTCTCAAGCATGAGTGAAGACGATTAGCAGTTTTTAAATAATTGCAGCGTCTCTATGTGCTATAGTCGCACGGTGAATGGGATGCACAAACTATCTTTCACCACTGAATGAAAGTTTTTTCTGTTCGATGAATGTGTCCTTAGCAGCACTCAACTCATTTCAAACTATGTTCTGCAACATAACTTTACACACATGTATATAGTTTACTAGAGTAGAGTAAGTGCATTACCTCCTTTTTCCAGATATGGACGCCATATGTTAATGCCTAATGTATGAAGGCGCATATACCGTTATTTTGATATTAGGATGGCATTGTACAGACGGCTATGGTACCAATATTATAGCCTCAATGAAAAGCTAAAGAAGTCACAGACAGACAGCACCAATCCTTATAAAACGACTCCTCAGGTAGAGGGAACTCCTAATCAGGACGTGAAATATAGGCTGTCATTCGACCTTAAGAGAGAAAAGACAAAATGGTCATGCAGATGTGACAATGACATGTGTTTCCATTATAGAGCATTTATTATAGAGAGATTAGTGTATATATTCGTATTTTTAGGATTGCGAATAGTATATGTCCTGCCAGTGGGATTACAAAACCTAAATGTGATATTTGGTTGGGGAAGGAAGTTTACACAAATGTGGTCACAAAGGTAATGAAGTGTCCATTGGGCAGCAAAGCAATATTTCATCGACCACAGATGAGTAATGGGATATGCCAGTGTGCCATCTGCCAAGGTATCTACACGATGCTAGCGGAGCATCCGCATCAGAGTAATATATTCCATGTGCTGTACTAAAAACGGATTTTTTGATGAAATATACGTCATTTAAAATAGTAAATGATTCTACATCATGACAGTGGACACCATATAAATGTATTTGCAGCAGCATGCAAAAAACGTTTTGACGAAATATACATCATTTAAAACAGTACATGATTCTACATCATGGCAATGGACATCATATGTATGTATTTGCAGCAGCATGCCAAAAAAGCTTGTTTATTTTTAGAGTTTTATTGTAATTTTATATTTCATGATCTTAGCTAAAAATATATTTTTTGATGAAATTAACTTAATGTAAATTGTGAATCATTTTGTACCATAATGAAAAGTGTGAAATAAACACTTACTAGTGAACTCTCTATTTGTCCCTTAGTTCTAACTTTTGTCCTACATCTCATCCGTTTCACAACATGCATCCAGCTTCCTAATACCCACATCGATTAGACTCTTACGTGAACAGTGTTCCTTAATGCATTAAGGTTTTAAGTCTAGCAATTATTCTCAGGTATAAGAAATTATACACCCTTATTTAGGCAATAACTGGTTATTACATAATTGCTGTAAATGTCTCCACTACAATTTCTAGAGTACAGCAATAACTGTAAGAGGCATCAAAAAGAATTATTAACACTATGATGTGAGGATGATGGACTTGAGTTTTCAAATACTTATGGCTGATGTCTTCAATAGTCATCACCATTGTCAACACATCTACAATCACAGATGGTTGACATCAGCTGTTATTGATAATGAAGATGATAAATGATACCACTAATCCCCTGTTAACAAACACAGTATGTCTGGTATATCTGAGTATCTATTTCGATGAAAAGCTGTGAAGTAATAATCATGTGTGTGTGTGTGTGTGTGTGTGTGTGTGTGTGTGTGTGTGTGTGTGTGTAGGAGATAGGCCTGCTCCCTTGAAGTGTTTTCTCTTGCCACATATGTAGAGAACAGAAATATATCCACTAATTCCTATCCATAATCCAACACCACCGAAACACTTGATAACTTAGGCAGATGAAAATACTTCTACACAATGGATTTGATATGTAGTTTACACTACATACAGGTAGTGCCAGAGGATAGATGTTATACAGCTTTTACGGTCTCATGGGGGCATTTTCAGTATCACAGGACGCAATTTGACCTTGTACCAGCCATATTCAAAAGATTGCTACATGTGGTTTTGCATGGCTTAAAACCTAGAAAATGTATGGCACATCTCGATGATATTATAGTTATTTTGGAAGATATGAATAAACAGGTATGACTGGAGGAAGTATTCAGTACACTACTGGTAGCACATCTTATGCTAAGTACTGAAAAATGTAATTTTGCACAGACTCAGGTCAAGTACTTGCGCCATGTTATTGGTAAAGAGAGATTATGAGCCAGTCCTCCTTTGCTGTCAGCAGTTTCTAAATTTTCAACCCCTCTCACAATGAAAGTTATAATCTCTTCTGGGTATCTGTAACTACTAGCGAAAATTGGTGAAAAACTTTTCACAAATTGCTCAACCACTAAATCATTTGCTGAAAAAAGGTGTTAAATTTGAATGGTCACCGGAATGTGAGTGTGCCTTTCAGGCATTTAAGGAAGCATTGACCAAAGACTGGCACTGATTTTTCCTAGTGCTGACAAGGAATTAATCCTTTCGTGTGATGCTAACAATAATGCTTTCTATTGCATTCTCAGTCAGAATATAGATGTTAAGGAGCAGCCTTAGCACAAACATCTCAACAGCTAAATAGAGCGGGATTCAGTTACCATACTACTGAGAAGGAAATTTTAGCAGTGATCCATGAGATCATTTACTTTCGATGTTACCTGTATGGACAGAAATTCAAAGTTGTACTCGACCATGCTTCACTGAAATGGCTACTGGGTTTGAAGGATCCCTCTAGCAAGTCGACAAGGTGGGCTCATAAGCTGAGTGAGTTCGACTGCAAAGTCATTCATAAACCTGGGAAAAAACACACAAATGTGGATACTTGAGATCCAAGGACTTAGTGCTACAAACACTTGGGAAAAGTGTGAGTGACTGGCAGAGAGTTCTGGCAGATTACGGTGACTGTCAGGAATTTAGATCACACCTGCAGTTCCTAATACATCATGGCTTGCCATGCAACTCAACAAAATATGGAATGTGCGCAGAGGTTCTGTTGCCACTGAGGAAGAAAGTATTGCAACAGGTACACAACCATGTGTTGTCAGGTAATGGTGGTCGGAGAGTGATAGATGGAAGGGCAACCGAAAAACGTGATGTGGACCGGTACATACAAAACTGCATAGTGTGCTCACAACAGTATAATCTTACCCATAAAAAAAATCCTCTTCAAAGGTTGTTGGAGGCATAAAAAACTTTTCAAATAATAAGTCTTGATGTTCTGGGTCCTTTGAACAGAACCCTAGCTGGTAATAAGTATATATTGACGATAACTGATCATTAATTTACAGGGTTTATGTCTGTGACAGCAAGTCCTGACCAACACGCTTCTATGATTCTTTTAGCGTTAGTGGATTGTTGCATTCGTAAATTTGGCGTACCAGAAAATTTACTAACTAATCAGGGTAGGGACTTCTTTGGTGATCTGATGAAACACCTGTGCCAGGTACTCCGTTTTCGCAAGTTACGGACAAGTCACTTCTGTCAGCAAGCAAATGGGCAATCGGAACGTGCTTGTAGAACCATATCGAAGATTATGAGTCATTATATTGACAGCCAGCATACAGACTGGGATACATATGTCCAGTTTTTGGTCGGCATGTACTATTAAAATTTCCGTTCTAGTTGCGGTGTCTCACCAGACGAAGTTATCAATGGGAGGAAAATGCCATCTTCCTTCAACATGTAACAACCTTTAAGTTACCTACCGACAATGAGTCAGCAAAGGACTTTGCAAAAATGGTACATGAAGTTTGGCAAAGAGTCAGACAAGCAAATATGAAAGCTCTGGAAAGACAAGAATGTATCGGACAATGTGTAAGTCAGCTTCCGGATTTCAGAGTTGGCTAGTGGGTGTCAGTGGGTAAAACTGAGAAATTTGTAATGAAATACAATGGTGAATATCAAGTCATTGAAATGACCACCTCAGTCAATGTTAAGATCCAGTTACCTACTGAAACTTGTGTTTTACATGTCAGTAGAGTAAAGCCATTCGATGGTGCAGTCGATGCCTCACCAAAAATTCTGGTACTAGTGCCGCAGTACTGTGCACAAGGCATCTTACACACTGAGGTCGCGAAACTACTTGTACATAGTAACGTATTGATGCAATGTATTTGCCTTCTTCTTCTTCTTCTTCTTCGTTTCACCCAACTTTGGGGTACGTTGAATCAATCACTTCTGTGTGTTCTGTGCCTTTCTTTTCGCCCAGTACTGCTTCATTCTTTCTGATCTTGCTTTTCTTTCCTCATCAGAGATGACAATCGTTCTTTTCTTTCTATTTTGGAGCTTGAATCCCTCTTTTCTGTCTTTGCTTATCATTTTTGCGGTCCTGTCTGTGAGCATTTTTTCTGTGATGTGTAGTTCTCTTAAGTCTTTCTCTGTTTGGATAAACCAATTTGGTTTGGATTTTTTATTCCTGAAGTAGTCAAACATTCTTTTTGTAAGTCTATTTGGGTTCATTCTGAGAATGTGCCCATAAAACTCAATTCTTCTTTTCCTCATTGTATCCGAAAGTTTTTCTGTGGTTTTGTAGAGTGTTTCATTTTTGGTATGAATTAGTTTGTCGTTATGAAATTTGGGGCCTAAAATTATTCTCAATATTTTTCTTTCTTTGATCTCTAGCCTTTCAATTGGGCCATGGTTAGTGATAGATAATGTCTCAGCTGCATATAGTGCTTCTGGTTTAATGACAGTGTTGTAATGTTTAATTTTTGAATTCCATGAGAGGGACTTTTTATTATAAGTATTTTTAGTAAGCTGAAAGGCTAGTTCAACTTTGTTTCTTCTTAATTCTATTGCTTTTTTCTCAAGGGCGTTCCAGCTAATCCATTCACCAAGATATTTGAATTCTTTAACAATTTCGATCTTTTGGTCTCTTACTTTAAGATATTTCATTGGCTTTTTTATATTTGTGATTATTTTGGTTTTTTCAAAAGAAATTTTAAGGCCTATTTTCTCTGCTTGTTTCTGTAATTCGAGGATCTGTTCTTTGGCTTCTTCCCATGTTTCAGCTAGTAGGGCCATATCATCTGCAAATGCTAGGCAATTAACCTTGGTGCCTTTGTTTTTTGTTCCTAGTCGGATTCCACTATTGATTTTCTTGTTCCATTCTCTTACTATTTTTTCTAGGGCACAGTTAAATAACAATGGAGAGAGTCCATCACCTTGTCGTACTCCAGTTTTTATCTCAAATAGGTCTGAGAGTTCTCCCACAAATTTAATTTTGGAGTATGTGTTGGTGATGGTTTCTCTAATTAGGTTTGTAGTTTTATTGTCTAGGTTCAATTCTTTTAATATGGAGATTAGAGATTCCCTGTCTATGGAGTCGTACGCCTTTTGAAAGTCAATGAATGTGATGACATACGCTTTTGCTCTCGATTTTTGGTAGGCCATAAGATTTTTGAGGTTTAGAATTTGTTCTGGGCAGGATCTTCCCTTTCTGAAGCCTGCCTGGTATTCTCCAAGTTGACAATCTAGCTGGGGTTCTGCTCTGTTCAAAAGGACTTTAGACAGTATTTTGTATGTTACGTCAAGGAGCGAAATCCCTCTGTAATTGTTGGGGTCTGTTCTGGATCCCCTCTTATGAATTGGGTGAATGAGGGCCATCTTCCATTCATCCGGAATTCTTTCTGTTTTCCATATTTCTTCAAATATGTTTTGGAGAGATTCTATGGCATTTCTATTGACATTTTTCCACAGTTCAGCTGTAATTTGGTTCTCTCCCGAAGCCTTATAGTTTTTGAGATTCAAAATGATTGATTGTAGTTCCTCGACGGTGGGTGGTTCTGAGTTAGGACTTGTTGAAGTTGAGTTGCTGAAATCCATTTTTTCAATTGGTTCTTTACAGTTGAGAAGGTTTCTGAAATATTCCCTCAAAAGTTTGCAATTATCCCTGTTGTTGTGTGCAATATTACCATTTTTATCTTGTAATTGGAGTGTCGGTGGGCTGTACTTGGTTATTTTTTGTTTAAAAGTTCTGTAAAAGCTCCTAGTCTTGTTTTTGTTGAAGTCTTCGTTGATCTACAAAAGGAGTTGATCTTCTTGTGCTCTTTTAATTCTTTTGAGGTTTTTACTCACTAGTTTTCTTACACTCAGGAAATTTTGCCTATTATATTCATTTTTCTGAGATTGCATCTGTTGCCATGCTTTCTTTCTTTGCTCAATAAGTTTGTCACATTCCTCTGTCCACCATGCGTGTTTTTTGATTTTGGTTATAGGTGCTATTTGTTCAGCTTTGGTTAGTAGGCTTTCCTTCATTTGATCCCAATTTTGGTTCCTTATATCTTGAGTCGCGAGGGGAAACTCCTTCGAATTCATTATCTTTTCTGGATCGTATCTTCTGCTTTTGGGTTTACTGTTTCTATCTTTCCTTTTGGGGATAATTTTGAGTTTTATTTTAGAAAGATAGTGATCAGAATCCAAGTTTGCTCCTCTGAGTACTTTGACATTTTGTATTTCTGTATGGCGTTTCCATTTTATCGCCACATGATCAAGTTGAAATTCACCCAAGTGTGGGTTTGGTGAGGTCCATGTCTTCTGTTTTCTGGGTAGTCTCTTAAAGGCTGTGGATTTCAGGATCAAGCCATGCGCTTGGCAGAGTTCTACTAATCTGACTCCATTTTGGTTAGTTCTATTGTGCGCTGGGTAGTTTCCAACAATATTTTTGTATTTCTTCTCTTTTCCTACTTGAGCATTGAAGTCCCCCGTAAGTATGATGTTGTGTTTGTCTGGGATCTTTTGCACCGCGTCATCTAGTTGTTCCCAAAAACGTTCCACCTTTTCCTTATTTTTCCTATTGTCTTCATTTATGGGGGCATGTGCATTCACAATTGTGTATACTCTATTAGCAGATTTAAAAGTGAGTGTGGAGAGTCTTTCCGATTGTGATTGAAAGCTGATAATGGAGTCTAAAATACTTTTATCTATTATAAAGCCCGTTCCGAGGTGGGGTGTGTTTTTCATTATTCTTTTGCCTACCTTTCCTTTGTATATTCTGAAACCTCCGGAATCAAAATTGTTTTCATCTATGTATCGAGTTTCTTGTAGTGATGTTATGAGTATTCTATGATGTTTGAGGGTATCTGTAAGATGTTTTAATTTTCCTGTTTTTAAAAGAGAGTTTACATTGAAAGTAGCTATGTAACTTGTTTTTTTACATTTCAATTTGCTTGATGTCTTATCATGTCCCGATTCATCTCTGTGCAATGCTGCAGACTCCCCAGAATCCGATAGTCTGCTTGCGCACCTTGGTGCGGTGGATTGTCCACCTGGGGTAATTTGTTTCACATTACACTCTTCCATGATTGATAGTATTATGTAAGGGGTGACTCTTCGAGCCACAAATTTACAACCACGGTTGTTAGCCCTGGAGGTTTTTCCCAGCCGCCCCTAACCTGGGGAACAGACGCTGACCAAAGACCGCCCAATGTGAGACAGTCGCCTTTGGATTTCTGGTCCTGTGTTGGTCCACGGGTGGTATTTTATTTCCCACCTACCCTACATATCTGTAAAACTTTCCCCTATCCGCCACCTGGGGACGCGCCCGGTAGGGGAACAGGTTCCCCCTCGGGTGTATTTGCCTTATTATATTACTTTTTTTAATTTTGTGCTGTTACATGCATAGTATGTGAAAATCACCCATTTGTGTTCTTGTGTGGGTACTTTTTTTTTTTTTTTTTTTTTTTTTTTTTTTAGAAATTCCTTTCCCTCAGGTGGTGTAACAGTAATAGCAGGGACACCTCAAAGAATGATCATAATTTTGACGCTACTGATCGTCATCAAAGGGCTAGTAGAAAGTGCAGTCCTGAACTCTAGAGTGTTGCTTCCAAGCTTCCAAGCAACCAGACGTTCTGCTGACGGATCACCATTGGACACTGGGATTAACTTTTGAGATATGGAAAGTTAGGAACGAGATTCGTAGGCTACAAGACTCATTCGAAGAGGATGAGTGAAAGAAAGCCATTTTCACGGAAATTAATGATGAATATCATGAATGAGAAATGATTATGAAAAGCTAAGAGCGCAGTTGTTGCAGATAACAGATGTAATGCTGCAGTCAACGATATAGAGAAAAAGGGGCTGGAACAACGCAAGAGAGAGCTTCTAAAAACCTTGTTTGGGACAGGAAATCAAGAAGATGTGTGGAAAATGAACATGATGGTATGACAGGTGCAAGACATGGTAGGAAGTAGAAGACTGCAGTGGATGACATACCCCACGTATCACGAATTTGGAGCAGAATGTGTTGAACAACACTAGGATAGTGAGGGAGATAGATACAGAATTCACAGAGTGTGAGCTTAATAAGGCACCAATAGCAAATAACAACCTGCAATAATTCAGGAATGATTAAATACATTAAATGAAATGATTACTGCCGCTAGGCTGTTAAGGATATTACATTATATTAATACTTGTTCCATAGATTGTGAACACGACATTGTGGAACGTGTCAGTTGAATGCAAGTTTTCGTTACACTATATAATCCTTTTTTCACAATTACTGCTTCATATCTAAAATACATCCATTGAGTAGAAGGAGTTGTCATTCAGAAATTCTTTTAATTTGTTTTCAAATGCTGGTTGGCTATCTGTCAGACTTTTAATGCTGTTTGGTAAATGACTCAAGATTTTTGTGGCAGCATAATTCATCCCTTTCTGTGCCCAAGTGAGATTTAACCCAGAACAGTGAAAATCAACCTAATCTATCCAACACCATTGATAAATCTGCGATCTAATGTTGCTGCCGTGCGCTTTGCTATTATTTTTGAGTTGGGATGGGTTGTTAATAACAAATTTCATAAGTGAATCTATGTATTACGAAGGTACTGTGAATATCCTGAGTTCCTCAAATAAATGTCTGAAAGGTAATCCTGGGTGGACTCCAACTATTATTAAGATTACATACTTTTGTACAATGAATAATTTTTTATTAATGACGAATTACCCCAAAATACGATGCCACATGAAATCAATGAACGACAATCGGCATAGTAGGCTAATTTACTGATACGTTTATCACCAAAATTTGCAATAAGCCGAATAGCTTAAGTAGCTGAACCTAAACGTTTCAGCAGATCATCAATGTGTTTCTTCCAGTTAAATTTCTCAACAGTTTGGAATATTCTGCCTTAGCAAGAGATTCATGTTCAAAGCCTACATTTATCAATGGTGTTGTGCCATTTACTGTACGGAACTGTACATACTGCGTTTTCTCAAAATTGATTGAGAGTCCATTTGCAGAGAACTCCTTAATCATTTTCTGAAACACATTATTTACAGTTTTCTCAGCTAATTCTTGTTTGTTGGATGTGATTACTATACTTGTATCACCATCAAAAAGAACCAACTTTGCATCTTCATGAATATAGAAAGGCAAGTTACTAATATATGTTACGAGCAATAAGGACCCAAGACAGAACCGTGTGGGACACCATTCTTGATACTTCCCGAGTAGAGGACTCTTCTGATTTTTGCAGACTATCTGTACTGTTTATTTTAATTTTCTGCATTGTTCCAATTCAGTGTGAATTAAACCATTTGTGCACTGTCCCACGCGTACCGTAATACTTAAGCTTATCTAGTAGAATTTCATGGTTCACACAGTCAAAAGCCTTCGAGAGATCTCAAAAGATCCTAGTGGATGACGATCAGCTATCCAGAGCATTTAATATTTGATCAGTGAATGCATATATAACATTTTCTGTTGCAAAACCTTTGTGAAAACCAAACTGACATTTTAAATTACAATGAAATTTAGACCTTTAGCTGCTTACAGGTGTTGATAAATAACAAAGGGAACAGTTGAAAATGGGTGCCCCGATCGGGACTCAAAACCCAGGATCTTCCTCTTACATGGCAGACACTCTATCCGTCTGAGCCATCAAGAACACACATAATAGCGCGGCTGTAGTGACCTATCTCTGGCATGCTCCCCGCGAGACCCACACTCCCAACTTGCTGTCCACACACTACATTTGTAGTGCCCCTGCCCACTATACTCATTACTCGCAGCAGTCGATCTACCGATTTCCGTAAGAGTTCAGGCAATGTGAGTGCATTCGCACTGAAGAATATCATTGGCTGGTAAACTTTATGTATATGAACATGGTATCTGTTCTTTCGGACATTGCCCACACGCCATCGGTAATCTCCAGAGGCTTGCTTGATGAATCTGCCAGCGTGTTGCCTGATGAATGCGAAGCAGACAGCAGAGACTGTCAGAATAAAAACGTCCTAAAATTAATTTGTATTACAAGTCTGCGAGCTGCTGCATAGAGCGTTATTAACAAAAAAAGCATTATTTAGTAGCAAAAACACTCCGTCCCAGTACTGGTTACAACAGTATCAGCAGGCGTTGGACGTTAAGATTCTACCACGGATCCAGCTCTCATATCTTGTTACAGCTCCCACTACACCATGTCATCAATAACGAAACATAAACCAGGAGCCTAAAACTTCTGAGAGGAGCAGTAGTAATCTAACAATACATTGAGATTTTATTAGGTCGATTGTACAAGGAAAAAACGCTCTGAGGCAAATATCTAGTAACTTGTGTCGTATTTGCCACGTAATGGGATTCATTAAAAAAAATGTTCTGACAACGTATGTAGTGTTACATTACAATGGATGTATCACAAGACAGACTCACAGACTGTTTCCTATGAAGAATATAAAGGAGGTGTGATCAACCAGTGTGTTTTATAATCAACTTC
This sequence comes from Schistocerca americana, assembly GCF_021461395.2. Taxonomy (NCBI): domain Eukaryota; kingdom Metazoa; phylum Arthropoda; class Insecta; order Orthoptera; family Acrididae; genus Schistocerca; species Schistocerca americana. Next base: position 809,025,654 of record NC_060130.1, on the reverse strand, counting down.
GTAGCGGTGACTCTTTTGTCGCTGTAACACATTCCTTCTCAAAAAACCAGTAGCGTAATGCCGGACTTGTCACTGGTAGGATCATTCAACATACTCGAAAACACTGTTGAGAACCAACATTCACTACCAGCGTAATATAAGGGGAAATAGAACTTATACAGAGAGACACGTTGCTCTCTCTCCAGGTCTTGAGTGGAACATGGTACCTTAATGAATATGTTTCTATCTGTGCTATGAACAAAATAAGGAGGATACATTATGTTCGAATGATCCTCTTATAAGTGAACTAGAGTTTGGACAACAGTTAAAAGAACATGATCGCAACACATCTGGAGACATCATGGTTCTGCCAGCCATAGCTGCGATGCCATAGTAAAGCATGTTTCCCAGTCTTGGGCCTATAGAAAGGAAGGGATCAGACAAAATGATTTTCAATCATCTGGCAGAGTAACTGTGAATTCCACCACTTGTTTGGTTGCCAGTATAACAATTTTTTGTTACTGATTTCCGTATTAAACTTATATTCATATAGCACGTTGTTTTGAAAACCATTATAGGTCCTTATAGCCTTTTCTTTTACGTAGAGTATCAAGGTATTGGATCCTACTATTACCGCACAATACATTAAAATCACAGTCTACACAATATTTACACGCCTAGCTAGATTTTCATTTTGAGGATCCATAACCACAAACGTCTTCACGATCAATCCAACCTCAGTAAACAAATTGCTGAACGATATTGGTCGTTTCAATAGTTCTACTTGACAAAAAGTGTCTCCTATACACATCAGGTAGGCATAATTTGTTCTCTTTCAGAACTCTCTAGAGCAGTTGTAGTTGTTCTTTGCATTCTCAGATTTACTCTCACTAGAATGTCCCGCACTAACATGCAAGTGACGAATCGATAGTCATCATCTTGTAAAAAAATACACTCCTGGAAATTGAAATAAGAACACCGTGAATTCATTGTCCCAGGAAGGGGAAACTTTATTGACACATTCCTGGGGTCAGGCACATCACATGATCACACTGACAGAACCACAGGCACATAGACACAGGCAACAGAGCATGCACAATGTCGGCACTAGTACAGTGTATATCCACCTTTCGCAGCAATGCAGGCTGCTATTCTCCCATGGAGACGATCGTAGAGATGCTGGATGTAGTCCTGTGGAACGGCTTGCCATGCCATTTCCACCTGGCGCCTCAGTTGGACCTGCGTTCGTGCTGGACGTGCAGACCGCGTGAGACGACGCTTCATCCAGTCCCAAACATGCTCAATGGGGGACAGATCCGGAGATCTTGCTGGCCAGGGTAGTTGACTTACACCTTCTAGAGCACGTTGGGTGGCACGGGATACATGCGGACGTGCATTGTCCTGTTGGAACAGCAAGTTCCCTTGCCGGTCTAGGAATGGTAGAACGATGGGTTCGATGACGGTTTGGATGTACCGTGCACTATTCAGTGTCCCCTCGACGATCACCAGTGGTGTACGGCCAGTGTAGGAGATCGCTTCCCACACCATGATGCCGGGTGTTGGCCCTGTGTGCCTCGGTCGTATGCAGTCCTGATTGTGGCGCTCACCTGCACGGCGCCAAACACGCATACGACCATCATTGGCACCAAGGCAGAAGCGACTCTCATCGCTGAAGACGACACGTCTCCATTCGTCCCTCCATTCACGCCTGTCGCGACACCACTGGAGGCGGGCTGCACGATGTTGGGGCGTGAGCGGAAGACGGCCTAACGGTGTGCGGGACCGTAGCCCAGCTTCATGGAGACGGTTGCGAATGGTCCTCGCCGATACCCCGGGAGCAACAGTGTCCCTAATTTGCTGGGAAGTGGCGGTGCGGTCCCCTACGGCACTGCGTAGGATCCTACGGTCTTGGCGTGCATCCGTGCGTCGCTGCGGTCCGGTCCCAGGTCGACGGGCACGTGCACCTTCCGCCGACCACTGGCGACAACATCGATGTACTGTGGAGACCTCACGCCCCACGTGTTGAGCAATTCGGCGGTACGTCCGTCCGGCCTCCCGCATGCCCACTATTCGCCCTCGCTCAAAGTCCGTCAACTGCACATACGGTTCACGTCCACGCTGTCGCGGCATGCTACCAGTGTTAAAGACTGCGATGGAGCTCCGTATGCCACGGCAAACTGGCTGACACTGACGGCGGCGGTGCACAAATGCTGCGCAGCTAGCTCCATTCGACGGCCAACACCGCGGTTCCTGGTGTGTCCGCTGTGCCGTGCGTGTGATCATTGCTTGTACAGCCCTCTCGCAGTGTCCGGAGCAAGTATGGTGGGTCTGACACACCGGTGTCAATGTGTTCTTTTTCCCATTTCCAGGAGTGTATATGGATTTTGCTGTTATTTACACAGAAGAAGTGGTAGACATGGCGTGACAGATGTACTTAGAAGAAAAAAAAAATCGTTATACCGAAATGGTTATCAGTCGAGAGGAACTGTAACGACTGGATATACAAAGAGTAGTGACGCTACATTTACCGATTATGCAACATCAAACTACGACTTCTGCGTTGATGGAGACTGCCAGAAAAACAGCAGTTTGACTGTTGATAACGATACGACCGTTGGAATAGCTCCTATTCAAGAGTAAAGATATGTCATACATTTATATGTGAAATCACAAAACAAAGTTATTGGTAACCACTTTACAGATTATATAAAGTGTCCAGGAATGTGATTATGAGGAGCTTTTACGTCCTTCTTCCTAAAGAACGTTGTATTACTAGGCTGGAGGCTACAATATACACTACTGGCCATTAAAATTACTACACCACGAAGAGGACGTGCTACAGACACGAAATTAAACCGACAGGAAGGAGATGCTGTGATATGCAAACGATTAGCTTTTCAGAGCATTCACAAAAGGTTGGCGCCGGTGGCGACACCTACAACGTGCTGACATGAGGAAAGTTTCCAACTGATTTCTCATACACAAACAGCAGTTGACCGGCTTTGCCTGGTGAAACGCTGTTGTGATGCCTCGTGTAAGGAGGAGAAATGCGTACCATCACGTTTCCGGCTTTGATAACGTTCGGATTGTAGCATATCGCGATTGCGGTTTATGGTATCGCGACATTGCTGCTCGTGTTGGTCGAGATCCAATGACTGTTAGCAGAATATGGAATCGGTGGGTTCAGGAGGGTAATACGGAACGCCGTGCTGGATCCCAACGGCCTCGTATCACTAGCAGTTGACATGACAGGCATCTTATCTGCTTGGCTGTAACGGACCGTGCAGCCACGTCTCGATCCCTAGTCAACAGATGGGGACGTTTGCAAGATAACAACCATCTGCACCAACAGTTGACGACATTTGCAGCAGCATGGACTATCAGCTCGGAGACCACTGCTGCGGTTACCTTTGACGCTGCGTCATAGACAGGAGCGCCTGCGATGGTGTATTCAACGACGAACGTGGGTGCACGAATGGCAAAACGTCATTTTTTCGGATGAGTCCAGGTTCTGTGTACAGCATCATGATGGTAGCACCTGTGCTTGGCGACATCGCGGTGAACGTACATTGGAAACGTGTATTCGTCATCGCCATACTGGCGTATCACCCAGCGTGATGGTATGGGGTGCCATTGGTCACACGTCTCGGTCACCTCTTGTTCGCATTGACGGCAATTTGAACAGTGGACGTTACATTTCAGATGTGTTACGACCCGTGGCTCTACCCTTCATTCGATCCCTGCGAAACCCTACATTTCAGCAGGATAATGCACGACCGCATGTTGCAGGTCCTGTACGGGCCTTTCTGGATACAGAAAATGTTCGACTGCTCCCCTGCCCAGCACATTCTCCAGATCTCTCACCAACTGAAAACGTCTGGTCAATGGTGGCCGAATATCTGGCGCGTCACAGTACGCCAGTCACTACTCTTGATGAACTGTGGTATCGTGTTGAAGCTGCATGGGCAGCTGTACCTGTACACACCATCCAAGCTCTGTTTGACTCAATGCCCAGGCGTATCAAGGCCGTTATTACGGCCAGAGGTGGTTGTTCTGGATACTGATTTTTCAGGATTTATGTACCCAAATTGCGTGAAAATGTGATCACATTTCAGTTCTAGTATAATATATTTGTCCAATGAATAACCGTTTATCATCTGCATTTCTTCTTGGCGTAGCAATTTTAATGGATAGTAGTGTACAACTACTGAAAGGACCGTGTGTTTCACTCAGTGCAGTATGTTTAAGTGCTCTGAACTCTAACAAAACAATATTTACAATGTGGTCCACTGTACTCTGTGCCAATTACATCCATATGGTGTCAAGTAATGAATTCAGAACAGCTGTAGTTTGTCTGCTAGAGGCAGTAATAGCACTCGAAGTTGCCTTAAACCGTCCTGAGACTCTGAAAATAGAGAAATGCTTATTAATTATGTTCTGTCTGCATACAGTTTAAATGGCCAACTGCCAAGAGATTCTTAACACTGACTCCAACAAAGATGACGTAAGTATTATGGAGAAGTGCTGTATTAAAGCATGAGCAATATATTTCTCTCAACAGCAAATCTGTGTGGTAGATCACGGCTGCTGTCGTAACTGAATCATCAGGGATGCCGAAATCGAGCGCCACCCACCAGTCTATATCTCATCGCTGCTGGGTGCGGCAGGGACTCCTATCAAAGCTGAATCGTCCAGGTCTACCTGTCATTCTGCGAGCTCTTTCCGTCATAGTCCATCGGTTGTAAAACATAGTTGAGAAATTATTGCTCATAAACAAGAGTTCTTTTCCGAGCTCTGCTGGAAATTGCTGGTAAATAAATTAGTATGCTGTAGAAACGTATTTTCCCCCTCTCTCAGTGTGAAAGGGATGGGATGATCGTCCATTCGTCAGATATGTTTCAGTTGGAGGTCTGGTAGTGATTTTCATACAGAGCGCTACGTAACGTTGCCAATAAAAAAACCTATACAGTCTACTTACAAAGCCCCCATGCTCCCCACAAAAAATTTTACAAATTGTTTTGGGCAATGGCCAATACAGATTTGAAAAAATTTTTCATAATTACAATAACAAAGATATCAAATGCACACACTTATTGATACAATGTTGATCAAAAGCTAAAATTTTCTCACAGTCCATAAAGACAGTCCAGATTGTTCATCACAGTAAAATTGCAGTGTTTTTCTCAAAGTCTGAGCAGTAAAAGAAAATGCACACGGAAGTAGTGGATTTCCATGCAGTCTTGAAGAAGTAGTGTTGTCCTTCCAACAGAAAGACAATGCTGACTCTTGGCATGCTGACAGGTAATGGGTCACAACAGAGCAAACCCACAGCAGAGTCATTCGAAGTTTTGAAGAATATTGGTAGGTAGGTCATCACAGAGTAGACCTACTGTAGTCCTGGTAGAGATTACTGTATTGGTGGGCCACCAGAGGTGCAGACCCACTGTAGTCCTTGTAGAAATAATGGTACTGGTGAGTCAGCAAAGGTGTAGCCCCACTGTAGTCCTTGTAGAAATAATGGTATTGGTGGGTCATCAAAGATGCAGACCCACTGTAGTCCTTGTAGAGATGGCCAGCAGCCATCTGTTGTGACTGTGCAGGTGCACAATCACCATCGAAGAGTCTTGCGGATAATATAGCAAGTCCATAACCACCACTTATGCACTCACAAAGTTTTTGGAATTGTCCTTAGCACCAGCAATGTTGTTATCCAGTCCCTTGCTGAATTATTAACACACATGCAAACACTAACAGTCCCTACTTCTCACATATTGTCCATATACTATGACCAACAGAAACGTGTGCAGTGAAATGGAACTTACAAGTTAATAATATGATGAACTGGTGTCAATTACAATTTTATAACATAAGAATACAATTACAAAGGTACAAAATACATCATTAAAGAACATAACAATACAGATAACATTTGTGGTAATACAGGCTTTACAAAAGAATCGAAATAACATATACATCAGTGTTACAGGAATTATGACATGAGTACATACATAAAAGATAACTTTCGAAACATCAACTTCACACATGAGCATTAAAACAGAATAGAATAAATAATGTCTAAACATCTTTACAAAGAAAATAACATATTATCAAAAAAATTCCGCAACATAACTCTTATTAGCTAGACACATAAAGACAGGAAGAACACAAATATACAAGATTACACAAACATATAGTGGGATAACAGAAAGGGAAAGGACAGGGTTTGTTTTACTGCAGTATCTTGCAAACAAAACTTTCTTTACTTCTTGGAGATCTCCCTTCATTCTTCATTATTTCAAAAAGTGCTATCTATACCTGCTTTCTGTACTTTTTTTGTAAAACTTCTCAATGCATTTCTTCCAATTCATCGCAACTCATTCTCTTATATAGTCTACACCTCTTAAGCTAACTTAAATCTACTGAGCTCAGATGCTAAACTAAGAGACGAGGCAATGCAGCAGCATAAAACAATTAATACAAACAGCAATGAAAAAAAAATGGAAATTGTCAAAGTAAGCTGCAGTAAATCTAAATTACCAAGCAATGCAACATTACAACTAAAATGAGCCAATGTGCAGCAACAAGAAAATAAATCAGTAGTAAAACTAGCTTAACAGAGTAATACAAAGTGAAATTTAGTAGCACTATGCCTGGCAAACAGCAGCAGCAAATGTAATAACTTATATCTAAACATGACAAAGCTCAAGCAAAAAAAATATTACAGTAAAAATGGCCATGTTTAATACCTATGTCACATCTTAACACTAGGGTGATGCATCACCTTAACTTACACTACTAAATAAGTTACTCAGTCATTGACAAAAATTATGTATGCAATTCCTGTGAAGGGAAATGTCTTTTTGTGCTCCCTCGTTTTTTTTGAAGTAGATTATAAAATGGTTATTTACTGGATCTGTAGGCATAAAATATCTATATTAGTACATCTATTAAATTTTATTTTAACCAATGCTGCAGGGCAGCTAGAAACTAGGTATTAAACAAATTGAGCAATCTCTCAACTAGAAAGATAATAGATGTAAAAATGTTTCTCATCATTTCATTAGGCATTTTAGTAAATATCATAAATTAAGAGCTCCACAGTGTAATCACATGTTTTAAAGTTTGAGCGTGTCGTATTTGCGACGCTTTCTACAAAGAAATGTCAATAGCGAGGATAATGGCCTCTTTTTTTTCACCTGCCTCTGAAAGGCATACACTAATGGCTTTTTTCCAGGTGACTGTCGCACAGCTGGGTGCCCACGACGCATTACGTGAAGGTGGTCACTTAACTTTCTTACCGAAATATTTACAACACCAGTTTGCACTTCAGTGGCAGTCTCATATACAAAATTTCACAGGTTGAGAATTTGCATTGCAAATGTGTAGAAACAAAATCTTATGAATATAACAGTGCCCAAAAAATTTTCGCCGGCATTGTGATACATTCATGCATTTACACACATTTCATAACTCTTAAAGTACGATTCTTGGTTTCCAACATCCTTTTTCACAAGTCAGAGTCCCTAACCACTATTCATTATTCCTTACCTTATTATACATATATATATTCGTCGGCACGTCAATCTTGCGACGACACTTCAATATTTCATCATAATAAATACATAGCATAATCAAATTCCTCATATAGCATCAGCTTATTGATCATAAACATACCTCAACAGCGTAATACACATCGTCGTCATAAAAATAACATCATAACACCTCAGTCAAATCTCAAAAACGTCGTAGCTTTCTGCAATAATTTCAAAATCTAAAAAAAATTCTCTGCCCATTTCAATAGTGTCATCTACCTCAAACGTACTTTAAAATCATGATCCCATACCAAACATCATTCAAAGCTCTCATAGTATCACAATGGTTCTGAAAAAATATGAACAGTTCACAAAGAACAGACAAAATACAGTTTCATAAGTGTGAAGTTATCCAACTGTGTAATTACATAAACATGTGTTACTGATGTAGTAAAAAAATGTTTATCTCTCAGTTAAATGATCAGATAGCTGTGTAATTTGTGTGTTAGAGAAATATGGTACCGATGTGTAAAGTTGTATAAGCAAATACCATATTAGCTAGGGCTCCTTGTGCTTGCCAAACACATGGTACACAAAGTAAACGTGTACCCCCCTGAGGATAAATGAATAATACCCTCAGGTGTTACAGATTACAGCAATGGAATGAAATGTATCACGGAAAACCTTTGTATCATTGTACTTCAAATATCTTTAAAAATAAATGTTTTAAGTACAAAATTAATCACTCAAATACGTGTACTGTAGCGCTAAACTGTGCGTCTTGTAAGATAATCTCTGTGGAAGTGTCGTAGTTATCGTCCTCCGAAAGCTAAGTTCCGCAAAAGTCAATGTACTTACCTCATCATAAACAAAAGTGAAATGCTTTGCGTATAGATATCTTAGTTATTACGCTTATTGCCGTGATGAAAAAAGTACTGTGCTGTAACGTATTGTTGTGCTACGGAGAAGGCTGTCTCATTGTAGCTATACCACAAAAGTTACTACTAAAACATGTTTTACTTTCCAGAATAATACAGAAAAACTGTGCAGATATAAAACAGAAACACTGCAAAAGCAACATTGTAAATTGTCACTCATTAGTAGCGTCGTGATAAAATCGTGTAGCTGTCGCATAAACTAACCACTGTGTCATCTGGTATCTCATTGAAAGTACTTTAAATCCAGAATGTATTTTCAAGTAAACCAAAATGTTGCATTAAAATCTCATTAGCAGTACCAGTATATGTCCTAAGTATGTAAGCCTCATAGTCGTTACGTAATCGTACCACTAACAAAGCAAGAATGTACAAATAACAACATTGTGTTGTCTGTTCACTATAACAATGCATTCGTAATTTCTGTTTAAATAAGTTCTCTTGGTTCTTGATTGGATATTTAACTTCAAACATTGTTGCATGGTAACAGTTTCTAAGACTGACAATGCATACTAGAAATGTGAAGTGAAAAGTTTTATGGCAAAGACAAAGTTAAAAAGCAGATTATCTTTCAATAAACGGTTTTACATGTGTAATGTGGTGTAATCCTTTACTCTTCCTCAGTACGCAGAACATCAACTTGAACGCAATCATCATGTCGTATACGTCGGTAAGGAATGCTAAAATTTTTCTCAAGGTTAGCGTCTATGTTATTTTTCGCTGAGACGGCTGGCGCACGTGCCTGCCTGCGGTGCAAGTCATTGTCTGTCTCTTTGTTGGCGCGCGCCGTTATTGGGATTAGGAGACCTAACTTCTACAAATTCACCTTGCCGAGAGGGCCCAGCTCTGTTTGAATCCCGCCAGTTCTGACACAATTCAGGTCTGTCGTTACGATTATGTCGTCGGTCGTCATGTCGGTAATTTCTGTAATTAATTTCTTGTCAGTCACGTGGTGGAGAACTTCTCCCTGAGTCGTAACTGCATGGAGGACCGTTGTGTCTAAAGTTATTCTGTCTCCCTTGATAATAATTGTTTTGGTTCCCACATTGTCTGTTTCTATGGTTGTCTCTGTCACATTCATTACGATGGAAATGCGATCTTTCTCTGTAACTATTATTACTCTGCCAGTGGTTGTCGTATGGGTGGTGTCTGTTTTGGTCACGATTTGTGTTGTAAGAATAGCCTTGTCGTGTCCAGTTATTATTTCTTTCATCGTGGAATTGCGACGGATGTGACCTGCAATTGTTGTGTTCCTGTTTTCGCGTTCCGCGATTGTCAGTGTCAATTTCTAATTCTTGTAAGAGTCCCTGAAAAGCTTCGATGTCGTCTTTGCAACGTCCTGCCAAAATAATATGTCGTAAATGTTCAGGTAATTTGATTAAGCAAATGCGCATGAGTTCTGAGGGGCTATATGGGTTTGACAGGTACTGATTCTTGTGCAACATGTCTTCAAAATATTTCACAAGACTGGAAAATTCAGATTGTTCGAAATGTTTCATCATTATGATGCTATGTTTTACTCGGTCTTGTGTAGCTTGAGACCAATATGCTGAGAGGAAGGCATGGTAAAATTCTCCTTCACTGTGACAATCGTGAATGACCGATCGCATTCTTACAGCTGGTTCATTCTCTAAATAGGCACACATAAATTCTAATCTGTGCTCTAATGACCAGTTGGGAGGACAACAATGAGAGAATTGATGGAGCCACGCTTGTGGATGAATGTCGTTGCCAGAATTCTTAAATGTTTTAAATTTACGTGTAGTAATGAACAGCTTATAGTCAAAATCATCATGTCGGCGAGTCGCATATCGGTCATTGTTACGTCGTTTCGGCGGTTCCATTTCAAAATTCGGTGCACCTTGCCAATTTCTTTCATAATTTCCGAAATGCGCTGTGTTATTATTTTGTGGCTGTTCCGTATTTCTATGTCCCTCTTCCCGTATTGGGGCGCGAGTGTCCTCTGAAATACGTAATTCTTGTATTACCTGTGTCAGCTGATCTTGTACTTCCCGGATTTCTCTTTGGTGTTGCGTATTAATTTGATTCTGATTTTGTTTGAATTTCCTAATTTGTTCGCACTCTTCTGTGTCATTAAAGACTACCGGTTTTGTGTCATTCAGATTATCATCTACCTTCGTAGATAAATTATTTAGCTGATCCGAAAGTTCAACTACTTTCTCTGATAATGAACTAATTTCCTCCATGTGTCTTTCTGAACCAATTTTCAGAGTATCTACTGTGTCCTTTAAGTTTTCCTGAGTTTTTGCAAGTTGCGTAACCGAATCGGTAGATGCAACTGAGTCAATTTTAGCTTGCAAGGTCTCATGATTTTCATGAACAATAGTTTGCAGTTCTTTTATGGCTGCTTCGTGATTCTGTAATGCATTTTCATGCCGCGAAAAATAGGTTGGAAATGCTCACAAATTTGTGTTTTTACGTCATTACAGAATTTTTGACATTTCGCTTCGATTTTATGTAACTCAGTAGTTAAATCTTCACGTGTTTGTTCAAGCGTGGTGTCTAACTTCCGAAGATTTTGTTCCATTGTGTCTAACTTTTGAAGCTTTTGCTGTGTTTGTCTCTGATTTTGTTCCATTGTGTCTAACTTTTGAAGATTTTGTCCAATTTGTTTCTGATTTTGTTCAAGCGTTGTGTCTAACTTTTGTAGGCTTTGTCCCATTTGTTGCATTATCTGTAATAACAGTGCACTGGTGTCTGAAACATGTTCCTCAGTGCTATCCGGCAGTGCATTTGAGCCGGCAATATTCGCATTTTGAAAGGCAGAAAATGTGTCTTGATTTATTTGAGAAAGCGGTGAGGACGCAAAACCTGAATCTACAGTATTTGCAAGATTGTGTCCTGTCATTTCGGAATCCTGAGGCGAGCTGTTGCCGACCGATCGATCGATAATGCTTCCCTGTTCACTAATTGTTTCACTGCCTACACCATTATTTGCAGCCCGCTCCATTTCCCTATGCCCAATTACCAAATTACTACTTTGAACATTAGTTAATTCATTACGTGGTGGCGCTAACACACTGCTTTCGTCTTCACTGTCATTTCTCAGTTTACTTTGGAGCCTAGTATTACGTTTTTCACACGCCATTATTGTCACAATATTTCACACGACAACACAGAAAAACACAATTTGAAGAGCAAAAATAAGAGAACGCATTAACATAGCACTGAAAATAATATCCAGTTAATTGCAAGCGCAGCTGCGAAATACTTGGTGCAAATCTACATGCATGCCACAACAACAATGAAAGACTGCAACTACAAAGGAGATTCTCTCTACAGTTACGCACTAGCAATAAACAATAGCTACACTAATTACACAAACTACAAGAAAAAAATATCAGAAGATTCCAGTGAGGTATCCTCGGCTAAGGGTCGACATATGAAACATCCCCTTAGAACAATTATACACATGACTGTGCTTAAACTGACACACAATATTTTTAGCGCAACGCAATCTGACTTTCAATAATCCCTACAAAAGAATGGCCCTGACTAACATTAACCTATACCTTTTACAAATCACTTACCTCACAAAAATCTTCGTTACTCGAACTACTGCAATACAGCGAGCGCCACTACTGCCAGCTAAATAAAAGATTCAAACTACGGAAGGCACTAACTACTGATAGGCATAGTTAGCAAATGAAAGATTTTAATAGAGAACAAACAATGTATTTACCTTAGTAGTGTTGAAAAATCATAATATACATAGCAGTTCATGACATCCAGTCTTACAAATTTCAAAACTCCGCCATTTCTCTCCCCACATCCACCACTGCTGGCGGCTCACCTCCAACTGCGCAACGCTACGCGCTGTTCAGATCCAGCTGCCCAACACTACAATGACAGACAACAACGCAAACTAGCCACAGACTGCACACAGCACAGCCAGTGATTTTCATACAGAGCGCTACGTAACGTTGCCAATAAAAAAACCTATACAGTCTACTTACACAACTTTTCCGGTTATGGATCCCAAAATTCGAATACAGCTTACATTCTTAGCGGGATGTGTACATGTGTGGAGGACTGCAGTTCTAATGTATTATTCGGTAACGGTAGGCTGCAATACCTTGATACTCTACTACATATTCTTTGTGGTACCATGTTCCACTTAAGAGCTAGAGAGGGAGAACCTATCTATCTGTACAAGTTCTGTTTTATTACTTTGGTTATAAAACAGGAAAATTGTGGAAAGTATGTAAAATTGGGGAAACTGCGAAAAATACGGAAAAAGACGTAAAAATGAGAACACTTACATGTCTGTCTGATTGCGGTCTTTGCTGGTGTCACGTAATATTGGTATTAACAAATGGAACTCAGGTGACGTGACTTAATGTAATATTATTATTAACAAATAGATGCATCGTCTCCCTATGCTGTCCAGCTGCAGAGTAATCCCTCGCACAGAAGTGTCCCAGTTATAAAAGATGGAGGTGTGGAAGCGGTGCATGATCCTCATTGATCCAGCGGAGAGGGGAGGGGGTTCCTGCCATTTTTGTGTCACATGACACAACTGCCAGGGTGATTCTCATGGGTGAACCTGATCAATTTCTGGTGGTTCCCAGGGGCACAGAGAGTGGAGCAAGCAAAGAGCCCAAGTGCGTAACCTGACACTGGATGTGTAATATGACTCCGGATGCAATGAGATTGTTATCTCGTCCGTAACCTGCCTACTGTTACACTGTCACCCCCTACCTGATGAAATGGAAAATCATGAATTAGTGGGCTGCAACTGCAGACTGAGGATGGGTTGGTGATTTCGGACCGAGGACATACACTCGTTCTTATGACCAAGATGAGTTACGAGGGCGTAGAACAGGAATTGTTAGCGTTTATCTGACCAGAATAATCCGAACTGATGCGCAACCGTGCGAAGTACATTCGTTAAGAGGTCAACTTGATGCCATATAATGCCACAGGGAAGTGTTGGAACGTCATTTATATTTTGTGAAGGTCTGTACGCTCTCGATTTACTCAGCCTTTGCACCGCACACTGCAATCATCTCCGGCAGGGGTGGCCGAGCGGTTCTAGGCGCTACAGTCTGGAACCGCGTGACCGCTACGGTCGCAGGTTCGTATCCTGCCTCGGGCATGGATGTGTGTGATGTCCTTAGGGTAGTTAGGTTTAAGTAGTTCTAAGTTCTAGGACTGGTGACCTCAGATGTTAAGTCCCATAGTGCTCAGAGCCATTAGAACCATTTGAACTGCAATCATCAACTGTTTCGAAAATGGGAAACCCAGGGGCATATAAAGAATAGAACTGCGGAACAGTGGTCTCTTGATGAACGGCACGACTTGTGATATAAGAGGGGCTAACTATCGGTCACCCACAATTGCTGGTACGATTGCAAGAGGACACCTGCGAAGCTTGCATTGTAGGAGAAGGGGTACTGGCGGAAATAAAACTTTGAAACTGTCTTGTTTGGGTAGCTCAATCGGTAGAGCACTTGCCCACGAAATGCTAAGGCCCTGAGCTCGAGTCTCAGTCTGGAACACGGTCTTAATCTGCCAGGAAGTTTGGTGTCACCTCACACTCCTCTGCAAAGTGAAAAATTCATTCTGAAAACATTTCTCTAAGCTGTGACGAAGCCATGTCTCAGTAGTATTCTTTCATCCAGGAATACTAGTCCTGCAAGTTTTGCAGGAGAACGTTTGTGATGTGTGGAAGGTAGGAGATGAGGTACTGGTGGAGCTAAAATTATGTGGGTGGTTTCTAAGTTGAACTTAGGTACATCATATGGTGCAGCACATGCCCTCAAAAAGCGAATACACATAGTCGACTCTCGGTGTGGCACACAGTTTTAATCTGTTAACAAATACGATGTCAGTGCACGCTCCGCCTCAGAGTGAAAAATTCAACTCAGAAACAATCCTCCAGACTGTGGCTGAGGCCGTCAGCATTCCAAATTCCAGCGTTGAGCGTGCCGAGTTTCTGACGTCATAGCGTGGAATAGCACGTTGGGCAGTCCTTCCGAACGTGCGGGGCAATGTGTAGCATGCCAGATATTCTGAACGTGCGTTTGAACGTTGACCAGTGAGATAGCAGGACGCCACCTACTTCACATGCACGTCATCTCCCTTCGGTGCAGAGTCGTGAGGCGCCTTATTATCTTTCAGTTGGAACCCGATGCATATTTGCCATTTCTGAACACCAGAAAACTGAGGAGCTCTCAGAAACCCGCCTTTAGTTGACGAGAAACGTCATATTCGTGGCAAACTAATTGTTGTAAGTTGCATGTTATGAGAGTATGCCATTTGAAGGCAATGGCATGTTGAGATCCACTAAAAACGCATTATTCTTGGTACACATTTTTATATAATTAAATTTCAGTTACTAATATAACTACGATTAAAGCTTTCAGGGCAAGGTAAAAAGTTAAATAAACTCATCCAACGGCGCAGTAGCCCATTGCGTTCGGTCAAAGGTTAGCTGCCTTCTGCGATAAAAAAAACTGAGTGAATGGTCACCGAAGAACTTGAGGGGGGGCGTTGGATGTTCACCCTGAATAAATGCAACGAACAATAACGAACAAAATGACATCAAAAAAGCGCAATGAACAGCGTTACAGGTTTGTGACGAAGTTTCTGATGTGTTGCGCGTGGTTCACGTCCCACTGCATTCAAACATTTTTTCCTAACCTTCACGTTTTTAATAGGTTCTGATACTTTCTTCTTAGTTTAATGTAAGTATGTACCATAATATTCATGTTTGGCAAATATAAGTGCGCTCTTTCTGAGGAGTGAGTTCGATCGATTGCCTTAGTCTACAGGACACCTTGCTCTACTTGCAATAATATATTTTGCGCTTTTGTCTTTTAAGTTTTGTAATTCACATGTTGCAGATATTCTGCTAGTGAGTAGGAACAGTGATCTCGTAAGAATGACCTTAGGGTCTTACTTAAAAGTGAGATTGATGAAATAATGTCTTATCTTATGTGGAGAACTATTGTAAATTTGTGTCGCACTGTTTGCAATGGAAATTTTTATAAGTTGATGTTCTTATTGACTGGACATGGTACTTTCCTTTTTGCCTTATAATAATTTCACTGATACTGAAGTTTTTATTTATGTATACTATCTGACTAGCAGGCGGACTAGGGAGGAAAGTAAGTTTTAATAACCTAATATAGGAATTTAACGCCCGTCCATTTCGTAAACAGAGTGATTTACGACCGAG
The DNA here is from genome assembly GCF_021461395.2 of Schistocerca americana. Classification (NCBI taxonomy): domain Eukaryota; kingdom Metazoa; phylum Arthropoda; class Insecta; order Orthoptera; family Acrididae; genus Schistocerca; species Schistocerca americana. The sequence continues at coordinate 809,010,004 of NC_060130.1, read as the reverse complement.
CTACAGCCGACAACGGCTGCTGGAGCTCGTTGCGATCGCGTGCACCACGTTGGGGCTTACGTACCGTATGAACAAGCCAAACGTCGAACTCGGCACTCTCAGCGTTGACGTTCGACAGCCCGGTCCATGTGCAGGCGGCGTAAGTCGTGGCGCTGCATCGTTCTTTCTCGCAGGAGTGCTGCAAGTTTCGCAGAAGATGAGGTACTGATGGAAGTAAAACTGCGAGGGTGGTTCGTGTGCCGTGCTTCAGTAAGTCGATTGGCAGAGCACTTGCCAGCGAAAGGCAAAGGTTCCGAATTCGAGTCACTGACTGGCACACAGCTTTAGCTTGCGAGGAAGTTTCGTAGCTGGCCGGGGTGGCCGAGCGGTTCTAGGCGCTACAGTCTGGAACCACGAGACCGCTACGGTCGCAGGTTCGAATCCTGCCTCGGTCATGGATGTGTGTGATGTCGTTAGGTTTAAGTAGTTCTAAGTTCTAGGGGACTGATGATCTCAGAAGTTAAACCCCATAGTGCTCAGAGCTATTTGAACAATTTTTTTGAAGTTTCGTATCAGCGCACCCTCGGTTGTAGAGTGAAAAATTCATTCCGGAAACAATCCCCGAGGCTGTGGCTAAGTCATGTCTCTGCAGTATCCTTTCAACCAGGAGTGCTAGCTAGTCCCGCAAGTTTCACAGAGAATTTCTGTGAAGTTTGGAAGGTAGGAAATGATGTACTGGCAGAAGTAAAGCTGTGAGAGCTGTTCGTGAGTCGTGCTTTGGTAGCTCACTCAGTAGAACGCTTTGTTCCGAAGTTCTAAGGCTCAGAGTTCGACTCTCGGGCTCATACACAGTTTTAATCGACCAGGAAGTTTGATGTCAGCACGCCTCACTGCGGAGTGAAAAACTGATTCTGGAAAGAATCCCCCAGGCTGTGACTAAGTCATGTCTCCGTAGTATCCTTTCTTCCAGGGGTGCTACTGCAGCAAGTTTCGCAGGAGAACTTCTGTGAACCTTGGGAGATTGGGGATGAAGTACTTTCAGAAGTAAAGCGAGTCGTCACAATGTATCATTGTCTGGCAGAGAATAGCAAATACAAGAGGTAAGGATAGTTAAATCTGCACTGTAGTATGCAGTGTATAAGTAAAGGTTTTCCATTCAAAGAACCCATCACCGTGGCGATAGCAACACTAATTGAGTCTAAATTCCATAATTTACTCAATAAATGACTTGTTTAGTTCTGATGTGAATTCTGAAAAGTAAAATAAGTATTTTTGCCGAACACCGCAGGCCGTGCCTGTTGCAGAACGTATGATTGTTCGAGAAGCGGGTTGACTATGAAAAGTGTTAACTTAATTTTCACTCGAAGTATACAGTATGACCAGGGATTTTAGCCTAACTAGGTTCATCGCAGCCATTCTGCAAAACCGGAGTTTTTTCGTTGACTTTCAAGAGCAACGCAGTCAATGGAGACTACAGAAAAACGGGCTTCCCCAAGGAAGCGTGATGGCTCCAACGCTATTCAACATGTATGCAAACGACCAACCTACGAGGTGCATTCAAGTTCTAAGGCCTCCGATTTTTTTTCTAATTAACTACTCACCCGAAATCGATGAAACTGGCGTTACTTCTCGACGTAATCGCCCTGCAGACGTACACATTTTTCACAACGCTGACGCCATGATTCCATGGCAGCGGCGAAGGCTTCTTTAGGAGCCTGTTTTGACCACTGGAAAATCGCTGAGGCAATAGCAGCACGGCTGGTGAATGTGCGGCCACGGAGAGTGTCTTTCATTGTCAGAAAAAGCCAAAATTCACTAGGAGCCAGGTCAGGTGAGTAGGGAGCATGAGGAATCACTTCAAAGTTGTTATCACGAAGAAACTGTTGCGTAACGTTAGCTCGATGTGCGGGTGCGTTGTCTTGGTGAAACAGCACACGCGCAGCCCTTCCCGGACGTTTTTGTTGCAGTGCAGGAAGGAATTTGCTCTTAAAAACATTTTTGTAGGATGCACCTGTTACCGTAGTGCCCTTTGGAACGCAATGGGTAAGGATTACGCCCTCGCTGTCCCAGAACATGGACACCATCATTTTTTCAGCACTGGCGGTTACCCGAAATTTTTTGGTGGCAGTGAATCTGTGTGCTTCCATTGAGCTGACTGGCGCTTTGTTTCTGGATTGAAAAATGGCATCCACGTCTCATCCATTGTCACAACCGACGAAAAGAAAGTCCCATTCATGCTGTCGTTGTGCGTCAACATTGCTTGGCAACATGCCACACGGGCAGCCATGTGGTCATCCGTCAGCATTCGTGGCACCCACCTGGATGACACTTTTCGCATTTTCAGGTCGTCATGCAGGATTGTGTGGACAGAACCCACAGAATGCCAACTCTGGAGGCGATCTGTTCAACAGTCATTCGGCGATCCCCCAAAACAATTCTCTCTACTTTCTCGATCATGTCGTCAGACCGGCTTGTGCGAGCCTGAGGTTGTTTTGATTTGTTGTCACACAATGTTCCGCCTTCATTAAACTGTCGCACCCACGAACGCACTTTCGACACACCCGTAACTCCATCACCACATGTCTCCTTCAACTGTCGACGAATTTCAATTGGTTTCACACCACGCAAATTCTGAAAACGAATGATTGCACGCTGTTCAAGTAAGGAAAACGTCGCCATTTTAAGTATTTAAAACAGTTCTCATTCTCGCCGCTGGCGGTAAAATTCCATCTGCCGTACGGTGCTGCCATCTCTGGGACGTATTGACAATGAACGCGGCCTCATTTTAAAACAATACGCATGTTTCTATCTCTTTCCAGTCCAGAGAAAAAAAATCGGAGGCCTTAGAACTTGAATGCACCTTGTATAGCCTCCAACAACAGGAGTTTCTTGTATGCTGATGACGTTGCTCTTGCCACTCAGAGCTCAGGCTTTGAATCAGTGGAGAACACTTTCACGAATGCCCTTGAAGACCTATCAAGATACTATACCACAAATCAGCTTAAACGAAACCCCTAATAGACTCAAGTGTGTGATTATCATTTGAGGAAGAGGGAAGCTATTCGTAAGTTGATGATAGCATGGTCAGGAGTTGAGTTACAACATTGCTACACTCCAAAATAACTAGTAGCGTCACTGGACAGATCTCTTACTTTCAAGTCAAATGGTGGTGTGTTCATTTAAAAACTTTCAAGAGACACTGCATGAATTGCAAGTTGAAAGTTTCCACCAGGAACAATCTGTCAAGAAAACTGGCCGGATGACAGAGGTGGAGTCAAACCATCCGAATCTCAGCACTTGCATTAACCTATTCTGTAGCAGAGTACGCTTGTCCTGTTTGGTATAATTCATCACATACCAAACAGGTAGACGTAGCTCTCAATGATACCTGCAGAATTACGACAGATTGTTTGAAATCTACTCCTGTCGAATGGATCTACCACGCTGCAGGAATAGCACCACCTCCCATTGCAAGAGAAAATGCAGTGGATAAGGAACGAGAAGAAGAGGAGCAAGAAAAAACCCGTCTTTTGTATGTACATAAACCGCATCCAGAGCGATTAAAGTCAGGGGAGAGTTCCTTTAGAACATCAAAAGGTACTTACTGTCACTGCTGAAAATGCCACGGTAGAACTTCGGAGAGATAAGACTTCCCTTCCCTCTGGTTGGAAAAGAGTTTCTGAAACTCTGCCTGCAGGACATGACGAGGAATGGACGACCGGAAAATCTTTGAATAGGCTGAGACCAGGAGTGGGTAGATGAATGTTATGAAATGTAAATGTCGTGTGACTAGGGCCTCCCGTCGGGTAGACCTTTCGCTGGGTGCAAGTCTTTCGATCTGACGCCACTTCGGCGGCTTTTGGGTCGATGCGGATGAAATGATGATAATGAGGACAACACAACACCCAGTCTCCGAGCGGAGAAGCTCTTCGACCCAGCCGGGAATCGAACCCGGGCCCTTAGGATTGACATTTTGTCGCGCTGACCACTTTTTTATCTATTTTTTCCGATCTTTTTTTCTTTTTATTTATTTATTTATTTTTTTAAATCAGGATAGAGGACCGGTGGGGGCTCGGGGGGTAAAGCGGGCAGGGGTCGAAACCCGACGCCTGGCCATATTGCCCCGTCACCACCACCGAGCCTGTGGGGCATAGGGAAGTGGGAGACACAGGAATCAGCAGCAGTGGAAGGTGTTGTTGTTGTTTATTTATTTGCATTGTGTTCAAATGTTCGAATGTGTGTGAAATCTTACGGGACTTAATTGCTAAGGTCATCAGTCCCTAAGCTTACACACTGCTTAACCTAAATTATCCTAAGGACAAACACACACACCCATGCCCGCGGGAGGACTCGAACCTCCGCCGGGACCAGCCGCACAGTCCAAGACTGCAGCGCCTTAGACCGCTCGGCTAATCCCGCGCGGCTATTTGCATTGTGTTTTTGTAATATTCACTATTTCCTGAAATTATGTGGAACACATCGGCTACAGAGAAAAAATATATAAATTCTGGGTAAAGATAAAGAAAAGAAAAAGGAAAAGAAAAAAAGAAATAAAATCCGTCCAATCTGCGACGCGCTCTCCCATCCGCGGGGGTAAGAGGTAGAATCGATCATGGGCGACTTAAACTCAGACACTGCCGGAGGAGGAGGGAGCAGGGTAAGTGTCTCGTAACGGAATTTAAACATGGAACCAGCCATGAGATAATAGCCAAAAGCCGCCTGAAGGTTGCGCCCAGTTGCAGTTGGCAGAGGGAGAAATTGCGTGATGTGGACCAGTTTTGATGCCACATAACGATTAAGAAACTCAACGCGTTGAAGTGTGCTGGCGGCGCAAGAGATTCTGGCGGACGTCGTTGCGGATGAGGTGTAACAGGAGACGGAAATTCGTTGCCGCTGTGCGTGAGGCCGTGGGGGTAAAGGTAATGCCCAGGTACAGGAAAGTCCGCACAAGCGGCAGGGGTGCCACTTCACCTTCCTGGAGGCCTCGTGCAATGTGCATTGCAGAAGATTTGGCGACATTCGTGGCACTGCCAGCGGCAGCCCCAAACGGGTAATCAATTCGAGGACTTCTCGAATCTCAGAGCCGGAGCGAATGAGGAGGAGGAGGTCATCAGCATATGCCCGAGAGCAGTGAGGGGCTCAAGGGCAATGGCATACAGGAGGGTAGAGAAGGGGCGGCACCCTTGCCGTATGGAACGGTAGATGGATACCAGCCCAGCTAAACATCCATTGACTTGGACACGTGAACTGGCTCTATTTATTGTAAAGACGTCGGAGGACGTCGAGGAACCGAGGGGGGGATGCCCATTCTGGCCGCCACCGAAAACGATGGCGCACTTTATTGAAGGCGCTGTCGAAATCTATAGCGACGACCGCTGCACGGAGTCTGCAGGCCGCCGCCATCGCAATTAAGTCGCGGCATTCCCCTGTGGCAGTCTGTATGTTAACCTGTCCCCCAGGCGTCGTTTGCTCTGGGGAGAGGATATGACGAAGTATTGTTCGGAGCCGCAATGCCAGTCAGTGAGCGAAAATATTGTAATCGGCATTGAGTAGGATGAGCGGTCTGTAACTCGTGACCATTGAACCACGGGCTGGTTTGTGGACCGGAATGATGATGCACTCAACAAAGGCGGGTGGGATTGCTTGGTCAGATGTCATCAGTTCTTGATACATAGTCGTCCACCGCGGTGCCATGAGATCCTGGAAGGTACGGTAAAACTCAATCGGTAAGCCGTCAATGCCGGGCGGTCTGTTGACTGCACCCTTGTCGATTGCGTTATCGACTTCGTCTCGCGTGACCACCACTGTCAAAGCATCCGCCTCCGTGTGGGGGAGGGTGCGCGTGACGTAATGCAAAATGGAATCATCTGCTGTAGTTTCAGCATCTTCTTCACTATAAGTACGACGGAAGTGATCGACGAATGCGCGGACGATGTCATTCTGATTGGTCACCTGCGTCCCATGAGGCGTGGTCAGAGTGCTGATGATCTGCCGACGACGCCGTCGTTCGTCGGACGCTTTATGATGCATGGATGGAATTTCTAAACCCGCGTGATCGTGGTGCCGCGTCCGTATCACCACCCGTTGCAATTTCCGGGGTGACAGCGCAATTATATTCGCCTTAGTTCTTTGCCGTTCCAACTGGTTGTTTGGGGTTGGCGGCTGAGTGTCCAAATCTCGGAGAATCACATAATAGAAGTCAACAGTGTTGCGATGCCAGTCGGCCATGTCCTTCCCGTATCTCATTAGTGTCCTCCGGATCGCTGGTTTGGCGCAGTCCATCCACCATGTCAATGTCGAGCGGTAGCGGGGAAGGTGTCGTTCGCGGGTCCTGCACGTCTCAGTGACTTGTTGGCGACATGCCAGGTCATGCAAATGAGAAGTATTTAGTTTCCATGGCACACGGCTGCGCCATACAGATTGCGGCGGAAGGAGGATCGTACAGATGTAAGCTCAATGGTCGGAAAAGGCCGGTGGCCAGCGTTCGGCGCACCGTATCGCAGATCTAAGAGATTGTGAGGCATATATCCTGTCTAGTCGGCTTGCGGGATGACTGGTAAGAAAGGTATGGCCAGAACGGTCGCCGTGTTGAACTTCCCAGGTATCGTGAAGCAGGGGGTCTCGCACCACTATACGTAGTTCCTGGCATGTAGTATAGTGTGGAATCTGATCTTTGGGGTGCAGAACGCAGTTAAAATCACTTCCTAGTAGCCAGTGGTCATATCGCCCTAAAAACAGGGGACGATTTCCTCAGAATAAAACTGGGCCCCGCCGGCCGGGGTGACCGAGCGGTTCTAGGCGCTACAGTCTGGAACCACGCGACCGCCACGGTCGCAGGTTCGAATCCTGCCTCGGGCATGGATGAGTGTGATGTCATGAGATTAGTTAGGTTTAAGTAGTTCTAAGTTCTAGGGGACTGATGACCACAGAAGTTAAGTCCCATAGTGCTCAGAACCATTTGAACCAAAACTGGGCCCTTTAATGTCATCGGTCGGTGCTTGAGGGAGCGTAGACATTAATGATGCGTGTCCCCATGGCAGTGAGTTCCATGCCCTAGCTGATGGAAGGAAGGCGACGTCGGCCACAGAAATCCTGTGGCGGACGTAGATGGCCACTCCGCGACCCATAGGATCACTCGCGGAGGCGTGGGCGGTACAGCCATTGATATCCGGGAGACCAAGTGAACTTCCTGCAGAAGGGCGAAATCAATATCAGAAGCCCAAAACATCTCCTGCATAAGCCGGATTTTTACCCTGGAACGGATTTTATTGGTGTTGATGGTTGCTATACGGTAGGCCAGGTGGCGGACTGCTTGAGGCAGGTCCACTCTGCCATCCGCGCAAGGGCGTGGGCGTCGCAGTGGAACGTTATCCTGCTCGCCTACAGGGGATTCTGGGGAGAGTATGATTACTGGTTCGGCCCCGATGGCGCAGGGTCCCGTAACGGGTTCTGCTCCTCTACCTCCTCCTCGTGCCACGCCGTGGAAGCGGACACCGGTGTATCGTCCATTTTGTCTGCAGAAGATTATGTAATGGTGCGAGGTGTAGTGTCGCCTGTGATATGTCCGTGAATTAGTTCAGCGTCCGCATGGGGCGTCGGGGAGATGGGCGCAGGCACACCGCTGGATGTCTCCGCGCCCATAACGTCTTCGCCAGCAGTAGCGGGTTCTGGGGCGTTGTGCTGGTCGACGGTTGCGTCATCCTCGACTTGCAACGTCTCCTATTGGCCGGAAACGTTGCAGCACCTTCGATTGCGACGTTCTGGAGAACGTTGTTTCGTTGTGCGACCCTCCGTGTCCGACGACGGAAAGGAGTCGCGTCGCTCTGGCAGGAAGGCCGCCGTAGGGACGTTGAGCGAGTCGATCTCCATCGTGTTGCCGAGGGTAGGGTCAACGGCGGGTTGCGTCGGTATCGTCGGAGCGGCGTCGATGGCCGGCCGAGGCGGCGGGCCGTCCGAGGCGCTCTCCGTCGGTGTCCGGACGGGCTCGTTGGTGGCGTCGTTGGTGGCGCCTGGGCGGCGTTGCAAAGCCATAGGAGAAGCTAGAGCAGCGGCGTAGGTCACCGGTAGCACCGTAGGTTGCGACGTGGGTGGTTCTACGGCAGCAGGAAGTTGCGTAATACGCCGTTGTAGGCAAAAAATGGTTCAAATGGCTCTGAGCACTATGGGACTCAACTGCTGAGGTCATTAGTCCCCTAGAACTTAGAACTAGTTAAACCTAACTAACCTAAGGACATCACACACATCCATGCCCGAGGCAGGTTTCGAACCTGCGACCGTAGCGGTCGTGCGGTTCCAGACTGTAGCGCCTTTAACCGCTCGGCCACTCTGGCCGGCGCCAAATTTGGGTCAAAGAACGTATGACATGTTAACCGTGCACCTGTGTATGTTTCTGACATGAGAATATAACACTATTTGGACCTCATAATGAAGGATGCAGGTTCTACTTGAAATGAGATTCTCAAACAGCAAGACATGATTCTTGATATCCTTCCTGAGACATCTTTTGCTAGAACAAAAAATATCCAACATGAATAGAAATACATGTGGTAAATCTATAGGGTCTTACAACAGTCGTAACCATGTTTGGAATTATCTCAAATAATTGTTCACTGAAAAACGCAATTACAAGACAGCCACACACATACTGATATCTATCTCCGCCTGTGGAACAAGCGAGAGTGAGTAAAATCGTGAAGTAGCTTCCTATCCAAAATTGTGGCTTGTTGGATGTAGATATAAAGGATTAGTTCATTGCATACATTCACATATTTACACGAATATATTTATTCGTGATAACAGAAGTGTGATTTAAGAAAGAAGTAAAAGTTACATCGTTTTCTTCTATATACTTCACCGCCCCCATGAATCTTAGAGGTTATGGTGATACATGACCTCACTTCTGGGGTATAGCTATGAATAATTACATAAAATTAGGTTCCTTTGTCTAAACACTGGTATATTTAACGTTTTATTTTGCACCTATTTTTGAGAATGGACAGAGTTATTTTGGTGCAGATGTTTTGAGCATTTTGTTGATGTGCTCGAGTTACCTGGAATTTATTTATATTTAGCTGTGCCGGCCGGAGTGGCCGAGCGGTTCTAGGCACTACAGTTGGAGCCGAGCGACCGCTACGGTCGCAGGTTCGAATCCTGCCTCGCGCATGGACGTGTGTGATGTCCTTAGGTTAGTTTGGTTTAATTAGTTCTGAGTTCTAGGCGACTGATGACCTCAGAAGTTAAGTCGCTTAGTACTCAGAGCCATTTATTTATATTTAGCTGTGATCCAATGGTATTTAGTTTTTAGTGCACTCGCCCATTCGGAGGAGGAGAAAGGATCAGCAAAAACTTCAGTCTGAACGTTCAGACTCCCAGCATTACATTAATTTTGGAATACAAAAAATGTGCTCTGAGCACTATGGTTCAAATGGCTCTGAGCACTATAGGACCTAACATCTGTGTCATCAGTCCCCTAGAACTTAGAACTACTTAAACCTAACTAACTTAAGGACAGCACACACATCCATGCCCGAGGCAGAATTCGAACCTGCTACCGTAACAGCAGCGCGGTTTCGGAATGAAGCGCCTAGAAGAAGCGCTCGGCCACAGCGGCCGGCATTGCCGTTCTCCGGCTTCAGTCCTGTTTCGATCTCGAACGACTCCTTCTGAGGAGATAATTTGATCTAAAAACTTCAATATCTCCTTTCCAGATTCGTATTTTTCTAAATTGACAGTTACTCTAGAGCGCAGAAATTTATCGAACACCTTCTCTGTAACTTCCAAGTGCTCCTCCCACGTAGACATAGCAATGAGGAAATGATCTAAAAAAATTGTTCAAATGGCTCTGAGCACTATGGGACTTAACTTCTGAGGTCATCAGTCCCCTAGAACTTAGAACTACTTAAACCTAACTAACCTAAGGACAACACACACATCCATGCCCGAGGCAGGATTCGAACCTGCGACCGTAGTGTTCGCGCGGTTCCAGACTGTAGCGCCTAGAGCCGCTCGGCCACACCGGCCGGCGAAATTATCCATGAGAAGCGTTATTTTACTTAGTACTTTCGAACCCAACACGGTATCCTGGGCTGTGTTTAAAACTCCTGCACGCGCGTTAATTCTATAGAGGAGAAAACGGAATTGATGACTTCAACCGCCGAACAAAAATGCAGTATATTTCATAGAACTTTCTATCAATAAAGTCTACCAATAAGAACCGCGGAGATCGATGCTCATCAGGAACTGTACTGCGTGAAACTTCTGGTTCTGTTCTTCTAACATTTCTGCACCTGTTCTTACGAGCACGATTATTTTATTAACCTCACGTGCAGCCAGCACTCGGGTTACTTGTCCATTAGGTTTCCCTACTGCTAATAGCGGACTACTGTATGGTGAGAGTGATGGTTCTGTTACCCTGCAGTGAAGCATTTTCGTTACTTCTCTTTTTACAGTCTCACGCTTTGTGCACGGAACGCAGTACGTCGAAGAACGGTAGACCTTGTGTGCCATCACTTCCGTATTATCCTGGTATCTCTCGATTATCCCAGGTATGTCTGAAAATACTTCTCTATATTTACTAAATAAATTGATTAGCTCTTCCTTCGCCGGCCGCTGTGACCGAGCAGTTCTAGGCACTTCAGTCTGGAACCGCGCGACTGCTACGGTTGCAGGTTCGAATCCTGCCTCTGGCATGGATGTGTGTGATGTCCTTAGGTTAGTTAGGTTTAAGTAGTTCTAAGTACTAGGGGATTGATGACCTCAGATGTTGAGTCCATAGTGCTCAGAGCCATTTGAACCATTTTTAGATTTGCCTCCTGTGATACGTTTAGGGACTGTGATTACGGTACCTTATTCCTAATGGGGTTTTCGTTTGATTCCGTAACGGTACTATTATCTTTACACGATTCCGACCATTCAAGCGGTGAGACCATATTTCGTTAACATACAGTCGTTTCCTCTGTACTAACTTCATCCGTTTCCCTCGGCAGTATCTCGCGACTCGACGGACTGTGTTTATGTGTGAAATAGAGGGTTCGGTTGCGAGCGGCGTTTGAATGGCGCGCGCACCGTGACGGGCGATTCTGGTGTGTGGGTATTCGGCTACTGACTTTGACCGGCAGCTGCGTCACGTCTATCTGTCAAAGTTGAAATAATACAGCTCAGCCATTGAACGCACGATGCCAGCTAACTATAGTTTGCGTCTGCGCTCGTAAAAGCAAACGGTTAACCCTGCAAGAAAGGGCGATACGTCGTATGAAAGAGGGGAGCACCGCGATTCTGTCAGTGACCAGATATTATTTGTAATCGTCGTATATAAAAAAGATACAGCATCGAGAAGTTTTCCTGTAACCGCCAGTCAGCAAAAGTATGATAATTTCTTTACTTATTAATATACAATGAAGATTTGGCAATGAAATTGCAGCTCTCGGTGAGGAGTTTCGACTGGTTCAAACACACGATTTATAGCATAATTAATTCAGCAGTGAGACACATTTTAGTTGCAATAAAATGAAAAATGTTATAAAATTTACCGCAAAAAAAGTACACATTCAGCAACATAATACACACTGGTGGAAGTCGTAATACAATTTATTCGACCTTAATTACTGGGCAAACTATTACACGTACAACTCTATATAACATATTTCGTTTTAGACTAGAATTTCAGGGCGGAGCTAATGACGCGGTCAAATCATTCATTAAGTACCCTGTATGAAAAGACGTAAGCGAGGCTGGTGAAACTGCAAACCTCATTAAGTGACGTATACCGGAATTTCGCGGAGAGGGTACACCGAGGGCATACGAGAGCGTGCGCCATCGCGATGCGGCAGAGTGTGGGGCTGCACCTGTGCAGGTCGCGGAGTGTTCTGTGAGAGCTCGTTGAAGCAGCGGTTAGGTCAGCCACATACGCTTTAGGAAGAGAAAAAAGTTTTACGGGTAGTCCAGTAGTTTGACTTACAAAACTCAGGGGCTAGTCAGGTGTCCCACAATTTTCTGCCAAGTGACCATCTGGACTTCTTGTGTGATGTGGGTTTCAGACTACGGTTCTGAACACTGACGTTGGACTTTGCCTCTGTTTTACCTGCGATGGATTCTGACGATTTTTACCACAAATCGGCACTTAGAATTTAGAGTAGTGTGTCGTTTCGACTCTAATTAGGTGCGAGTTAGTCTGCGGTTTATTCTCCCTTAATAATTAGCAGCGAACGTAGATAATGTTTTCCAGCAGTTTTTTTATATTTTTTTAAATTTTATATAGCGAGCTTACCTGCCGTAATATTGATGGCTGGAGTCGCATTTAACCACTTACTGAAGTAGGTGGTTTCGTGACTCGTCGAGTTTATGTGAACGTGCGGCGGGTAGGGGTTTAATTTCTCATGTCTATTCGTCGTTGTGATTGTGCAGGCTGCAAATTAAAATTCACCTACCTCAGAACGGCGTCTGTTCAATGTCCCTTCACTCGGCAACGTAGATACTTATAAGATGATGTAAAAGCAGCGTTGATAAAAAACACCACCTAATATCTACAATTACCGAGGCCGCGCAACTCTAGTTATGAAAGAAAGTTCTGTAGAAATACTGTCATCCAATTTTATCAGACAGTAAGAAAATGGAATGGCTTCTGAAAAATAATGTCCGAAATTTCCACACAATAATGTTTATTTTGTCCTTGATAACCAAAGAAAAGGTAGTATTCAGACCACATTTAAACTATTGGCTATTTCCTTCCAGTTCACGATTCATACACACATTCCACATGCACAGCAGCCAGAAATCTGCCCAAACCCGACCCAAATTAAACAACGTTTTCACAGTCATTAATTTCACCATTAATATGAGTTATTACATTCGGTCCTTCATGCGGATTTCTAAAAAAAAAATGCTCACCAAAAATTCTCAGTAGTTGAATACTGAAATATGCCACGAGGATTCCATGAAGGCCAATATTTCACACGCGAATATCTGTCCAACAGATTTAGTTAAAACCTCTGAAATTTCGCCAAGCAGTCCTCAACAACAACTTCTATTGACTTAGCTCACTAATAACTCAGACACTAAGTAATTCTTCATCTTACAAATTATTTTTACTGGTCCTCGTTCAAAGCTGGCGAGCGACTTCCTTCTTCCAGCCTCACTTCCAGTGTATCTATCAGGTAACGAGAGGGAACCGTCTCAATTCTGATTGGCTAACCATACTGACTGTCAATCAGAATACTCGCTCATGTTCATACTCGCGCCAAAACTGGTCTGCACCAGTCCTTATACACAGACGCATTTGCGTCAATCTGACATACAAATATTGTAGTAATGTTTAATAAAAGAAAATGAAAAGACAATAATTCTCGAAACATTCTTTAGATACAGATTTTACTCCAGCTGACTTTCTGGCTGCTCTGTTATAATAGCAATCACACCTAGACATACGTCATCAGCAAAGTGGGTAAAAATCACCTGGGATCATTTTCCCATGACAGGCTTGTGTAGCTCTTGCACGTCACTTAAGACGGTATATAATGCCGGCCGTGGTGGCCGAGCGGTTCTAGGCGCTGCAGTCTGGAACCGCGTGACCGCTACGGTCGCAGGTCCGAATCCCGCCTCTGGCATGGATGTGTGTGATGTCCTTAGGTTAGTTAGGTTTAAGTAGTTCTAAGTTCTAGGGGACTGACGACCTCAGAAGTAAAGTCCCATAGTGCTCAGAGCCATTTGAACCATTTGGTATATAATGCAATATTGATTATTTGACGAATGGTCCACATATACACTCTCATTTACCCACAGGCTCACATAACACATAATAAAATAAATATTGATTTTAATAGTTCTTTCTGAAGTTTTTCGAGTTTTCATACTACGAAAATTGTGATATTTGAAGTTTTTAAATTAAATTTCAGTTAAATAATTCTATACCCTGATACTTCAGGTGAGTATTTCTATAGACAACCAAAAACAAGACAAATGTTCCCAGGTGAATTTCCTTTCACAAGTGTAGTTTTTCTAACTTTAAAGTAAATTTTTCTATCTCGGAAAATATGCTCTATTAATAACAAAGTGCAGTATACAAATTTTGAAAGCGATTACACATAAACTGCTACCCTTTATTTAGATTCTTATAGGTGGTGAAGGTACGCGTTCACTAAGAGACATTGAATAGCTTTCCCACAGCAGGCAGTGACAGATACACGTGTGTCTCCCGGGTAGGCCGCTAGATGTCAGCTCCCGAAGTTACATATTGCAAGCTATCCTAAAACAAACGTTCGCTCGGAACAACTTGAGACGCTATAAACGTTTTAAAGACAGCAAATTTTTACCAGCGAACATTGAAACACTGTAGTTGCGGGTCGTCATTTCACGTAATTTGGATAATTCATAGTGATTTATCTACATCTACATCTACATCTACATGGATACTCTGCAAATCACTTCTGAGTGCCTGGCAAAGGGTTCATCGAACCACCTTGAAAGGTCTCTGTTGGATTCCTTTCATGTTAATTTCTTAAATCTGTTGTCGTTTACGGCATAAATTCGTCTTCTAAATTTACTGTGGCGTTTCTGACTATCTGGGAGGAGACTGAGTAGTGGAACGTGTTACTTTTACACGTAAAAAAGAGCGATCGGCCACATTACTACACTTTCAAACAGTTTATATGTAATTCATGTCACACAGTCTCATACGGAACCTACATCCGCTTTCTTTTATATACTGTATATGATAAGATACTGCCATCCCCCTTCCCTTCTGTGTGAGAGGATGAATGAGCAAATGTATTTCTAGTTGCATGCTTGATGGTAGCAGACAAGCCTGTCTGCTAGAGAACAGTAGGACCAACGTCGGAACAGGCAGCTACGCTTTCTAAAAGCAGAGAGGTTTCCATTCTTAGTATGTTCCTGTCCGTCCCTTGTCATGTTGGTATGGGAAGTTGCCCCTCTGGCTACTTCCGTTTGTATTTGTGAGCTACCCTCAGGAAGGGACCAAGTCAGTCTGTCCGCGGCGAACGTCTGAAGTGGTAAGATCTCCGGCTAAGCGCGTGTCTGCTAAGTCCGTAGGACAATGGATTTCTTAAGTTCAGCCTAACTGAAAATTTAATCACCTTTATTTCAGGTTTAGCTCTAAAATATCTAATGTTATCTTAAATTGCAGCGCAGTGTATTTCGAGTGTGAAGTTCAGAACATATACCGGTAGTTGCTTTGTCACTACTTTGTGAGTAAAGTGGAACCACGTGTTGATCAGTAACTCTAACTAAGATCATCAATCTTAAATGCGAATGTGCGTGAGCTTATAACGTCTCGTCTTGACAATATTTTTCAATATAGCAACTTTTCTTTATGTTCAACCCACGTGGGGTGTACTTTGTGAGACCAGTACCACGTGCTCATACAATGGTTTGACCCATCAGGTTAATAGTAAGACGGTAGTAACCAGTTTGAAGTTTTTCTTTTGTAAATTGCTTTTCGACCTAATTTATTTTAATATCAAAATTATTGTGGAGTTACACTCTTTGTGTAAACCTAGTTGACCACGTGAAGCATGTGGTGTAATTATCAAAGTAGCCCTCAGCTACTCTTTTCGGGAAGATTTCGCAGGGAGTTAGTATGAATTTAGTATACCAGTGTGTGGCAATTACATGACGGACAGGATTGTGCTACGAACGTAACTCATTTGGGTGAAAATTGTATTGGTTGGTTGTGGTTAATTTCCTCTTGCATATGTTTCAACGTTCTTCGTGTGTTATTTTATGAATGCAGTGTCGCATGCAGTCTCCCAATCTTGGCTCCATATTTGGTGTGTTCCGTAAGATTACAAACTCACATTTTCACAATCCTAAATAAGGCACCAGTTTAGTTATGAATCAAGTTTAATATGCTCAAATTTCAATGATCAATGTTAAAATAAATTTACAAATATAAACTAATTTATTTCTTTTTATTTAAATTCTTTTATATAATATAAATCACCGGTTGTCGTATGACTATTAAAAGATTATAATTAATGTTAGTCTGGTTGGGAATTTGGTAAGCTAGACTGGATACCTGGTGAAACAGTTGCGCAGTAATGCAAGGTTAACTTCCCCAGACAGCTCACAGCTTTTAACCCGCTTTTATTGTCTATCAGCACCGCTTACATAGCAACTTAAAGCAACAACACTACACAGTACCACGTGGGTTGAACATAAAGAAAAGTTGCTATATTGAAAAATATTGTCAAGACGAGACGTTATAATCTCACGCACATTCGCATTTAAGATTGATGATCTTAGTTAGAGTTACTGATCAACACGTGGTTCCACTTTACTCACAAAGTAGTGACAAAGCAACTACCGGTATATGTTCTGAACTTCACACTCGAAATACACTGCGCTGCAATTTAAGATAACATTAGATATTTTAGAGCTAAACCTGAAATAAAGGTGATTAAATTTTCAGTTAGGCTGAACTTAAGAAATCCATTGTCCTACGGACTTAGCACACACGCGCTTAGCCAGAGATCTTAGCACATCAGACGTTCGCCGCGGACAGACTGACTTGGTCCCTTCCTGAGGGTGGCTCACAAATACAAACGGAAGAGCCGGCCGCGGTGGCCGTGCGGTTCTAGGCGCTCCAGTCCGGAGCCGCGCTGCTGCTACGGTCGCAGGTTCGAATCCTGCCTCGGGCATGGGTGTGTGTGATGTCCTTAGGTTATTTAGGTTTAAGTAGTTCTAAGTTCTAGGAGACTAATGACCACAGCAGTTGAGTCCCATAGTGCTCAGAGCCATTTGAACCATTTGAACAAACGGAAGTGGCCAGAGGGGCAACTTCCTATACCAACATGACAAGGGACGGACAGGACCATACTAAGGATAGAAACCTCTTTGCTTTTAGAAAGCGTAGCTACCTGTTCCGACGTTGGTCCTACTGTTCTCTAGCAGACAGGCTTGTCTGCTACCCTCAAGCATGCAACTAGAAATACATTTGCTCATTCATCCTCTCACACAGAAGGGAAGGGGGATGACAGTATCTTATCATATACAGTATATAAAAGAAAGCGGATGTAGGTTCCGTATGAGACTGTGTGCATGAATTACATATAAACTGTGTTTTAAAGTGTAGTAATGTGACAGATCGTTCTTGTTTATGTGTAAAAGTAACACGTTCCTCTACTCAGTCTCCTCCCAGATAGTCAGAAACGCCACAGTCAATTTAGAAGAGGAATTTATGCCGTAAATGACAACAGATTTAAGAAATTAACATGAAAGGAATCCAACAGAGACCTTTCAACCTTCACAGTTCTCTATTATTCCAATCTCGTATAGCGCGCGAAAAGAATGAACACCTATATATTTCCGTACGAGCTCTGATTTCCCTTATTTCATCGTGGTGATCGTTCCTCCCCTTGTAGGTCGGTGTCAACAAAATATTTTCGCATTCAGAGGAGAAAGTTGGTGATTGGAATTTCGTGAGAAGATTCCGTCGCAACGAAAAACGCCTTTCTTTTAACGATTTCCAGCCCAAATCCTGTATCATTTCTGTGACACTCTTTCCCATATTTCGCGATAATACAAAACGTGCTGCCTTTCTTTGAACTTTTTCGATGTACTCCGTCAGTCCTATCCGGTGAGGATCCCACACTGCGCAGCAGCATTCTAAAAGAGGTCGGACAAGCGTAGTGTAGGCAGTCTCCTTAGTAGATATGTTAAATTTTCTAAGTGTCCTGCCAATTAAACGCAGTCTTTGGCTAGCCTTCACCACAACATTTTCTATGTGTTCCTTCCAATATAAACTGTTCGTAAGTAATACCTAGGTATTTAGTTGAATTTACGGCTTTTTGATTGGACTGATTTATCGTGTAACCGAAGTTTAGCGAGTTCCTTTGAACACTCATGTGGATGACCTCATACTTTTCGTTACTCGTTTTCTAAATCGTTTTGCAGTTTGTTTTGATCTTCTGATGACTTTATCAGTCGATAAACGACAGCGTCAGCTGCAAACAACCGAAAACGGCTGCTCAGATTGTCTCCCAAATCGTTTATATAGATAAGGAACAGCAAAGTGCCTGTAACACTACCTTGGGGAACGCCAGAAATCAATTCTGTTTTACTCGATGACTTTCCGTCAGTTACTACGAACTGTAACCTCTCTGGCAGGAAATCACAAATCCAGTCACATAACTGAGACGATATTCCATAAGCACGCAATTTCAATACGAGCCGCTTGTGTGGTATAGTGTCAAAAGCCTTCTGGAAATCCAGAAATTGTCTTAGTTGTTAATAGAATTAGGAGCACTTTTATTTCGTTATTTCGATTACTAATGCGCACGGGAAAATGGAGCTGAATTTTTCATCCTCAGTGAAGACAACGAGAGACATTGTATTTAATTTACAACCCAACATTTTTTTTTCTCCGTACTGTCGCAATTGTGGGGTCGGTTATGGCACCTCGTCTGCTGGCCAACTAGACCCGAAGGCTAGGATTATTAGTTGCGAACCGCAGCTAACTAGTTAGAGGGACGTGTTCGATTCGTTTTCGTTGCGAACGCCCGTTCGTCACAGCCGTCGCCACCTCTCGCCGCTCCGACAAACTGGCCGCAGCGTTACCATGCTTGCGCCCTCTCCATAGCGAAGCTCCGCCTCCAGTGCGCCGTCTGCACGCCGGTTCAAATGTCTCCAACGAGCACTGTGGCACTTAACATCTGAGGTCATCAGTCCCATAGAACTTAGAATTACTTAAACCTAACTAACCTAACGACATCACACACATCCATGCCCGAGGCAGGATTCGAAACTGCGACCGTAGCGGTCGCGCGGTTTCAGTCTGAAGCGCCTAGAACCGCTTGGCCACACCGGCCGGCCTGCACGCTGGGCAGCCATCCACTTCACACCGGCACCAGCAGATGAAAGCAGCATTCACTATGTACTTCGTCGTTTGCAGCTCATTAGCCGTGGCTGTCGGTACCGAGCAATCGCCCAGTGAGTGGGTTCAGATCGAGTACAAAGCAATATGGGGAGCCCCACTTTACCCGAGGAAAGTGATATTAAAATTTTCGAGGAAGGAGATGGGATATCGGCATCGGGAGATTTACGTGCGCTTTCACAAACTATTATGCAGAAACTGGGAGCAACTGATGAGATTAAAAATCGATTTAAGGGGATCGATGAATTAAAAGACCAAAATGTGGCCGTCGAGAAAGATTTAAAAGATCGAGATGAGGAAACCCTGAACATTTTAGACGGGATTAGCTCGCAAATTAGCGATTTAGAGAAAAAGCTGGCACGTCGAATTACTGCTGGCGAGAGTGATTTGGGACAGAGGATAGAGTCTGCGCGGGCAGTGTCCAATAAAAACACGAAAGAGACAGCATAGGCCATGTGGTTCTGTGCCAGACGTAGGGCAAGGCAGAGCTCGAGTCTGAGGCGGGCGGTCAGCACGCTGATGTCAAAGAGGCACAAGTAACAAAGGGAGAACGTTAAGTAACGTTGTTATGAGTCAGGGGTGGCAAGTCCCAAAATAAAGTATTTTAGTGTGGAAGGAAAATATCACGTGGTAGATTTCTTGGCATCGTGTGAGGATTGTTTTGTGGAGTGTATGTCCGACGAAGTGAAGGTCAAGTTCGTAAAACGGCAGCGGAAGTGGACAAATCAAAATGTAGCAGCGTAGAGGCTACTGCCAAATAAGTATGGGCGTATAAGAAACAGATGCAATCGGAGAATGAATTCCTAAACAGTGCATGCTACCGGAGTAACCGTGGAGACATGCTCGAGTTTTGCGATTCTGAGGTGCAAAAACTGGTGCATCTGGACAGTACACAGACAGAGATTTCAACTCTGAAAGAGCATTTGCAGATTACTTGCAGTGGGATCTGGTCCACAGCCCCACGGAAACTATGGAGAGCTTTCCTGAGTTCGTGGAAAAAGTGGATGTTGAAATGTGCCACCGGAACAGAGGTGCCGCTAGAGCGATAAATTATAATAATAGTAGACGATAAAAGAGATGGCAAGACGCTTACCGGGAGTGCTTCCAGAGTGATAGCAATAAGTTTCAATCTACGCAACCGTGGAAATCAGCTGAGCAAAAGTGCGCCGAAAAATAACAGGCAATACTGTAACGGGTAGCAAAATGGGAATAGTCAGTGGTAGTAGCCGGGAAACTACATTTTCTCCCGACTTCGGTCCGCGAAGGGGGCAGTAAATGTGGCTGAAACATGACCGAAGTTGGGTTTAGGAAAAAGCTCAATGATAGTAATGATCGTGGGGAAATCGGAGTGTTCATCATGGAGGCAGTATTGGGAAACGAAGAATTGTAGAGAGTCTGGAGGCAGTATAGTAAATTTAGAAAGAGACAGAAGCAGAGAACTGAATATGTAGACGTCGATTTGACTGCATTATTTAATCTGGAATGTTGCGAGGATGATGATCGTGTCGGTTTGGCAGCACTAGTGTGGGACAGTCAGAGCGAGGAATCAAACGGCAAAGGGAATATTAATTTTTGTGCTGAAATAGTTACGGTGTTAAATTTTTGTGCTGGTAGCATTCGGGAAAAGGAACGTGTCGCGGCAGCGTATTTCCTTTTGCGTGTACATTAGGAGGCAACTTGTTTGTAATGCTAATTCCCTTTCTAAACTCTTGTTCAATTCAAGGCGCACGTCCTCCAATAGCGTACGAGTTTATAATTACCGTGCACACTGATTGAGCGCTACAAATCCGTGTTTCTTTTGGGGCATGTTTTTCGTACGATGCATGCGCAATAAAGCGCAAACTCTTCAAGTATTTTTATTTTATTTTATAGGATTGAGATAAGACTACTTTCAAAGATGTATGCGATATGTAATACAATCAACACAAAATGGTTCAAATGGCTCTGAGCACTATGGAACTTAATAAATGTTCAAATGTGTGTGAAATTTTATGGGACTTAACTGCTAAGGTCATCAGTCCCTAAGCTTATACACTACTTAACCGAAATTATCCTAAGGACAAATACACACACCCATGCCCGGGGGCCGGCCGAAGTGGCCGTGCAGTTAAAGGCGTTGCAGTCTGGAACCGCAAGACCGCTACGGTCGCAGGTTCGAACCCTGCCTCGGGCATGGATGTTTGTGATGTCCTTAGGTTAGTTAGGTTTAACTAGTTCTAAGTTCTAGGGGACTAATGTCCTCGGCAGTTGAGTCCCATAGTGCTCAGAGCCATTTGAACCAACCATGCCCGGGGGAGGACTCGAGCCTCCGCCGGGACCAATTGCACAGTGGGACTTAACATTTGAGGTCATCAGTCCCCTAGAACTTAGAACTACTTAAACCTAACTAACCTAAGGACATCACACACATCCATGCCCGAGGCAGGATTCGAACCTGCGGCCGTAGCGGTCGCGCGGTTCCAGACTGAAAAGCCTAGAACTGCTCGGCCACATCGACCGGCACAATCAACACAACGAGGTACATATACAAATATAATAACGTATTTAAATAAAGTCAGTGTTTTTTAGCAGGGTGTTCATTATCATAAATATATAACGCAATTTTGTGAATACGTTTTCTTTTCATCAGTTCACCCTTGGCTAGCTGTCCTTACTGAGTCTTCCGTTGCCGCGTGGAAGACCCATTTCTTTGCGCAATAGTTTTTCGAGATATTCGCCTGTTCTTTTTCTTGACAATAAATGATATAAAAATTGATAGAGTCTGCAGATTCAACAAATCATATCCAAACTTGGTGAGAATTTCTGTATGTTCAACATTCTAATTGCTTTCCAAGATACCAGTAATTCGTTGTCACTGGGTTTTAATATTTTGAACACTACTGTCAACGTTTTCATTACTGATAGTTATGCTGCTTTCTTGTTGGTTCATTTGAAGTTCAATAGTTTCTGGTACTTCATCTGGTATAATAGTCAGTCTAGGTCTAAGGCGCTGCAGTCATGGACCGTGCGGCTGGTCCCGGTGGAGGTTCGAGTCCTCCCTCGGGCATGGGTGTGTGTGTTTGTCCTTAGGATAATTTAGGTTAAGCAGTGTGTAAGCTTAGGGACTGATGACTGTAGCAGTTAAGTCCCATAAGATTTCACGCGTAATAGTCAGTCTGGTTGCCTTCATTATGTGCAATTATTTCACCCGTAATATTTTCGAAGAATGGTGTTGAAAATTGGTCATCCAGAGTAGTAGGGCAAGGTTCCCGTCACCCCACTCTCCATTGTTGCCAAATTTATTCAAGATGGCGGCGATGACGTCATCCAATATGGCGGCTTGTAGACTTGCCAACAGTGCATGACATCATCCAATATAGCGGCTTTTGGCGGGAAAGAAGGCCAATTGTGCTATGTCCACTAACATAACCTCAAGAAAAAATGGCGGGAATTTTGAATTTTGGCGGGAAAATAGACCAATTGGGCTACGTCCACTAACCTAAGCCTCCAGAAGAAAAAATGGCAGGAAGCTTGAATTCCAACAGGATAATGCATGCAAAAACCGTACTTATCTTTATTATTATTATTGGTTATCGTTCATTAACATTCTTTATCATTTATTATTATTTATTATCATTTATTATTATTTATTATTATTGACCTCCCTCCACCGCAAAATTCCCTCCAAAGTCAAATTCCAACACGATAATGGCTGCAAAAGCTTACTTTTCTTAATTATTATTCATTATTATTCATTATCATTTATTAACATTCATTATCATCCATTGTCCTTTATTATCATTCATTATCATTTATTATCATTCATTATCATTTATTATTATTATTATTTATTATTATAGGCCTACCTCCACTAGAAATTTGCGCCAAATTCAAATTCCAACACGATAATGTCTCGAAAACTGTACTTCTATTTATTATTATCATTTACTATTTATTCAAGATGTCCGATTTTCTCGGCAAGAAAGCCATTTTCCTTACATCCATAACAAAAATCTATCACAAATTCAAATCCCAACACCATAATTGATCACACGTACGAACTTTCTTCGTCAGTTATCTTTTTTCATTGGTAGCCTATCATAATCGCGTCAAATAATAAACTGCTCTTATACTAACGTAAGTCACGTCCTTTGATATTGCGGGGGGGAAGGGACTGAACACTTTATTACAAGCAGTGCGGTCATCACTTGTTCTCCAACACAGTCAGCACACACATCTTTGATATCGCAGTGCAGTCACTACGACGTCCGCGTTCCATCTGAATTAGTTCAAATCCTCGCCACCCCCTGGTCAGCGTGCGGAGACACTGCCGACGCCGACGCCGACGCCTGACGTCACAGCGGTCCCTTGTCCGCTCACCACGTGTATTCGTCGCCTCCGCACGTTTCCCGCCAAAATTGTTTGCCTCGGAGCTGAATCACACAACGGTCGGCTGTTTCCTGCTACACTTTTGGCGCCAAAGTTGTTTTCCTGGGCACGTTCAAACCTGTCGATGCCAACCGCTCACCGTCCATCACATGTCCCTGTGCGAGCGAGAACGCAGTGCTACACTTTTGGCGGCAAAGTTTGCTCGACAGTGGAATCCGCCATGACTATATAACAGCACGTTTGGGCCGCACTAGAACGCTCGCTAATTGACTCTCTCTCCCGCGCGCGTAATAACTGTACAATCGCTGCGCCGCCGCCCCGCTTACGTCACACACCCTCCATACACGCGACGGACCTAGTCTTCTGTAAATACCTGAGTACTTAATTCCATTTCGTTTTTAATCATATTGAATTTCATATACGTATACAAAGGTGTTCAACTACCTAATTTCAACTACTTTTCGAGGACCAGACAGCCACATCTTCCTAGGAACCAGCGCTGACTTTGAATTCTGGTAGTAAAGAAAGGTCACTTCTGTGGTCAACTGACACAGTCCACAAACACGTAAACAGCTCCTAATTTCACCACACAATAGCAAGCAGCTCTTAAATAATGCAGTAAACAATATCAGCAGACGAGCTCTGTACTCTTAAACTCTCCAAATAAAGCTCAGCACAGTGCTCAGACATGCTCGCAAAATAGTGCAACAGACGCGGCCAAACACCCACAGTCTCTGCTCGCACCCCCCCCCCCCTCCCCCAAACACGACCTCAACACAGTCGCATTCACGTCTAACACCGGAGAAATTGATATCGCCTATGCGCCTTAGATTACGCCCCAAGGCAGGCCCAGGCCATAACTACACATCCCTGCTCTCACCTCGTCGCGTGACCAGCCATGTAAAACCTTCTCAATATTATTCTTACTTTACAACATTTTTTTTAAAAAAAAAGATCTAATTTACACCTCCCACCGCACCTAACCTCACACCTGTCCCACCATCCACATACGTAAACGTCCTCAACCCTTTCTTGACACTCATATATCACCCCACAAACCATGCCCATCAATCAATTTACCATTTATATCCCCTCTTTTCGAATTACAAACGCAGCCTCTAACTAAACGCCAATCAACTCATAGTTCTCGCACTTTCAACAGTAAAATTAATTTTACGCACACTCAGAAATACCAAACGCAATTAAAGAGTCAAACTTTTATACAGAGCATCAAGCATATACCACACACCCACCAACATTCAAAGCCTGGTCCATATTTACAACCTCCACCTTGAATTAAATATTATTACCATTGCCGCAACATTCTTCCAGCGCTCTTAACTGTTGTCACTGGGGGTCGAATATCACTATCAATAGACTGCATAAATTTCCACATAAAAAAAATTCTCGCCGCGCCATTTAGAGACTCCTATATCCGAAAACATTGCATCATTCAACTATCACTTGCTCTTATCTAATAACTCATCCATCAGGTCTGGGGGCAAGATCATCCCCTTCTTTCTTTCTTTCAGCAGCAGACAGCTATTTTTTTACAGTGGTGGCTAAATTGCGCCATCAACTTAACATCACCATTCGCGAAACATATCTTCAAATACCTAAACACACTTACTCAATTACACAGCGGTCCCACTGAGGACATGACCTTCAATATTACAGTTCTTAATCCAATAACCACCGAAACAAGTACTAAATGCTCAAACTAATCCCATAGAGCCTTACAAAGCGAGTCTCCGAGCGCCGGCGGCGGCATGTCAAAGCTACATAGCTGTCCATCTAAACAGCCGTCCACTCGGCCCCCAGGACCAGAATGTTGAAGTGGGCTCACCCTATACCTGCTCTCCAGCTATTGTCTAACGACATATGGTGCACAAATGGATTCCTGAATAGCGCAGATCACTATCTCCCCCTTGCATCTCCAACAGGACATGTAAACAGTGTCTCCCCCCAGACAGCGAACCCGACGTCACTCACCCTTTGCTGGAACACTCACATATATAAAATCATAATCACTCCTGTCAAAACTCACTTAATAATAAAAAAGCATTCTCCCTTTCTAAGCATACATGAGTATGCATTTATCTTCACCCATCTGATCTCTGCAATTTAAGTCAGAGAAAGACATATCTATTACCTTCTCCAACCTTTCTATAAACAGAACGATCTCAGTTGCTACAACAGGACCTTGTTTTGACCATTCGCCAGAAAAAAAGTCACGAAGGCACCAATGCGATCCACCTCCAGCACGGTCAAACGGAATTCACAATACTCCCCCCGAATAACTCAGAGTGCGACCATCCAAGAATTCCTAACAATTCGCCAAGTCCGACACCTCAAACTACAGCTGTCTATATGAACAAGATCATATTAAATATACACACGCTGCAGAGACCCCTTTAAAGTTTGATCGCCCATACTCTAAGCGAATGAGAAGCTGCCTCTGGCCCTTTTTCAAACAGTGTTTTCTAACACGCTTTTGCACAATGCCGGGCATTTCGTCTTTCTGCCGCGACTTCGAAGTCAGTGTCTGATTCTAAACAGACATTAACACATACTGATGCACCACCTCTCACAGGAATCTATACCTTGCACCTTGTAAATCATATTCTTACAGTCGATAGCATAACATTGAATGATTTTAAATAAAGGACAGCCACAACACTAGGAAACTAGAAGAGCCTTCTGGCGTTGTAGCTACTTCCCTTGAAAGTGATTGACCACCTCTACATTTAAACTCATATGTAGCAGTGACCGAATAGTTTATAACTCTGCATTCCATTTCTAGTGATTGGTCATTTTTGCACACAAGTACAGGATCACCGTTTTTGGTGCAAGCAACCCCGGAAGTTGCGGTCCATCAACCAAAATTTGTCCCCCAACTCAAGCAGCATTGTCAGTCAATCATTATGTCGCACCCAAAGCACAGATGCGATGGATAAGACACCACCGATCTACTGTAATATTACCAATCACAGCTGATATCGCGAAGAATTTTACGGTAAGTCCATACACTTAAGAAGAACAAGAACGGAGCGATATTTATTCACAACGTAGTTCGATACATTTTTAAGTAAATCATCCAATATATCATGTGTAAAGTATTGTTCTAGAGTCCATGATCGGTGCATCGAAGGTTCCGGTAGGAGAGAGAGAGAGAGAGAGAGAGAGAGAGAGAGAGAGAGAGAGAGAGAGAGAGAACATAAACACACACACACACACACCTAAGACTAGAACGTTCAGCACTTAAAAACGGGCAATAATCTTAGATCGCTTTCTTTTCCGTCCTGTCAGACATACATCCTTTTCCCTGGTCACCCTACGCTGAGCTATCTCTACTCAAATCGTAAAACTTTTCCTTTCTGTGATACGAGCTCAATATAGCCCTACGGACACGTCTAGTGCCCAATGATCACACCAGATCACGAGTCGGAAATAATACTATTACTCCATCAGGTCCATATAAAAATGATAGTTATTAGCAGCCGGTACATCCTACAAACAAACAGATACGCATAACAGCAGCGTCCAACATGTGAAAATTACAAGTCATTCCGTCACCAACTCTGTAAACACCCGTCTGTCGGGTAAGTGTGTACACAATGATTACAGGCCCTCATAAATACCCACAGCTATCTTAGTTATGACGCTGAAGTCTCGATTTTACACCAAGCATGCGAGAGGATGGGGATCGCGTAAATCAAAGTGTGTTTAGAGGAATGTGTTAACTTCCATCACACATGAGATGGAAGTCCTCTGATGACCGACGGGTTCACCGTTAACGATCGCAAGTAGACAGTGGTTTAAACCACATACTGAACACGTAGCCGCATATGACTAGAACGCTGGCTATATCACGTGACTAAAACATCCAAATAGAATACTGCAAAAAAAATCTACCTTCAGCAACTTGTCCTTCTCTAGAATAAATCAGTCAACGTTTGAATCGTACCTAGTTGCAGCTCTGTCTACATCTACATCTACATCTATACTCCGCGAGCCACCTTACGGTGTGTGGCGGAGGGTACTTATTGTACCACTATCTGATCCCCCCTTCCCTGTCTCAATCGATCATCCGGTGCACCCTCTGGTATCATTTAACACAGATGTGAGTAACTTTAGACGTGAATGATTCTCGGTCCTACTCAAGAGCATCAAATACAATATTCAACTCGCGTGTATCACTGCTACCTCAGTAGACATACACTATAATACGAACTCAACTAGAAAAAATTGACTGCCTTCCTTATTCCGCTCGCTTCGATGTCATCGTTTCCCTGCACGCCCCTTGTTGCCGCATACTTGAACCATGCACAAATTCCCCCCTGCGAACCAGAAGATAAACAAGTACGTTCTCATTTTCACCGCATTTCGGTGTATATTGGGTTAGTTTATATCTATGCGCTAATCAGCTTTCGCATTTCTTTCGATTTTATGTCAGATCCAGCCATGCGACTGTGACATAAGTTATCGTTCGGTGTTCTAAAATTGCCTCTAAATGTAACCAAGGCATATCCAGTCACCTCCACATTCGGAGAGCGCTTGCTCTGTTTTTCTGTATCTCTATGTACATGCACGCCTCTACTAAATAAAAGGGCTTGAAATAAATAGAGTGCAGTCCTCCCTTACTTCCCCGAGCAGCACACTGCAGTCTGAGATGTTTTTGCGCAATAATGGCAATCTGGTCAGAATGTGAGTGAGTAGACAAATACCTGGACAAATTTATCTGTAGAGTAGTTACAGGTCTGGTTTGGAATGAACATCTTGATGGGTGTGGTTGTGTTGCCAAGTGTAGTGCACTAC
This sequence comes from Schistocerca americana, assembly GCF_021461395.2. Lineage (NCBI taxonomy): Eukaryota > Metazoa > Arthropoda > Insecta > Orthoptera > Acrididae > Schistocerca > Schistocerca americana. The sequence continues at coordinate 808,981,956 of NC_060130.1, read as the reverse complement.
TGGAGTTCAGAAACTGCCTTATGTCAACCTTACATATTGAAACCTATGAGAAGTAAAAGTTTCAAAAAGATATGTCGCAAATAAATAATGCACACTCGTTCCTCCTTCCATCAGCCTATGCACTAAAATTATTTCCAAAAATTAGCAGTTGTTTGGCTATTTGGACGTAAATGTTTTGCATTATTTTCGAGCGGTTCGCATGTCTGTAGGCTGGGCTATGAGTTATTTGTAACTGTTTACAGTTAGCAAGCGTGTGTCTAGAACATTACAAATGAGTTATGTAGGAGTGTTTTGCAGGTCTGTATGGTGTGGAACATGTCGATGTGATACATATACTCCATTCCTAAATAAAGTAAATTGGTTCCTCCCTCCATGGGCCTAGTGCGGGGTGAGTCCTTTTACCCGAAACGTGTACGAAGAGGTTGAGTGCTGGTGGCTTAGTTTAGCGGTGATGAGCTTGGTTTGCAACAATTTTCTTAGGTTGGTGGCGGAAGCGCCAGTGAGCTTTGTTTAATGGCAGATTTCAAACTTGGCGCTGGTTCCTAGGAGGACATGGCGGTCGGGATGCTGAGGTTAGTACAAGTGCCCTTTATTTACAACAATTCTGTTAGGTTGGTAGAGAAAGCAGAAGTGGCCTTTCTTTACTGCCAGAATTCAAACTCAGCGCTGGTTCCTAGGAAGAGGTGGCTGTCTGGTCCTCGAAAAGTAGTTGAAATTAGGTAGTTGAACACCTTTGCATACGTATATGAAATTGTAAATTGAATTATTCAATATGATTAAAAACGAAATGGAATTAAGTACTTAGGTATTTACAGAAGACTAGGTCCGTCGCGTGTATGGAGGGTGTGTGACGTAAGCGGGGCGGCGGCGCAGCGATTGTACAGTTATTACGCGCGCGGGAGAGAGCGTCAATTAGCGAGCGTTCTAGTGCGGCCCAAACGTGCTGTTATATAGTCATGGGCCGGCCGCGGTGGTCTAGCGGTTCTGGCGCTGCAGTCCGGAACCGCGGGACTGCTACGGTCGCAGGTTCGAATCCTGCCTCGGGCATGGGTGTGTGTGATGTCCTTAGGTCAGATAGGTTTAAGTAGTTCTAAGTTCTAGGGGACTTATGACCTAAGATGTTGAGTCCCATAGTGCTCAGAGCCATTTGAACCATTTATAGTCATGGCGGATTCCACTGTCGAGCAAACTTTGCCGCCAAAAGCGTAGCACTGCGTTCTCACTCGAACAGGGACATGTGGTGGACAGTGAGCGGTCGGCATCGACAGGTTTGAACGTGCCCAGGAAAACAACTTTGGCGCCAAAAGTGTAGCAGGAAACAGCCGACCATTGTGTGATTCAGCTCCGAGGCAAACAATTTTGGCGGGAAACGTGCGGAGGCGACGAATACACGCGGTGAGCGGACAAGGGACCGCTGTGACGTCGAACTCGGCAAGTTCCAACGTGTCCAGCGAAAACATGTTTACGACGTGGGAGCGATCGCTGGGCTCGCCCCCAGCGTACCGGCAGTCCAGCACGGGCGGCCGCCTCACGTGACAGGTGACAGGCGTCGGCAGTGTTTCTGCACGCTGGCCAGGGGGTGGCGAGGATTTGAACTAATCCAGATGGAGCGCGGACGTCGTGGTGACTGCACTGCGATATCAAAGATGTGTGTGCTGACTGTGTTGGAGAACAAGTGATGACCGCACTGCTTCAAATAAAGTGTTCAGTCCCTTCCCCCATGCAATATCAAAGGACGTGACTTACGTTAGTATAAGAGCAGTTTATTATTTGACGCGATTATGATAGGCTACCAATGAAAAAAGATAACTGACGAAGAAAGTTCGTACGTGTGATCAATTATGGTGTTGGGATTTGAACTTGTGATAGATTTTTGTTATGGATGTAAGGAAAATGGCTTTCTTGCCGAGAAAATCGGACATCTTGAATAAATAGTAAATGATAATAATAAATAGAAGTACAGTTTTCGAGACATTATCGTGTTGGAATTTGAATTTGGCGCAAAGTTCTAGTGGAGGTAGGCCTATAATAATAAATAATAGTAATAATAAATGATAATGAATGATTATAAATGATAATGAATGATAATAAATGACAATGGATGATAATTAATGTTAATAAATGATAATGAATAATAATGAATAATAATAAAGAAAAGTAAGGTTTTGCAGCCATTATCGTGTTGGAATTTGATTTTGGAGGGAATTTTCTAGTGGAGGCAGGTCAATAATAATAAATAGTAGTAAATAATAATAAATAATAATAAATAATAATAAACGATAATGAATGTTAATGAATGATAACCAATAATAATAATAAAGATAAGTACGGTTTTTGCATGCATTATCCTGTTGGATTTCAAACTTCCCGCCATTTTTTCTTCTGGAGGCTTAGGTTAGTGGATGTAGCCCAATTGGTCTATTTTCCCGCCAAATTCAAAATTCCCGCCATTTTTTCTTGAGGTTATGTTAGTGGACGTAGCACAATTGGCCTATTTTCCCGCCAAAAGCCGCTATATTGGATGACGTCATTCACTGTTGCCAAGTCTACATGCCGCCATCTTAGATGACGTCATCGCCGCCATCTTGAATAAATTTGGCAACAATGGAGAGTGGGGTGACGCGAACCTTGCCCTACTACTATCCAGAGCGTGTTTTACTAACTGTTGACGATCGGAATCCCTTAAATATAGTGACGTGGTAAGTACAATCTCATATTTCTTTTATACAGCACAGAGATGTTACAGATTCCGCCCCCAGCTGCATATGGCAATCACACTTCGCCATTTTACAATCAACAATGTACAGATTAGCCTTTCCTTTCACGAAATAAGTATTGTCATCCGCGTGTACAATATTTTCAATACTGCTACTTGCTTGGCAATATTTTTCATATGGTAACGTAAGGTTCCCCGCTCTCCATTGGCAAACTGAGTCAACCTTTTCTTGTGGTATGGTTCAAAGTTCTTCGTGATGATATCTACTATTGCACACATACTAAAAACTTTCAAGCGATGCAGCACTACGTCTTTAAATATTCGTATTGAAGATTCACAGTAATTATTTGTGTTATTCCCCCATGTTACGATATTGGTGCCACATGCTAAAAACCACTCCTCAAGCAGTCGCCACAAATGTGTTAGGTGTTTTTCCAGCTTTTTATTTTTCTTCACTTTCTTCCCATTTAATATATCAGACATACTGACTTAGGTTTCTTGCGTTGTGTCGGCATACATTACAGAGTGGCATTTCCTCATAACTGGTTGTATATCGTCTTTAATAACGTCGTGATAACTTTCCCACAGCCAACGCCGAAGAGCTAGCTTAACATGAAACATGCAGATAATAAGCCTACTGTTTGGAGGAACAGTTCGTAAGGCATTCCCTTCTGCGCTGCTGTCATCTGTCATAACTATTTTTGGACGAAAAACCTTCTGGCAAGTCTCCTATAAATAATCTTTTGCAGACTAAAAGTTATGTATGTTATTTTTTTGAGACTGACTTGTGTGCAAAATGACAAAAACAGGCAAAGCACCAATTTTCGTTGCAGCAGATGTAAGTGTAACACAGGTATTGCTCTGATCACAGGATCCACTCCAGTCAATAAACACCATTTCATCAGGCATACAAACCAGAAACCATCTTCGCACGATGGGTGTTGCTATAACGCACACAACTGGTTCTTCTTTGACACAAATATATACATTTATTTTAGATAACGCAATCTTGTTTTCTTTTAAAAGTTCGATAACGTCACAGACGTCTCATGACCCGTAGGTTTGATGACGTCATTGTTCATACAGTATTGTCGGTCAAGTGGATTTTACAACGTAGTGCAAACGTTTTTCTAACATTCCTCATTGAGAGCCATGTCATGAAAATATCTGGCTGCTGCAGCTGTCACGCAACCTTCAAAATACGATCCAAATTGCTTTGTAATGTATTCAGAACAACGAAGGAGGCTCAATGCTTGGGCAACACTGACGCGCTGGGAATGATTATAGTAGATCTCATTAATGGTGAATTTTTAAGGTACTCTTAGTTACTTTTAAAAACTTAATTCCTATATTTGCTTCTCAATTGAAGTTTCTAGTCACCCTTTCTTTATGTCTCTGTTTTTGACAATTATACTTTTCTGAAATCATATCGTACCTGCTGCGAATAACATCTCATCATAATCCAATTTGTTTGTCACCGAAAACTTTTCAATGAAATAACCACACATTGCGTTGTAATCACCTTTACAAGATAAAGAGCATCGAAATTTACATTGGTAATTATCATTGTCTCCATCTACATCTACATCTACATCTACATGACTACTCTGCAATTCACATTTAAGTGCTTGGCAGAGGGTTCGTCGAACCACAATCATACTATCTCTCTACCATTCCACTCCCGAACAGCGCGCGGGAAAAACGAACACCTAAACCTTTCTGTTCGAGCTCTGATTTCTCTTATTTTATTTTGATGATCATTCCTACCTATGTAGGTTGGGCTCAACAAAATATTTTCGCATTCGGAAGAGAAAGTTGGTGACTGAAATTTCGTAAATAGATCTCGCCGCGACGAAAAACGTCTTTGCTGTAATGACTTCCATCCCAATTCGCCTATCATATCTGCCACACTCTCTCCCCTACTACGTGATAATACAAAACGAGCTGCCCTTTTTTGCACCCTTTCGATGTCCTCCGTCAATCCCACCTGGTAAGGATCCCACACCGCGCAGCAATATTCTAACAGACGACGAACGAGTGTAGTGTAAGCTGTCTCTTTAGTGGACTTGTTGCATCTTCTAAGTATCCTGCCAATGAAACGCAACCTTTGGCTCGCCTTCCCCACAATATTATCTATGTGGTCTTTCCAACTGAAGTTGTTCGTAATTTTAACACCCAGGTACTTAGTTAAACTGACAACCTTGAGAATTGTACTATTTATCGAGTAATCGAATTCCAACGGATTTCTTTTAGAACTCACGTGGATCACTTCACACTTTTCGTTATTTAGCGTCAACTGCCACCTGCCACACCATACAGCAATCTTTTCTAAATCGCTTTGCAACTGATACTGGTCTTCGGATGACCTTACTAGACGGTAAATTACAGCATATCTGCGAACAACCTAAGAGAACTGCTCAGATTGTCACCCAGGTCATTTATATAGATCAGGAACAGCAGAGGTCCCAGGACGCTTCCCTGGGGAACACCTGATATCACTTCAGTTTTACTCGATGATTTGCCGTCTATTACTACGAACTGCGACGCTCCTGACAGGAAATCACGAATCCAGTCGCACAACTGAGACGATACCCCATAGGCC